>NC_136800.1:2292378-2667378 GCF_951216825.1 Electrona antarctica | reverse complement strand
AGGATGTAGAAGACATTTTGTAGAATCTGATCGCAGGTCAAAATGGGTTAAATGGTGTTGCTTACATCTTAATTTATCCAAAATCTTCCCTCCGCAGATGGTTGCTAGGGCCATCTTCACAACAAAGACAGATATTTTACCAAGGCCTTCCCTGAAAAGAGAAAACGCATATATATATATAACACAGGCATGCATGGTTCAATTTCACGGTTCCAGATAATACAATGTTCACAGATAAGATGTTTTCTGTAACTTCAGCTCACTTTCACAGTCCATAAAAAAAAGAGTCACCGATTCTGCGAAAGACTGTTATTACATTTATAAAGGCAAACGGGTGGTATTTCAGACTTTAATATTTTGGCCACCGACCCCCATCTGACAATATGTTGTTCCAGGGACCCCTGCCAGAAGCAAAGATTTGAGTTAAAAACGTTCGCTCCGAAGGAATATATATTCAAAGATTTGAATATATATAAGAATATATATCTACAAGCTTGAATGTTGAGTACTGGTGTTGTTGTTTTGTCCTGTATCTGTTCTGTAATTGTCATGTATCTGTTGTTTGTCCTGTCTCATGTGCGATAATCTTCAATAAAAATACTTGAATAATAATAATAAAGGCAAACGGTTTGCAATTTAGCCGTCACAGAATGCACATAATCAGCGCTTCCCCTTCAAAAAGCTCACCGATGAAAAGGACATGGCGTTAACTGTCCAGGGACGTGCAGGGAGTGTTAGAGGGGCAGGGGCTGAAATCCCGTTAAGACGAGGGCACTTTTGGACCAAAAATAGCGAAGATAGCTGATCTACAAGCTCACGACGCGTCGCACTGCGGCGCGCTGAGAGCTTGTAGATCAGCTCTTTTCAGGGCGCAACCCAGCAGTCTTTAGCTAGTGGAGATGCAGGTGTAACGACATGGATTTCTAAACAAATTTGTTCAACGCCAAAATACTGTGTTCAAGTTCAGGAGACTTCGGAGGGGGGAAAAAAGCAATTCTCCTGAATGCTGCCTTCCGGCGTGGCATGGCATGGGAAAGGAGTGGCATTTGCTATTTCTTTCACCATGTAGTAAACGCTATACATTCGTGGTCTGGAAAGGTCTGTTGTTGTTGTTTTACAGACGGGTATAAAAGGGCAGGGGCTGAAGCCCCCCTTTGATGTCTATGTGTGCCCGTCCCTGCACCATGTCACATGACATGTTTACTCACGGGTCATAGGCTGCCAGCAGGAAGTTGAGCAGCAGACTGATGCACTGTTCCACGTTGATTTGGTGGGTGGTGGGCATGCGCTTGTTCAGCTGGTAGAAGATGGTCGACAGCACCGCTTCTAGGCGAGCCACCGTGAACTCCGTGGTGAGGTCCATGCTGTTGAGGCCATTTTCTCGGAAAGCCTCGATGACGTTCCAGATGTCAACTAAATGTACTGGGGAGACAAACAGGGAAAGAAAATGTCTCTTAACTTGGGAAGACTTGCCGCCGCGACAACCAACAACACCAGTGCCAGGCATACTCACGGTTGCATTTCTTCTGAACAAATCTCAGCTTGCAAGCTGTTCTGTACGTTGACAGTCTTATAGAATCCAACTCTTGAGCCCCTGCCGAAAAGAAGAAATGATTGTGAAACAACAATACTGAGGAGGGAACGTCCCTGTGAAGTGGGGAACGAACAGCGGCTGACAGACATTGTGGAACCACGGAAGACACATGTAGCTTCACGCTCATATGAACACATAGGGAGAAAGGATTTGAGAGGTGGCATCGACATAAGTGAGAAAGCATTTGAGCGGTGACATTGGGAGGCATGCCATGTCTGTTTGAGACAGTGTTTCATATCTCAGCTGTCGGGAGGAAACCTCATAACTCCGAAATGTTCATTTTTCAGGAAGTGAAAAATATACATTTGACAGGAAATTAAGAAAACCTTACATTTTTAAAACAAAGCAATACAGCCTCGTCAAAGTTGGTGTTGTAACTTTATATATTGTCAATTACTTCCATGAGAGGGGGTGGAGTTAGTTGCTTTAGCAGACATTTTGAGGGTCCAATGGAGTTAAGAGGTTTTGTCCCAAAGCACTTTTTACTACTTTCCATTGGTTCAATACTTTCGAAACAACACACAGACGTAAAGGGTGTTCAATAGCACAGATTAATGCCCCCCAAAAAAAAATCAAAAACCTCAAAAATGGAGTTATGAGGTTTCCTCCCCGACAGCAACGATATGAATTTGGCTGACACTGGTGGTGGTGGTAGTGTGTGTAGTGGGGGAGGGGAGGGGGGTCACTTCATGTTCATGATATTCCCCTTTCCGTGGAGGTTATAAGAAAAGGATTTGCCACTTTTATGGTCGATGAGCACCGTCGTCCAGCATCGATCACATTGAAATGTGGTCCTTTCAGAGACGAGGGCCGTGCACACTTACTCATCTCGACAAACAGTTGCCTTCTGTCTGCCATGGTGGTGTCACTGCTCCTCCTGAAATCTTCAATCATTCTGGTCGGGAAGAAGAAGAGGGGAAAGTGATGTCAGTGTCTTATATGCACCCCTGATTTTATTGGTAAAGCTTGAACTATCCCATTATGGGCGGGAAGGGAACCCCTTTTGGTGTTTTGGAGCATTATGTTACACTTTAGCTATTGAAAAATAGCAGACCTACAAGCTTGTAGCGAGGCACTCGGTGCCGCGCTACAAGCTTGTAGATATATATTCTTATTCCTTCGGAGCGAACGTTTTTAACTCAAATCTTTGCTTCTGGCGGGGGTCCCTGGAACAACATATTTTCAGATGGGGTTCGGTGGCCAAATACAGATAATTCTGGGGGTCCTTGACATGAAATAGTTTGAGCACCACTGACATAGAAACATAGGTTTTCGATTTGTAGAATCGTCCTCAGGTCGAAATGGGTTATACTAGTTGTGTACGGGTGACGTGCACCGACAACAGCCGATCTACAAGCTCAAAGCTTGTAGATCTACAAGCTCAAAGCTTGTATAGATCTAGTATTTTCGGTGCATGACACCGATGCACAACTACGTAAGTATAGAATCTGGCTTAAAGGGATAGTTCACCCACAAGAGATCCCGTATAAGTCATTTTACACTTGGTTGCATGCTGAAAATAGCAGATCTACAAGCTCACAACGCGTCGCAGTGCCGTAGATCGTCTATTTTCAGCAGGTGTAAAAACGGCATCAACGCCCACCAAAATACATTTTAGTCGACAAAAATAAATAGTCGACTAAAATCGTATGACATTTAGTCGACTAAAACTAGACTAAAGCATTCCAGGTGACTAAAATGTGACTAAAACTAAATTAAAACTATTGAAGAGACTATATAAGACTAAAACTAAAATCCAAATTTGCTGCCAAAAACAACACTGGTTACTTCTGATGTCCTACCCGGGATTCTCCCGCATATGACCAATAAACTTCATACTGCTCTAGCAAGAGAGAGTCTCCGCTTGGGCAGGGCACGCTTATGAGCTTCAGGTAGTACTATTTGTCAACCAGTTCTAACTTTTTCAATGAAACTAAATGCATGCCCCACCCAGTAATTGTGTCCCTTTTATGCCCATATATGGAGTTATTTGTCAGGGCAAGCCCAAATATGGAGTCTATGCAGAACATCATTGTGATGTCAGTTCTGTGTCAGGCATGCCCAAATAATACGGTATGAAGCGTTGTGATGTCAGAACATCAGGTCCAGAGCCCGGGCAGAGGTTTTTGTGCTGGTTCTGGACAACCGTGAGTCCGACGGACTCGACACCGGGCACTGCACTCCCCTGTGGGGGTGTGGAACGCGTGTGTCGATTTTGAAGTCGGTGGGGCGAACGGTTCTCGAGTTACGTGGATTACAGACGTACGTACACACTATGTACAGTACGTACAGAGACTTGGCGCATTTAATCCATTGAGACCTGGAACGCATCCATGTCACGTTAGCGTTTAACCACATTAACCATTAACCCATTTTGGGGCGGGAACCCCTTTTGGTGTTTTAAACATTGTTATAATTTAGCTATTGAAAAATAGCAGATCTACAAGTTCATAGCGCGCCACCGAGTGGCGCGCTATGAACTTGTAGGTCTGCTATTTTTGAAAAATCGTTAAAATGTGCCTCAAATCTTTCCGAAAATTGTCATGATTTAGAAAACTTTTTTTTTTTTTTTTTCGACGTCAGGCCTGAATGGGTTAAGATAGTAAAGAGAACCATGCATCTCCATTGCAGATTCTCAACCATGCAAAATTTGTGTTCCGGGTTGTAGCTTTATTGATAAGTCATTACACGTCACATATTTTCACTGTACGCACTAATCTGTTTTTTTCTTTTTTTTCCTGTTTTTCTTTCTTTATTTTTTTACTTGGCTGAATATCTTTTAATCTAATGCAAGAATCTAAAGAGCCATGCAGTCCCGACTCATGGGGTGTCACAGAAAGACTTGAGTAAGACAAGGACAAGACTTTCAAAGGGGCAGACCGGCAGGATGAATGCTCACACCATGCCTCACTGCACAGTGTCCAAGGCAATCTAATACACCTAGTCATGTGGTTTGTTGCCATAGTAGCAAAGAACCCAGTCACTCCATTCCTAAAAACACAGCGCTAGATCCCGCCATTACAGGGAATTTGCAGGGAGAAGTTTGAAGAGAACTTCTTTGACTTCTTCTACGAGATATTTTCGGGTTGAGATTGTGCATCGTGGCATTATATTGCATAGTATACAGATGCTTGGGCAACTGTTAAACAAATGGCTTGGCATTCTAAGTACTGTTATCGTGGTATTTATATGAATAACTGAAATAGATTAAGCTATTTAGGTGGTAGATGCAGATATTATGAAACGACACACAGACATTTTGTGTGCTGTACAAATTGCATTTCATGCCATTCCACAAATGTCACACTCAAAGGGCAAGGTATGGTCATTGAACAATATTAGCGTATCATAACCAGGCACAGGCACTTTAAAAATAGCATGTTTTCTTTCTCCTTCTTCTTAGGTACCACCAATATCCAATGCAGGTGGAGGTCTCATACTGATTAATGAATTTAATCAAATCAGAAAAGCATTTCAGAAAATGTACTGCCACAACTGGTTGGTGGGAGAGATTTGGCAGAGGTGTGGCTATGAGTTCATAATGGAAGTCCTTTTGAGTTTTACTATACTACTGTATATTAAACGTGGCCTAAACATGCAATAACATCAGTATGGTCCTTTAAATATCAATGTATGTTGACAGCATCTAATATTGGGGCCGTTACACTGTTAACAACAGTAAACAGAATTGAAGCTTGACTTTAAAAGATTGAATCGCGAATTGAATTTTGGGCGGGAACCCCTTTTGGTGTTTTAAGCATTATGTTAGCTATTGAAAAATAGCAGATCTACAAGCTCGTAGCGCGGCACAGCGCGCTACGAGCTTGTTGGTCTGCTATTTTAGAAAAATAGTGAAAAATGTGGCGCAAATTTGGAATATATATTTTTTCAGAACGAACGTTTTTAACTCAAATCTTTGCCCCTGGGGGGGGGGGGGGGTCCTGGAACAATATTATTTTCAGATGGGGGTCGGAGGCCAATTACATATAATCTTTGGGGTCCTTGACATGAAAAATTGAGCACCACTGATATAGAAACAACGGTATTTCAGAAAACTGTCAGGATTTTGAAGACATTTTTTAAAATGTCGACGTCAGGCCAAAATGGGTTAAGATATTTAATCATTTTAACTGGCAACCTGCACCGCATTCTGCTCCCACCGCCCACCATCCCTCCTGACTGTTCACCCACAAACGTCAACACTGACGCACGCTTAAATGTTAAAGGGTGCCTTGAAATACCCCACAAATGAGTCATAGGCTATAGCTGTCCATAAACGTCTTCCACTTCTTCCACGTCACCAAATGTTGTGCTTCAGCGATGTGCAATATAACCACGATGCAAGACAAGTGAAGATGTCCTAGCTAAACCTAGCACCACCTAGATGAACCACCTAGCACCACCTAGATGTCCTAGCTAAACCTAGCACCACCGTGTTGCCGACCTCCAGAACGGCCCTGTTTTCTTCCCAGAGCGGTGCAGCAGCCTATGCCATTGGCCTCCAGAAGACAGAGCGTTTTCAACCCATGCAATGTTGCCGGCCGGCCCAGGGAATCCTCCAGAGTGGCTCTGCTTGTCTGGCCATCCTCCTGCCAATCCTCCAGTGTGTCCGCACATCTGATAATCTTCCTGACGACGGTCCTATACACTCGTTCTTCCTGCCAGTCCACCAGAGCTGCTCTGCCTATGTTGCCTGTTGTCAGGTTGTCCAGAGCAGCTCTAGCCCTTCAGACATGCCTCCTGGTTGCCCCTCCATACATGCTCCGCGTCCAGGTTGCTCTCCGGGCGTTGGTCCTGCAGCCCGGGTCAACAGCGCTCCTGCATGCCCCAGGCCGTCTACCTGAGGTCTCGCTCCAGCTCTGCTTCTGCCCTATACCCCCGGATGGCCTGGATGTTTCCTGCTATTCCATACTCCTCTGCTAGATGCCCTCTGACTTTCCCTCATTTGCCCGTCACCTCACCTGACCGCCCCACCCATCAGCACACTGTTCCCACTCTTCTTATATCAACCCTGCAGTCACCTGAGCTTCCCCACCTGCACCTCTTTTCCTAATCAAGCCCTCAGTCAATAGCTATACCAGTTAACTTCCGCTGGTCCCTGCCAAATTGTCAATGCATCTGTATTGTATTCCATGTTTCTAGTTACCCGAGTCCCGTCTCTGGAAGCAGTTCTGCCTGCCGTGCCTGACCTGCGTTTTAGTACGTTTTGCCTGTTATTTGGACTTGGATTTCTTTGCCTGTGTTGGGACTACTTTTCTGCTTTTGACTACTGCCTGCCTCGGTGCCTCACCATTCTGTAAGCCTTGTACTGTTTTAGGCATACTGTAAATCCTTTGAATTGCACCTGCTCTGACATCTGCATTTGGTTCTTCCCCTGTGTTCCTGTTAAATAATAATTTAATAATAATAATTTTTTTTTTTTCTTTCAATTATTATTATTATACTAACTGTAGTGTAGTGAGCATGTGTAGGCTACACACTAAATGTTAGGATGAGTGACTTTGATTAATGCTGTCTTACATCACTTCTGATAAATTGCTATGGTACTGTAAATGCATACACAGCATGATCTTTCTTACGGTGAGAAAACTTGCATTGTACACTGCTTTATTGTTAACACCGATATCCCACACATCGCACGTAAAATATGTGCTGTCTGACTGGTGTGAATTTCCGGCCGATATACACAAGACTGATTAATGTTATTACATCCAACAGAACATAGATATATATAAAAACCACAATAAATAAATAAAAATACCAATCGCAAGAGGCAATCGACATACCCTTCAGAAAGTACCATGGTCGCATTCCTCTTCTCTGTGCGCTTATCACAAAGGCATGTCCTTCTTATAAAAACAACTATACACACAGTATAAATCCCGTCTAACCAGGAGACATAACAACAAAAGCTGCCCAAATGGATGGGACTGGCTCAGGGAATCTGAAATGAGAAACTGTCAGACTGCGCTGCCTCTATCTTTAACTACAAATGAGAAGGCTACACATTCCTGTACAGCTCTACTGGCTCTCCAGTTGCAGCCCCCAAACCTCTCACTTTGGCATCAGCCCAACAAACATTACTCCTGCTCTGTGCCACTGTCAAAGACTGGCAAGCATTAGAAAATAACTGCCCTTAAAAGAGCAAATCATTTGTATACCATAAACACTGTAGATGATTGTAGTGCTCTGCCAAAACTAAGCCAAAGACTCTTTCGGCAGTGACCCTACTTATCATCTATCTCCAAAAAAAGAACTGTGTCGGGCCAGATGCTAAGCTGTGTTTAAGACAAGCATAAGCACCGTTCCCTTATTAGAGAGTTATTTATGTTAGTCTATTTTCGAAACTGAACAAAGAAAACACAAGACAAGGCACAGTGCTTCCCTTGAACTACTTGGATTTGTTAGTCATGTACAGTACATCAATAGTCCAGCATTTCCAAATGTGAACAGTTGCTTGAGTTGTGATTTGTACTTTGCTGGCATAGCTGACTCGAGTCATAACATAAGCTGTCATGCAACATACAGTACATTGCAGCTGTTCATGTGTATTTGCCCCCAGCTGATTGGCCAGTGTTATTTTTACATCATGGGAGCATGAACGATTGGCATCTGATTTCCAACCTGTAACAGCGAGAGAATACACAAACTTAAGCTGAACTACAGTGGCCATTTATAAATGCAAAGGCAATAAAACGAGTGTTTTAATGCTTCATTATATAGGCTAAACAGTCAAGTGTAGCACACACTAAAGCCCTCTGGTACCAGCCTGTGCTGTCTGCTATAGTGGGCCCTCTGCAGTGTCGCCTAGTAAGCAGGGGGGGCTTGGGAACTTGGGAACCATGTGTGTTGTTGTGTGTGTTGTTGTCGACAGGACTGACAGATCTGTATGATTGTTGAGTTGACTATGTATTAGGCTATAATGGCATTTTATAATGTGGTGTGATTTCCTGTTGGAAATACTAGCCTATAAGTATTATATGCAGTGCCAAATAACAGATAACTGAAAAATGCAATTTATTATAGCAATATGAAATTCAAGAAATTCACTCGTGATTTATACATATTTTATACTGATGATTTTGGATTGTTATCGTCTGTGTATGTGCGACTATTAACACGCAAATCAGTGGGAGCTCATCATGAAATTCCAGCAGCAAACGAATTAGCTTTTCTTCCAGGATAAAAGGTTTGTTTAAGAAGAAAGGCAACAGGCAAGCATGGACAGTTACGACTAGAGCATCACCTGTCACGACCTCGATCTGAGCGACGAGGTTTTATAGTGCGAAAAACATAGATCCGCTGGATATTATACATGTTTGTTTGTTATTTTTATAAAGACAATTTGCCCTCATTTCAACGTTAAAACGCGCCAGTTTAGTGAACTAATTTTAGAGTAATAAAGTAGCTTATAAGGTCGCTCCGCACCACTACTATAGACCATACGAGCGATCAGCTGCCTGCCTGCAGCGCACTTTGCACGAGACTTACCAGAATTTCGAGGCATGTCATGCCAACATCACTGTTTACATCCAGGAATATCAGCCAGAGAGTCACTTCATATCCACCAGTAGACAGTCAGTATAGTATACAATATCGTGATGACTGATGAATGTCGACTCGCGGTCTATTGTCCATCGTTGCACGAGACGCTCATCTCACCACTGTACAGAGTCCAGTATCACCACTCTACGCCACTTGCAACACAACGGTTGTGTTTTGTAGGAAATGTTCGTGGAGCGGCGTAGCAGCAGCAAGCAGCACTAGAGCAGTCCAGCGAGTATGTGGCCTCTACGATGACGTAATGCGGAATCTCTTCACTTGCGTCAGTTTTATCTATACTCTTCTAGCTGGTACTACTAGGATACACATTTTACTTGAGGAGAGGGGGGGGGGGGGGGGGGGCTACACACCTCCACATATATATACTGTGCACTCAACTCAACACAGTTTTGCCTCTCACGATTTGTATTGGGTGTAGACCTATAGGCTATACTTTATTGTCTCTAATCCAAATCCTGCATATGTTTTGCTGTGAGAACAAATTGGAGATTAACGCTGTCTGAAAGTGGTAATTAATTAATGTAGTGTATGCTATTTTCTTTTTTTTGATAGATCAATCATTTTCAGTGAGCAACTCTCCCAATTATCTAGAATTCAAGACTACCAATATCAAATTTACTTGCATTGTCTTAAGGGCTATAAAATATAGCCTCTAGAGCAATATAGCTGCTCTATTTGCGATCCAAATAAAATACCCATATTGTGTAATGTCTGCAAAGTTTTTCTTTTATGTGGATTTTCACTTTAGCATAGGCTTTTCACATGCCTCTGACATTTTTCTGTAGCCTATAAACCTGCTGTGCCTGTATAGCGTAGGCTACTTATGAACGTAGGCCTATTGAATGTATTGTGTCAAAGTGAATTGTGCAACACACAATGACAAAGGTTCGGTTCACCCGTGCAGCTGAACAGAAAGTGAATTTACTGTTCTCTAGTCATTAGTCTTGAATGCAGCCCCGACTTTCACTCTGAACCTGCTTGTTGCTAGGCAACCGCAGCATATTATGCTGAGTGGAGATTGACAGCACGTTAACTCAACGGTCGCGAGACACAATACATTGTTGCCACTGTTGCTTTATTAGGGGCAAACTTTGCAGTAGGAGCTGTAGGCCTAACTTCGGCCAGATAATCGGCTCTCTCGGGTAAAGGATAATAATAACACATGATAAGTAAGTAAATTGATAGCAGCAACTTTTTTTTGCTCTCACTTTCTTTTCTGCCATGACAACGAGTCAACGACCACGACTCATTAAAGTTTCATTGGCAATTTAACGCAAACTTGGCTCACAGCATCCAGAACGTGGGAGGCAAGTTTAGCCACACAACAACACAGACACAACGTAATGAAATAGCCAATGTTAAAAATGATTGTGTTTTATTTCCGATTTCTGTGGTTGCAGACTTGCAATTTAACAATTTAAATGTTCTATTTCTAAATGTTCTAGCCTACCAGGAGAGGAGGAGACCCCTGCAGAGGTATATGACTCAACATTGTTACCCCGATGCCTGAAGTTGAACCCCTTAGATTCCCTTCAAGAGAAGGAAATGATCTACAAGGTTTGTATTGTGTTTGTTACTACTGACTGTGTATAGTGTTTGTTTGATTTTGTGTGTGTGTGTGTGTGTGTGTGTGTGTGTGTGTGTGTGTGTGTGCGCGCGCGCGTGTGCGCGTGCGTGCGTGCGTGTGCGTTTGTATCAGTATACTGGTACACGTGCTTGAGTGAGCATGCATATGTACTTGAGACTCGATTTGATGATGCAAGGCAAAAGGAATCCCATCCTGCCAGCCCACTGTCTTTCTGGTGAGTATGTGAATACCAATATGTTAAAGTAGGCCTACCAGGAATTGTTTATTAATGAATTACATCGTTTCGGTACTTTGGTGTTTACACTTTTAGCAGTCCTACTTTCTCTATAGTGTTACTGTTACTATACCTAGTGTTACTGTTAACTCCAAACAACTATCCTCTCTCTCTCTCAATTCAATGCAATTTAAATGAAGTTGGTAGACGAGTTCTCCGGATAGCCTATGCTACCGTCTTAATTTCTCCTGCATGAATACACGTGTTGTGGTGGCTCACCGTTCTCGTGTGTGTGTGTGTGTGTGTGTGTGTGTGTGTGTGTGTGTGTGTGCGTGCGCGCGCGTGTGTGTGTGTGTTTTTTTCAAGCCACCTGCTTGAAATGGAATTAACAAAATAAATACTTAAAGAATATAATCATCAAAATAATTTGCAGCAGGCTATTATATCCTATTGCAGACCCCCAAGGGTTTTGTCTGGTTATTATAATGGCTATAATTGTTTTATAATTGATACCAGCCATGGATAATAAGGTTCATATAAAATGTATGCCTTATACATCTCATCTCAGATGAACAGAGAACTGCACAAGGGACTCCAAAAGTGGCATTATGCTGTATAGCCTAGGCTACTTTTTTTTTTTCCTTTTTTTTGTTTTTAGTTTTTTACTCTATACACAGACACAAACTAATTGTTCAAATGATACAGTGGACTCAAAATGTTTTACTCGCCTTTTGCGAAGATCTATAAATTCACAAAACCTGTAACCGTGTCCCGGGCATACCTCGGGCACCGTCCGACTGAACAGCCTCACTCTTGGCATGTGTGTCCTATACAGTATTTTCTGAGATATTTATATTTATATACTTTTCTGTTATATTTCTGAGAACTGAAAAACTGTGAATGTCTGTATCGGTCTGTCTGGGGGAGACGCACCAAATTTCGGTTGTGGGCCCCCATAGCTTCCATGATTGGTCAACCCGACCTGAGGACTTACCTTATTGGCCGAGCTTCACATAACGTTTGTGCCTCTGCGTCATTGTGTTTGTTGTGTTGGCAGCATGCATGGGTTAAGCAGGCACCAAGCTTCCCTGATTGGCTATAACTCCGACCTGTCGGCTTCTCTGATTAGCTGAGCTTGGTTGTCATGTTTGTACCGTTTTGCCATTATAGTTGCTGGTGTGTGAGAAAATACGAGGTGAGCCTAAAGGCTCGTGCATACTACAGTTTTTAGGAGATCACCTACTCACCGTGGTGGTTGGGAAAACTACAACATGATGTCACCCCAACACACCTCTCTGTTTTTACTAACCACCTAAAAGTACCACGCATACTGGGAGTATGTGTGGGCCTTTAAAGGCCTATTCATAGTCCAGTTTTCGGTGAATATATCTCTCTGTTTTAACAAAACGGTGGTTAGTACTAAAAACAGAGAGATATGTGTTAAGGCTCATACATAGTCTGGATTTTCGGTGGTTAGGTGACCACCGAACTACAACATGACGTCACGAGCCGCGGTGAAGAGCAAACCACCGCCACAGCCCCAGCCCTTCTCTCTGTTTTTACTCACCACCGCTCAACGTTATTTCAGCTCCGGTGGTCACCTCACCACCGGAGCGGTGGTCACCTCACCACCGAAAATCCAGACTGTGAATGAGCCTTTATGTGACCGGTGACCACCGCGGCGTGACTGTCATGTTGTAGTTTTCGGTGGTCACCTCTTCACCGAAAGCCAGACTATGAATAGGCCTTAAGGCCCACTGCACCTAAAGCCTTTAAGGCCCGTGCATACTTCAGTTTTAGATGACGTCACGCAAGTGGGGTGACGTCATGTTGTCAAACAAACGTAGAAGATGAAGAGTTGAAGACGATAGAATTCACGAGGACACTCACAAAATAACTAACACAATAACTGAACTTAAACATAACACTGGCATAGAACCTGACACACGACATATATCACCCAGTCGGGTCATAGTTGGAGCAGAGGAAGGGAGGGCAGAGGCACACTGAGGCAAACAGTCACATCATCTCATGGGGGCACACTGTATACAGTCAGACAGACACTGTATACAGTCAGACAGAGGCCCGTGATTATGACACTGTGTCGTGAAATCCTGCAGAACACAGGAGATTTTGTATCTTGTTGACATTTTGGTGTCAATATCAACTACTGCTGTCAGCTTCACACTGCCAGCACTGATCCACTCTTGCATGATATTATGCATCTTGCAGAGGTGCAGACATAGTATCATTCATACATGTTGTCTGTGCATGAGGAGTTTATGGAATAACATGAAACGCATCATACATCATATGATTAAATGTGACATGGGTGACCGGATAGCCAAATGGTTAGTGGCGGGCGTGTGTACCACGTTGGCTCTGTAGCATCAAGTCCCTGCAGGGCCTGCATGGTTCGATTCCCGTCAGGACGAATCATTTTCTTTATGTCACTCCACTACCCTCTCTCTCTCTCTCCTTATTCCCATAGTCTCTCTGCTATGTATCTGTCAAATAAAGGCAAGAAAAACACCACACACAGTAAAATAGGTAACAATACACATACAGTATGATATGATCTGATTTAGTAGATTTGATAAATGCTACATTTATTTACGAAGACTTTTCATATGTAAATAGAATTGTAAAATACATTGGTTGTCACTTTATTCAAAATGTCCTATATAACTGTCCTATAAAGTAGCTGTGAATGGCTGTGGCATATAGTCTGTTGGCGTGTTGCTTGTCGTTTGGCAGCCAGATGGCGTCCTTTCACCACAAAGAATATTGCCTGTGGGTTTGCTTCAAGGTTCTCAAACTAGTTGATTGAGATTCTACTCTCTCACTGATGCCTCCAATATGGTGAAAGATATTATTTATGTTATTAATAGATGTTATTTATTTAGTGTTTTTATTTATGGGTATTGTGGAGCATCCCCCAAGTTTTTGTATATCTGTGTGACAATAAACATCTTGAATCTTAGGGAAAGGGAAGGAAAAGCAGGGAATTATAGTCAAAGCCATATAAAATAAATTTCAGACTTACAAAAAAAATTTAAACATATAAAGAAAATTAAAACCACAAAAAAGTTCATTATTTCAAATCCGGGTCTTTTTCCCTTTTGATTTGATTCAGTGAGTTAATAGAGATTTGTTCAGTATTTCCTCTGCCATACCGGAGAGGCTGTAAACTGTTGACTTACATCGCTCAAAATAAATGTCTCCAAGTGATATATTTGAAATTCAGTTGTCAGTGTTGTGCATCTCCCAAGATCAAGACGATTTTCAAGCCGTCTGCCCCGGCAGGCGTCGCAGATGTGCCTTGGTTAACACCCCCTCGCCATGTGTCAACAAAGCTATTTTCCACATCCAAGAGCTGAAGAGCAAGGTGGAGAACTGGTGTCAACAGGTAAACCGCTGGTGTCAGATGTGATCAGTATGTGGACAAAGTATCTATTAAGTATTCAAAAGCACACATTACATTTTCGGAAATGTTTAGAAACTTTCAGACATTTTCAGAAAATGACAAAAATTGTAAAAAATAGCAGATCTATAAGTTTACAGTGTGCTCTGCTCTTTTTACTATGTGGAATATGGCTTAATTGGTTCTTTCATAATACAGTATATGTTATATGTAAGTTTCGGTCCTAAGAGTCCCTTCCTAGAAATGTAGTGGAGTCAAAATTACCATATTTTAAATGTAGCGGAGCGAGAGTCATCAGCTTGCAAAATACAACTGTTTTAAATATTCCAAAAATGCACAGTATTCAAGTAAATGTACTTACCGGTAGTTACTGTCCACTACTGGTAGTGATCAAACATCTGATAAGTTACAAGTGTAATAAGCTAATCTACCTACCATTTCCGTCACCACTAAACCCCTTGTCCCTAAACTTCTTTGCCCTTTTTTACTATTTTGAAAAACATTTTTGAATAGTTCAACTAGACAATCTACGTTGACACATTGTGAGCTTGTATAGACTGGCCATTTTAACTATTCAAAAATGTTTAGCAAAATAGTAAAAAAAAAAAAAAAAAAAAAGGCAAAGAAGTTTAGGGATAAGGGGTTTAGCGGTGACGAAAATGGAGCACTACCGTATGTTGTGCTCAGTGTTTGCCCCATCCTTTTGTTTGTTTTCCACCAGTCTGGAAATCTCCAGCCACATGAGAAACAGCCATACCGCAAACATTTAAGGTGAAGTTTCACCTCCTTTTTGTCATTTTGTCCAATTGTCATTACAGTTAGTTTTTCCCTAATTGTCATTACTAACCCTATGCATAATATCCATATCTGAGGTTCTTTTAATTTTTCTTTAACCAGGTTTCAGTCACATGACTCCGATATCAAATCCCTTGTAACTACAGAGTTGTTCATCGAAGGCATTGGACTCGGTGCGAGAGGTGAAATAACGTATTTAATTGTATGAGGCTGTTTGAGGCTGACATGGACAGAACTCACCATGCACACATTGAAAATAAGAGTCCATTTTCTTTCTTCTTTTTTTTCTCAGATTTCCTGTATACCGTATATATTTCTAAAACAGTTTCACACAACATCCTTTTAGGTTAATAATGATTTGATCATACATAACCCATTTTAGGCGGGAACCCCTTTTGGTGTTTTAAGCATTACGTTATACTTTAGCTATTGAAAAATAGCAGATCTACAAGCTCATAGCGCGCCACCGAGTGGCGCGCTACGAGCTTGTAGGTCTGCTATTTTTGAAAAGTCGTGAAAATGTGGTGTAAATCTTTGAATATATATTTCAGAGCGGACATTTTTAACTAAAATATTGGCTTCTGGGGGGTCCCTGGAACAACATATTTTGAGATGGGGGTCCTTAGCCCAATAGAGATAATTCTGGGGGTCCTTGACATGAAAAAGGTTGAGCACAACTGACATAGAAACATGGGTTTTTCAGAAAACTATTAGGATTTAGATCAGTCCAAAATGGGATAAACACTAATCTTCATGTTGGCAATCTCTCCCACAGACAGCGGCCCGTTGCCCCCGCTACGGAAGGAAACAACAGATGTACTGGTGGAAGTTCTGTATCTGATTGAGCGTCTGGAGGCTGATCGTCAGGATGCAGAGGAGGCTCTTCAAAGGGAGAAGAGAACCAAGAGAGCTTTGGAGAGTAAAGTTGACAGTTTTTCCTTGTGGAAGCAACAGGAGTACCCTCTTGTAGTCCAAAAAGGTTGTATACCCTCTCCCAAACAGCTCTTCTGTATTATTATAACTTTCTCGTTATTTTATATGAGTACAAATAACAAATATATCATTCACATGTCTTTGTATTTGTTTAGAGCACGAGGCTTGCACCAGAGACATCGCTGAGCTCAAGTGGCACCTGAAACGGAGAAAAGAGAAGCTTGAGCGAGTGCAGGTGAAAGTGGAGCATATGGAGCTTCTGAACCAGCGCTTACATGAGGACATCAGCGTTGTCAAAGAACATGGTCCTGCTGTTAAGGAGAAGCTAGAGCTGGAGGTTGAGACCCTGAACCAAATGAGCACTGCCCAAATAGAGGTATATAGACAACTCTCTTGATAAGAAATGTGTGTCAATGAGTGTGAGTGTGTTGGGGAGCGTTTGTTTCGCAACACTACTTCAACGTACAGGGATTGTGATGCCCCTATAAGAGATGATGAGAAAACTAGCAGTCAAACACACATATATTAGATAGATTCTATTAGATAAAGTGATATTGTTTTGTTAAAATAAGTGTTAAATAGCTCTAGCTATATCATTGTTATAGAGCAAGGGTCTTCAACAAGGTCTGGTACCCCTAAGACTAGGTGGTCCTCAGAGTCAGAGATACTACAAGGGGGTCGCCAAATCTTTGTGTGATAGGAGGAACCTATTCTGGGGAAGAAACAAAAAACATTACCACTGATGATTGTGCAAACAATTCAATGAAGCTATCTATGAAATCTATGAATTTTTTTAATCTGCAACACAATCTTATAAAAGACTCGTTGATAGAGTGTGAGCGTTCTTCCCAGCTCTCCAGCTCTTTAGTTAACAGAATGTTTTGGTCAAGATATCAATTTTATCAGAAGAGCAAACTCATACAGGATAGGATAAATAAGTGACATTGGAAGTAATTATTACACAATGAAATGAACAGACAAAATTGGAACAGGAACACTATATAATAAATGAAGTTGCTCAATGGGTATAGTCTCTCATTATTGGCTGAAATTATCAACCCATCTGAAAATTAATTTTCTGTTTATTGAAGAGCTGGAGAGATGGGGGACTACTGTAACAATGATTACTATCAGAATATAGAGCTTTAAGCTGTTAACAAAAAACCTTTTTGTTTTAACTAAAAAGCCACAAATAACCCTACCTTTCAACTCAATGTTGACAACTAATATCATTGCATAACAGCGGCTCTCACCGTCTGTTTTTAAAATCACAACCATTTATACTGTTGTGTAAATGTACTAGACACTAGGATAATTTGGTGAGAAAGGGAACTAATTCACTCTCCTGGGAAACCATCCGCTTGCTGTTTACATGGGTTTGATGCAATGGTGGTACAGTACATACAGCATATTGTAGCCATTGTACAGTATGTAGGCTATCTGTTTCCTTCAACTGTCAATAAAACAAACTAATTGTTAACGGCAGACAGACTGATAAACTCTATAGCAATCAAATGAAGGGTATGCACAGAAAGGTTCTATTTATGATATTGCTTTACTCATAAATTATAATCTATGGCAAAATGTGTTTACTGACACTGTTCACCAAAAGACAATCATCATACAATTGCTCTAAGAGCAAGGGTACAGTAGTGGACGAATGCTCTGATCCGATGCATACACAAATCTGTACCTTACGATAAAGAATAATTGCATATTGTGTCAACACCATAAATATGCCATGCACAAACATTTTAAACACTGCATCACGTTTCTAAACTTTTTTATTTTATGTTGACTGTCTTCACACCACTTGCTTTGTGAGACCATACTTTACCGATACATACCGATTATACATATGTTTTAACTCCTTTTATCTGATGGCCTCACTGATGCACCGCCATGGGAGTCACAACACTTTCTTTTAACAGCTAGGGAACGATTCGACCACTGCGTTGTGTGTTTATAACGTTAATACCAATATGTACGGGAAAGAAATTCCAATTCTATGAACAAAATGGTATCTGCCCGGAAATCTCTGTTTGTTTTAGGCTGATGAAATGAGCATGAGAACACGCAAGTATCTGAATTTGGCTGAGGAGGAGTTAAAGGAGAATGAACAAAAGGCGGACAATAAAAGGAGATCAATGGAGTCAGTAATGAAGGACCTCAGGAATCAGCTGGCTGGAAAACGGTGAGTATCAAAGGTCTACTTCATGAATGGAAACAAAAGGGCATCACCATCAAAGAAGCCAAATAATTGGAAGGTATTAACCCATTTGGGGCAGGAACCCTTTCGGTGTTAGCTATTGAAAAATATCAGATCTACAAGCTCGTAGCGCGCCACCGAGTGGCGCGCTACGAGCTTGTTGGTCTGCTATTTTTTTTAAATCGTGAAAATGTGGCGCAAATTTGGAATATATATTTTTTCAGAACGGACGTTTTTAACTCATCTTTGCTTCTGAGGGGTTCCTGGAATAACATATTTTCAGATGGGGGTCGGTGGCCAATTACATATCGTTTTTGGGGATCCTTGACATGGAATATTGAGCACCACTGATATAGAAACATAGGTATTTCAGAAAACTGTCAGGATTTAGAACATTTTTTTTAAAAATGTTGACGTCAGGCTTAAATGGGTTAAAAAGCATCCCCTGTGAAGCATAAGCCATATAGTTACATCATCATATGCACACTGGTGGTACATGATGTACATACATGCTCATGATGTGTCTTTTTCTATTTTGTTTTTCCTTTTATTTCCAGAAAAGAGCTAAATCAGTTGAAGGCACATTTGGAAGTTCAGTGTACCAACAAGAAGGATGCCGAACAACTGGCTGCTCATAAGAAGAAACAGTGTGCAGCCATATTAGAGCATATTCCTGAAATGGAGGCGAGCGAGACATCTCTGAGTGACCGGGTAACTGATACAGTGTACTGCAATATGCTTGAATACACACACAATGCTCAGTGGCGTGCACAGACATTTAGAGGGGCAGGTGCTCAAGTTAAAAAAAGGGCACCTTGTGCAGCGCGTGGAACCGGCCGGTTGCCTTAATCCATTTTGGGCAGGAACCCCTTTTGGTGTTAGCATTATGTTATGCTTTAGCTATTGAAAAATAGCAGATCTACAAGCTCATAGCGCGCCACCGAGTGGCGCGCTATGAGCTTGTAGGTCTTCTATTTTTGAAAAATCAAAGAAAAAAAAAGTTTCTTTTTTTTTTTTTTTTCAAAAGGGCACATTGCCAAAAGGGCAGGGGGTGCTCTAGCACCCCCTAGTGTCTATCTGTGCACGCCACTGACAATGCTTGACTTCACGCAGCTGACAGCACTATAGTCTAATTCACCTTTCTGGCTTTTTGTCTTTTACTGTATAGGTCTTGAAACTGAATATTGAAATGGAGGGAGAAGTCCGAAAGACAGCCGTGTTGAATGAGCGGCTAACTAAGTTACAAGAAACCATTACAAAAGCTGTAAGTATAATCTCATATAACCTTTTAGTGGTATTGTAAAATGATATTATACTTGTTAGAAAATATTGCAACTTATACAGTGATATAGTAGTAGCCAAGTCTCCTCAGTCTCCTCCTTCAGACGCACGTCTGAAGCCTGTCCTGGGTAGGAGTCTCCACACACACACACACACACACACACACACACACACACACACACACACACACACACACACACACACACACACACACACACACACACACACACACACACACACACACACACACACACACACACACATTTTAATCATTTATTTATGTCCACATAAGAGATACAATACAAGGACACAAATATTTACAAGGTGCTGTACAGAGTGCAATCAGCAAATCCTGGACAAATACCCACACACCCTTCAGGGGTACAAGTAACAGCGTCTTCGCCATATTTGGCGGCTACCGATAGTGGAAGAGATTGCAAAGAATTTCGCGAGCCGTTTGGCTGCTTTTTTTGGCATCCCAAGTTGTTGGAAGCCTCTTACAACCAAACTGTGTACGTGTCCTAGGCTGCCGAAGATAAACACAAGTAGATTGCACCTATATCCTAGTTCAATGATGGTCTGGAGGAGCGGCTGGTACTTAATGACTTTTGTCATAAAGGCTTCCGCCATTTCAAGAATGAAAACTGATCTGTTCTCTTCAACATCTGGTGTGTTAGCAGAGAGATGTGCAAAAATGTCAGTATTTTCAGTACAGAGTTGAAACATGGAAGGTTTGACACAGGAATGTTTGTACATTCTCACAGAATGTTTAGATATGTCCTTTGTTATGAGATCAACTATTCTGTTGTGGCGTGCTATGTAAAGCCCTTTATAGGCATAACAGCCATTCAGAATGTGTGACATGGTTTCTGTAACACACACACACACACACACACCCACACACATACACACACTGAGGTTTTGTTAAAATATACTGTAGATAACAGTACAGTTGCAAGTATAAGGAAATGGAGTGCATGCAGAGAGACACAGGTGTCCAGCCGGTATCAAACCGGAGATGTTGCTATTAGTCGACACAGAATCCAGTCAGCCTGGCTGTTGTTGTCACAATTGCATTGATACTCTAACTTTAACTTGTTCCTTAATTGTTTTCCAGAAGCTGGATGGGGAGGAAGAGGTCTTTCACTTAAAAGAGGAGTTCCATTGCAAACACAAAGCACTAATGGCACTCCAAGAGGACGGCAGAGAGTACGAGCGAGAAGTCCAAGACTACAAGCAGAAAATGTCCAAGAGGTATAGATAATCACTTTGAATAATGAGACCACAACCACATGAAACATGTACTCTGGCAGAATGATACACACACACTGACGTGTTAGGCCTGACGTCAACATTTTAAAAGAAATCTTCTAAATCCTGACAGTTTTCTGAAATACCTATGTTTCTATATCAGTGGTGCTCAATATTTCATGTCAAGGATCCCCAAAAACGATATGTAATTGGCCACCGACCCCCATCTGAAAATATGTTATATCAGGAACCCCTCAGAAGCAGTCCGTTCTGAAAAAATATATATTCCAAATTTGCGCCACATTTTCACGATTTTTCAAAAATAGCAGACCTACAAGCTCGTAGCGCGCCACTCGGTGGCGCGCTATGAGCTTGTAGATCTGATATTTTTCAATAGCTAAAGCATAACATAATGCCACACATGAAAATATATCACAATGACATATTATCAAAATTCTCGCAATTTCAAATGAAACTCATTCCCAGAGACAAGATATGAGCAGCAATAGCAAAGTTGCATTTCCATCAACCGGATTATAGTCATTTCATTTCATTTCAAGGTCATTTCTGGGTATATTCACTCGCTCGTGGGCATCTGTATTTCTGTGTCTATACAGTGAAGAAACGGTGAGGCAGAATGTTATGGACAAGAAGGCCATGCTTCAAGAGATCTGTGAGAATGAAGAGCAGAGGGACCGCGCCAAAGATGAACTGACCCAGGTTGCAGCCCAGCATGGTGCCATCAAGACCAGGAGAGAGGAGCAGGAGCAGCTCACCTTCATGGAAGAACAGAAGGCCAGGGTTAGTGGAAACATATACACACCCTATATACTATACTGTGTACATTATTAGCCACTAGTCTGTAACCCTAGCATCCCTGTTATGGGCATGTTGTAATAGACATTAACACATCATGCATGTGCATGTGTTAGTCAGGGACGTGCACACATAGACATCAAAAGGGGGCTTCAGCCCCTTTCCTTTATACCCGTCTGTAAAACAATTGCCCTTTCCGGACCACGAATGCAGCATTTACTATGGTAAAAAAAGCAGCATTCAAGGAGAATTGCTTCTTTTCCCCCCGAAGTCTCCTGAACTTGAACACAGTATTTTGCGTTGAACAACATATTGCACACCGCATCTCCACTAGCTAAAGAGTGCTGGGTTGCGCCCCGAGAATAGCTGATCTACAAGCTCTCAACGCGTCGCAGCGCGACGCGTTGTGAGCTTGTAGATCTGCTATTTTCGCTATTTTTGTCCAAAAGTGCCCTCCTACGGGATTTCAGCCCCTGCCCCTCTGACACTCTCTACACGTCCCTGGTGTTAGTTGTGAGCTTGTGGATTGGTGATTTTTCCCAAAGATATTTGGTATAGAGGGAAAAAAGGAGGGGACCAATAGACCCCTGGGGACCCCAGACAACAAAGTATATAGTTTAAGTCAGGGGTGCCCAAAAGGTAGATCGCGATCTACCAGTAGATCACAAAGGCTGTGCAGGTAGATCACATGACATGCCCCTAAAGAGTATTTCATTTAAATATATTGAATAAAAAAAACGCTAAAAAAACATTTCTCCCCCTCTATTTCCCATTCCAAGTGCATTTGTCTTATACTGTACAGAATGTAACACAAACTCTACTATTCCGAAGCCCCCTCAGGTACATATTTAAACTATTTTCAGCAATGGTATAATAATTGATGGGTAGATCTTGCCGAGCTGGTCATTTTGAAAGTAGCTCTCAAGTCAAAAAGTGTGGGCACCCCTGGTTTAAGTGGTTACTATGGAGTGACTTGTCTTCCCTACGGAAATGCTCGAATGCTGCAGAAAGTGACAGGAAGCCTGAAAACAGAGCTGACGGGTGAGGTGAAACGCGCGGCAATGCTTAAGGTAAACTACTGCTACTTGAGTCACTACAGAAATAAAACAACAGCGTATAATAATGAATTATAAATGTAACCAATGAAAATAATAAGGCTTTTATACGAGATGTATATATGCATATAATGTTCTTCACATCAGAGTCAATGTGCAACGATCACTGAAGAGTTGCACCAAGAGCGATTGAATTTGGAGCTCACCAATCAAGAACTTCAGAAGGAATTTGAAGATGTATCATCAGCTATGAAAGACCTGGAGACGGAAATCGAGGCACTGCGGAAACTTTACAATGATAAATCTCAGGTACAAAAATGTGTTGTGTTCTTCTAGGTATTTTGAAAACACATGTATTGTCAGATAAAAAGAAACAGATGCATGTACATTTTCTTTAATTGCATATTATGTCTCTTTCAGAAAATCAAGGCTTTGACAGAGAAACTGCACACAATCCAGTCTGAGCACAGGACCATATCAGACAGCCTTGAGAATGAGAAAAGACTCAAATTTGACCAGCTGACTGCTGTCAAGGTAAATCAGGCAATGCTATGGGTTGCAAAAAGCAAATGATAATGTCAGGTTTGTTCAGTGAAAAGCCAGTCAGTCATTGTGTTGTTGGGCAAACAGTTTTGCGCTGTGTGTGAACATTTGGTGCAACCAAGGTGTGTAGAATATCTTAACCCATTTTGGGGCGGGAACCCCTTTTGGTGTTTGAAGCATCATGTTATACTTTAGCTATTGAAAAATATCAGATCTACAAGCTCATAGCGCGGCACCGAGTGCCGCGCTACGAGCTTGTAGGTCTGCTATTTTTGAAAAATCGTAAAAATGTGCCTCAAATCTTTGAATATATATTCTTTCGGAGCGAACATTTTTAACTCAAATCTTTGCTCTGGGGGGTTCCTGGAACAACATATTTTCAGATGGGGGTTGGCGGCCAATTACATATAATCTTTGGGGTCCTTGACATGAAATATTGAGCACCACTGATATAGAAACATAAGTATTTCAGAAAACTGTCATGATTTAGAAGACATTTTTTAAATATCGATGTCAGGTCGGTCTAAATGGGTTAACATGAATCCTATTCTTTGTGTACTGCAGGAGTTACAGAGAGCAACAATAAAGAGATATGACCAGACTCTGAGCAGGATCAGTAGCCTGTCAAACAGGTCCACAGAGTATAGAGCTGCATCAGATAACATGGAAAAAACAGCTGCAGCAATGCCAGACATCATAGAGGAACTTCAGTAAGAATCCATATAAGCACAGTGGTTTTTCAACCAGTGGTCCTTGAGGGGATTCCAGGTGGTCCCCATGGCTATAAAAGATGGAAAGTTGGTAACCAAATGGACCCTTATAGATCTTTAACTCTTGAGAGCATTAAATGAAACCCTTACGGGTCCATTTGGTTTCATTTTACGCTCTCAAGAGTCCGACAAATGCACATAAAGTGCACAAAGACCCGCACACCGTCTGCACTTGCAATGCGAACTTTATTTATAGGCAACGTTTCGGTCAAAGACCTTCTTCAGGCATCTGCTGATAATAGGTAGCCACATAGCTATATACACATATACATTTGTGGATGGTTCAACCTGAACTTAATAACCTACCTTTTGTTTTACGATGTATTTATGATGATCATATTATCGCCTTGTTTGAGCTGAATTGTACAACACATGTTTTATCTGCATTGTTTGCTTGTTTGTATGTAAAGCACTTTGAGAGTCCTCTCTGTGAAAGGTTACTTACACACACATAGATCCACAATGACCAATCACAGCCGCCCTCGTTAATAGGGATGAGACCCATAGCAGCAGGTGGTGAGCTCATTTGATTGAGTGATGTCTATAAGCTTATAACAATTAATACACATTCTTCAATTAAAGGAGCATTCAGTGATTTGGAAAAAAACCCGGTCCACCCGGTAACAAGATGTGCACATGCACACGCTCTACAGTGGGGGAAGTACAACAGACCAACAGCACGTGCACCAATGCCCTCCCCACTCGATCATGATTGGAGGAAGGCCCCTCTCATCCTGATTGGATGAAGGCTTTGCCACCCAAAGCCCAAACCGAAACTAGGGTTTTTTGACCCCAGGGGCTCACTGGGGACAGGGAGGAACTCCTTATATGGTCAGCACACTTTATAGTAGGGAGGATTATCCAAAAAATAAGAAAAAATAAGTGATATTTGAATTAAGTGAAATCACTGAATATACAACAAATACAGTGGATCATCATATGTGAAAACTATGTACAGATCAATCTCAAGAGTAACATTTGTTAATTTACAAGAAGTTTACACAATTAGAGAATGTAGAAGAATTGTTATTTTGATCAAGGTGTTCAAAGTTTTGGGTCCGAGAGGCTAAATGTCATGAAATGGTGGTCCGTGGCTCAAATGGGTCTGAGAGGCTAAATGTCATCAAATGGTGGTCCGTGGCTCAAATGGGTCTGAGAGGCTAAATGTCATCAAATGGTGGTCCGTGGCTCAAATGGGTCTGAGAGGCTAAATGTCATCAAATGGTGGTCCGTGGCTCAAATGGGTCTGAGAGGCTAAATGTCATCACATGGTGGTCCATGGCTCAAATGGGTCTGAGAGGCTAAATGTCATCAAATGGTGGTCCGTGGCTCAAATGGGTCTGAGAGGCTAAATGTCATCACATGGTGGTCCATGGCTCAAATGGGTCTGAGAGGCTAAATGTCATCACATGGTGGTCCATGGCTCAAATGGGTCTGAGAGGCTAAATGTCATCACATGGTGGTCCATGGCTCAAATGGGTCTGAGAGGCTAAATGTCATCACATGGTGGTCCATGGCTCAAATGGGTCTGAGAGGCTAAATGTCATCAAATGGTGGTCCATGGCTCAAATGGGTCTGAGAGGCTAAATGTCATCAAATGGTGGTCCGTGGCTCAAATGGGTCTGAGAGGCTAAATGTCATCAAATGGTGGTCCATGGCTCAAATGGGTCTGAGAGGCTAAATCTCATCAAATGGTGGTCCATGGCTCAAATGGGTCTGAGAGGCTAAATGTCATCAAATGGTGGTCCGTGGCTCAAATGCCCAATACATAATGGGCCTTGATATGAAAAGGGTTGAAAACCACTGATATAGCACATCAAATTGAGACTTTCATGATAATAACACATCCGAGAACAAACGCTATATATACCAATAGTATGAACGATGTGTAATCATCTGCAATGTCAGGTCAAGTTCATATATTCCATTATTCCATCATTTTGTGTCACTGTATTGTTATTATATTTTAAAAAATGACGTCGAGAAGCATTCATTTACTTTTCTTTCCTGCTTTCAGAAATGTGCTTGATACTGTGGAATTTGAAAACCAATCAGCTACCCTCATAATGAACACCTTGCAGTGTGATATTAATGACTACCAACAACGGACGCAGCAATCCATTAAGACACATACTACTCATTTGGCAGCAAGACAAAAGAAAATGGAAGACACCAAGGTAACCACAATGCCCCTGTGACTGAAATATCATCCAACTCTTCTCGTGAACGTGACATGGTACTGTACTTTTTGTGTATAAGGCCTATGTGCCAAAGACTGTGAAATCAAAGGCAAGCTGGAGAGAAATCTTATTGTTTATTTGTGGATTAGCGTAACCGAATTACAGGTCACAATCCTTTTCTTAAGAAGAAAATGCAGTTTTTTTTCTGGGAAGAGAAAAGAGCAGCAAGCAATTAAAATTACAAGCCATGGTCAATCTTGTTTAAGTGCTTTTTCCCAAATGACAACTCACTGTTCTTATAGGCTTTTTTCTGGTCAGATTTGATGATGCGTGGTGGGTGCTTTGGCCCATTTGGTGACCCGAAGGCCTGGATTTAAAATCGGAATTTCAATGCAAGCTTCGAGCCTCAATAATATAAGAAAAAACATCATTTTTCGTTTGTTTTTAGTCACCTCACAAAGATTTGCCTGTATAAACATTGCAGTTTGCGGTGCACGAAGCAGCATATATTTAAATGGTCCTTTTGTAATAGAATCCCCTATTTATTGTAAGGTTTTCATCTGCAGGATTATCAGCCCCAGCCAGAGCTTCTTTGCTGATGGGGGTTTCACATGGCTTATCTAATGTGAAATCGCCATGTGGTATATAGTTTCATTAAACGGTGATCAAGAATGCATTAGTTCAAAACAAGAAAAGGCAATGGAGCTTAAGCTGCCATGCATCCAAGTGCAGCAACTTTAAAGAAGTTGTTGGCGTGAGACAATTTAAGAATTAGAAGTCTTCCTCATAGACACAACTCCCATTAGCCAGATAAAAGTCACCCATGCAAAAAGGGGTTTAGTCTTTTCACTTGACAGAATAAAATGGAAACAACAATGCTCCTCACCAAAATAAAAAAGATCAGAGAGAGAGAGAGCGTGAGAGAGAGAGAGAGAGAGAGAGAGAGAGAGTGTTAACTTCTAGGGAAATTGGTTACTTTGATCAATGCGTTCAATATAAAGCACATATAATGTCTGCATTAGCATAACATAATAAGATGGACTAACTGTTCGGAAGTCATTGTGCATGAAGTGGAATGGCCAGACAATTTCAGATACAAGATTCCATATAAAATTGCTGACTGCATAGGACACTTCCATAAACCCCTGTAGGTTACAACCCCACCTCCTATTCCAGAAATGTTAATTCTTCAGTTGTGAGTGTCAGATATAATTGATTAGTATTACTAATGGCTTTGTGTGTGTGTGTGTGTGTGTGTGTGTGTGTGTGTGCGTGCGTGCGTGCGTGCGTGCGTGCGTGCGTGCGTGCGTGCGTGCGTGTACACATGCCACATGCGTGTGGGTGCGTGCGTGAGTTAGAGAGTATGTTTCTGTATGCGAGATGTATGCGAGTACATGATGCATCTGTGTGGGCACATTTAATGCAATGTGTACCAGATTGTGTAGTCGCTTTTTAACACCTGCTCAAGTCGGTTGTTACTCTCTGAAGATGCCTTCGGAAAGACACAAATAATTGTGTGCTGTGAGGCGAAATCAGGTGACCTGTTGGTCCAACACAATCTCTGGTCATCTCTAATCCCTACAACACCCTCTCCAAAGGTGTCTGCTTTCAAACACATGGCCATTTGTTAATTTGATCAGGGCCTGTCGTTTTGGCGAGGACAAAGTAAACAATGCAAACTGCCGACGCTATCAGTTTCTTATGGGCAATGAAGTGTAATTTGTTCCATTTACACTTCACAACAGCATCAGATGGGCTTTGTCAGTGCTGCATGGAGTAATTAAACCTGAAATCAATAGCAGGCATTTGTCATGTTTACAGCCCCTCTTTCTGCTGGGTTAAACTCATCACTTTAGTGCTGTTCTGTTTTACTGCAGAGACACACTTCATTATGTCTGCAGGTAGAGTTGAGATATTCACTAGCCGCACATCCAATCTTTGGGAAGGGGATGTGCAGATGAAACGTGGACATGCAGATCGAGACACTCCCTCGTATACATGTTATTTACTTGATTTCCTTAAATAGAGCCCGCTGTTGTTTGCCTGATCTCATTCCACTTTTAGCCAAGAACATGCTTTGGAATTGGTATGACCGCATTAAAGATCAAAATGACATTGTCCCCCCCCCCCCCCCCCCCCCCCCCCCCCCCCCCCACCCCCATGCCGTTACTACTATACCATTATTTTCTGCATTGACTCTCAGATCCCTCGAGCATGCAAAAATCCTTTCCCTCTGTATCTCTCCATTGTGGCATGTATTGCTGTAGAGTCATGGACACATTGATCTATACATTTGATCACTCATTATGTGTCTGACAGCCATATTGTACATCATGCTGCCTCAGCACTTATTCATTCTGCTGTAAGTTGTGGCAGCTTGCTTTTGCCATGCAGGCTTTACTATGGCCTCATACATACAGTACAGTACAGTACAGTACAGTACAGTACAGTACAGTACAGTACAGTACAGTACAGTACAGTACAGTACAGTACAGTACAGTACAGTACAGTACAGTACAGTACAGGCACCAGCATGATGGAACTCCTCATATCAGCCCTAGCACACCAAGCCAATTCTGTCATGCTTATGATCATCATCCGTTTACACTAAAACACCATATACTTAGTAAACTAATACTTGACTGGGCCAGGTCTGTACTGGAACCCCCCTCCCCCCATTACACCAAATATTTTTTGCGGAAAATACAACATAGGCTTAAAGTGGTTAATAATTCTCATGCTATGAATCCATGTTTATTTCAATTTAAACATCAATTTGTGTTGCTTTTTGCCGTTCGTAGGAAGCACTAAAGATAGCACTAAAAGAGAACGTTGTGTTGGCGCGCCACTACAGACATCTTCAGAAGACCCTTCTGGTAGCCAGACAAGATGCGGCGCGTGTGTTAAACGAGAAGAACCACGTTGAGATATCTTTTCATTTCCAAACACAGGTAAGATTTCCCCCCTTTTATTCTTTTTATCCAAGTAGAACACAGGTTGTATGCAGTGTTTGTTTTCGTCGACTAAAACTAAGACGAAAAATGTCCGTCGACTACCTTTTTCCACTGACGAAAACAAAATGGAAACTAAATGAAAACTAAGCTACGATGACTAAAACTAAGACTAAATATATTGACAATTTTGTCAACAAATAAAAACTAGACTAAAATGTTAGGAAGGGACTAGTGGACACGATATCCAGTATAAGTCATTTTACACTTGATTGCATGCAGAAAATAGCAGATCTACAAGCTCACAACGCGTCGCAGCGCGACGCGTTGTGAGCTTGTAGATCTGCCAGGGATCTTGATTAGTTGAAAAAGACAATTGGACAACATTGAACAGTCTCGGTTTCATAGTCAGTGACACCGTTTAGGCTGAAAAAAAAGGTGACAAAAATGTGACTAAAAACTAAATTAAAACATTTCAAGAGACTAATATGACTAAAACAAAAATAGAAATGTCCTGCCAAAAACAACACTGGTTGTATGCTAGTGTAAAACTATTCTATTCGGTCTGTGCTAGGGCATTAAGCAACTAGTCGACTAGTTTACTAGTCGACTAGTAAATCCACTAGTCGACCTTGTTGGTACTAGTTGACTAGTTGATAAGGGAAAAATATATATATATATATATTATTATTTTTTCCCCCCCGATTTCGTAGGCCTCAAGATCAGGTAGATTATAGTTATAGTCACCATGTACACAGTTTTTCAAAAAAAAAGAAAGAAAAAAAGTTTATTTTTTTATTTTATTTTTTACATAATAGGTAGTTAAACAACTAGTCGACTAGTCGACTAGTAAACTAGTCAACTAGTAAAAATGACTAGAAGTGAATGCCCTAGACTCTGTGCCCAGATTTGCCAAGTGACTGGTGTGGTGTGGTGGTGTGCTCTGCTTTGCATGGGCGGTGATTTCAGCTCGGTTTTAGTTGGGCACCCAATGAGGAGGTAACTGCAGCAAACTAATAACGACGAGGTAACTTGAGTGGAGGAGGATGATGGATGTGACATAATGTAATGCCGGGCTATGTAGTCTCTGCACCCAGGGGAGTATGACGGGAGGTGGGAAGATGGTACATGTAAATACTGTACTGTTCTATTTGCATATAGGTCTTTCTTGAAGGTATAGTCCAAGGTGAAACACAATTTACAATTACAATTTAGGCATTTAGCAGACGCTCTTAATCCAGAGCGATTTACATTAAGCAATAACAAAAAGCATGGCATACATCACATATATAAAAAGTAGTTATCATGAATCATGCGTAAACTAAGAACGTAACAGTGGAGTATCTATGTAAACTATACATACTATACTATATAATATATTATACATGTGTACTATAAAGTGCTATGACTACATAAAGTGCAATTCTAGAGCTGTCTACATAACAAGCTATAAGTCTGTTTAAAATACTATCTAATAAGTCTACATAATGTGCTATCTAAGGGGCTAGGCTAGGGCAAGTGCTACGGGCCATGGTGGAGTTTCATTATCTTTCTGTTACTGTTTGGTAAACATTTTCCAAAATATCAGATCTACAAGATCACAACATATGGGGGTTATACATTAACCCCCATAAGATCAGAGGGAGAAAACTTTTTCTCAGAAAAAGGAGCGTTTTCAATGTTAACAATCAGGGACGTGAACACATAGACATCAACAGAGGCTTCAGCCCCTGCCCTTTTACCCCGTCTGTAAAACAACACTCCTCTCCAGAACACGAATGCAGCATTTACTACATGGTGAAAGAAATGCAAAATGCCACTCCTTTCCATGCCATGCCGGAAGGCAGCTAGCATTCGGGAGAATTGCTTTTTTTCCAAAGTCTCCTGAACGTGAAAAAAGTATTTTTTGCTAAACAAATTTGTTTAGAAATCCATGTCGTACACCGCGTCTCGACTAGCTAAAGAGTACTGGGTTGCGCCCCGAAAATAGCTGATCTACAAGCTCTCAACGCGTCGCAGCGCGGCGCATTGTGAGCTTGTGGATCTGCTATTTTCGCAATTTTTGTCCAAAAGTGCCCTGTTATACAGGATTTCAGCCCCAACACTCTCTGCACGTGCCTGGTTTTCAATGTTAAAAATAGAACCAGGGATCTTGATTAGTTGAAAAAGACAATTGGACAACATTGAACAGTCTCGGTTTCATAGTCAGTGACACCGTTTTAGGCTGAAATGGAATCACACAACATGACAGCCATGACACCAGAGAGGAACCAACCAACACTGCCTTTTTGCTTTGAGCAAAACACACATCATATCTCCCCAAAATTACTAATACCTTTACATGAGCAATTCCTCATCTAACTGCACGAATGTTATCAAGTGAGAAATGCATGCAGAAATAAAATCCTGTGGACAGGATTTGCCACGCTCGTGATCAAAGCCTGATTTTCTTTTACTCTGGATCCAGCCCTCACCATTTTTGTTTGTTTCAACTCTGCAAATGCGTAACAACAGCAGTTTCTCGACCAACAGTATGTTGTGCCTAAATGTAGTTTTTATAACAATCTTGTCATTTATATGTTACAATATGTTATACAAATTATGTGTCTGAAATCTAGATGTTTTTGCAACTCATGTTTTTTTAATCGAATTTATGTAGGCTAATATCGCCACTGTCTGTCAAAAACCTTATACCGGCATCTCCATATTTCATATTTTCCTTTCATAAATGTACGTTATTTTATTGCGCAAATGTAGTGAGATCTAAAGTCTAATCTACAAGCTCACAATGCCTCACAACAATGGGACACATTGTGAGCGTGTAGATCTGCTGCTTTGGGGAAGGGGAATGAAGAATTTGTAAGATTCTTGCCCAAAATAGGGACACCATGGTTGAAAGTGATTCACCCATTCTGGGCGGGAACCCCTTTTGGTGTTTTAAGCACTATGTTATGCTTTAGCTATTGAAAAATAGCAGATCTACAAGCTCATAGCGCGGCACTGAGTGCTACAAGCTTTTTGAAAAATCGTGAAAATGCGGCGCAAATCTTTGAAAATATATTCTTTCAGAGTGAACGTTTTTAACTCAAATCTTTGCTTCTGGGGGGGGGGGGGGGGTCCCTGAAACAACATATGTTCAGATGGGGGTCGGTCGCCAATTACATTATAGGCTATAGTTTTTGGGGTCCTTGACATGAAAAACTTTGAGAACGACTGAGATAGAAACATGGGTTTTTCAAGAAAACTGTCAGGATTTAGAAGACATTAGAATCGTCCTCAGGTCGAAATGGGTTTTACAGTTGGAGGCCATCGATATTGTCCTTTTCTTTTTGCTGAGGTTTGCGTGATCTGCGCAAAAGGACAGTTAACCCATTTTGGGCGGGAACCCCTTTTGGTGTTTTAAACATTATGTTATAAATTAGCTATTGAAAAATAGCAGATCTACAAGCTCATAGCGCGCCACCGAGTGGCGCGCTACGAGCTTGTAGGTCTGCTATTTTTGAAAAATCGTGAAAATATTTATTTCAGAAAACTGGAGGATTTAGAAGGATTTTTTTAAATTTTGAGGTCAGGCCTAAATGGGTCAAATGATAAGGGACAATATCGGTGGCACCCAACTGTAAGTCTGTCTGTGGACTTTAAAATATGTAATCAATGAAAAGCTTTTGACTAAATAAGAACACTTTGGATCCATTGGTTTTTGGACATACTCATTTCTGCCCAATGGCAACGATATTCTATTTGACCACTGAAATGCTTTACTCATCCTATTTCAACTTATTGTTGCCATCAGACGGCTGTTAGTTTATCTCCCACAAATCAATTGTCTTAAACTGATTTGCCCATAATTTGGAAGCCGCCTTGCAGTTTACATTTGCCTTGTTGGAATCATTTTGATAGCTAAAAGCAATATTACAGTATATGACTTCTCACACTAATCATGTTCAGAGTGTTAATTCGTTTGGAAAGCCCTGTAAATTGGTTGATATTCAGCAGAGGAAGGAGCCAAGGAAAGCTAACTCTAAACTATCCTCGAAATATTATCTCGACATCAGACTTCCCTAATATATATAACACTGAATGGAAAGAGTCCACTTGTGCTCCCAAAAGGGCCGCCTGCTACACATTATACATTAAAGAATGTACTCATGCATTTAGTGCAACGTGTCAGTAATACAAAAGTTGTATCGTTGTACCGTTTAGACTGTAGCGCGGAAGAATTTCAACATATTCTGATTAGTTGCATAGTCATCGTAGAACCAGGTGCTAATTGTCTTGTCTCATTATTATGTCATGTATCACTTAAGTATTTTCTCTGATATAACTTATGATACATACAAATAATTGTTTTCCTCAGAGCAATTCCAAATCCCTGGGTTAATTATTCTGTACAAATACCGTCTTTGGGCTAAACATTTCAATTAATCCAACATAAGACTGTAGATATTCGCAACACAAAATAAAAGGTCTCAATCACATAGAGGCCCATTAAACGTTTCAAAGAAGTATAGGGAGAGGACAGATTAGTCTGAATGTCAATAATTCCTCAGGGCATCATCACTAAAACGGATGTATCATGGATGTGAGGTGATGGCATATTAAAACAGATGTGTCGTCATGTATGCAAGGTGAGAATAGAATACTGCGTGTTAGCCTGCAGTTAGCTTAGCTGTGCTTTTGGGTGAATTGGGCTAAAATGCCCTCCAATCCTGTGTCCCTCCATTGAATGCAACAAGTACACACACACACACGTCACACACATGTACACACACACACACACACACACACACACACACACACACACACACACACACACACACTGTGTGTGTACGTATCATACATGAGGAAAATGAAGAATCACATCAATACTTTGCCTCCAATGGTCCTTGCTCTTCTTCCTGCAAGCCCTCTCATGTCTCTACTGTACAGTACATGTAAGCGCTGCCTTGTTTATGTGGCTGTTTCTCGCTGCTCCTGGGTTTTAATCCATTGAGACCTGGAACGCATCCATGTCACGTTAGCGTTTAACCACATTAACCATTAACCCATTTTGGGGCGGGAACCCGTTTTGGTGTTTTAAACATTGTTATAATTTAGCTATTGAAAAATAGCAGATCTACAAGCTCATAGCGCGCCACCGAGTGGCGCGCTATGAGCTTGTAGATCTGCTATTTTTGAAAAATCGTTAAAATGTGCCTCAAATCTTTCCGAAAATTGTCATGATTTAGAAAACTTTTTTTTTTTTTTAATTTCGACGTCAGGCCTGAACGGGTTAACGGGGTACACCATAAAGAGCGTTCGTGTTATTGTCTTTTTCCTGCAGGAGCTGATGGCTGAGCTAATTCGCTTTAGTTTTTCTATGCACTGGGGAACACATTGCCAGGCAATGATAAGCTTTGTAGCAAAGAAGTGGAGAGATGAAGGGAGAGAGAGAGAGAAACAAGAAGAAGGAGGAAAAAGCAATGGCATCTATCAGAATTTAAACCTCTTTGCTTGGAAACTGTGTTCAAATAATAAAGCGAGCAGCATGTCTTTTCCAAGAGACTGGGAATAATTTCTGGTTTCGGTGGGGGGTTCATGACTCCGTGTGTATGTGTAAAATATGTCTTGAGGGGATTGGTATAAAGTTAAACTGGGTGAAGTAGAAATATTTTACTCATCAGCTTTGCAGTCACAGAGTTTGCCTCGGCTAGAACAAAACTGCTGAAGCATTTAGAGAAAATTAACCCCCCATCCTGGCAGCCAGATGTGACTGGATTCTGATGAGTGCACACGAGTGGGCAGAGAAACCAAGAGACTGTGAAATTCCTGTCAGGCCCGTGTACTGCAGAATGGGCTATTGACTGCTTTCTCTATTCCCCTCCATCATTCTTCTTGAACACTGCCATTAATTTCCTCTCCTGCTTTACCAATTCCTTTTCTCTGCCTTCTCTCCCCCTAGCTCTCTTTGTTGCAGGAGAGGATGCACGAAGCTATGGTGGAATACTTCAAACAACGCAGCCTCTATAGCCAGGCTGAACTGGACCACTGCCAGGCTCTCTCTCAAGAGACCAACCAGAAAATAAAAACAGTTCAGGTATTTGTACATATAAAATAGGTCGGGGGGGGACACACACACACACACGTATACCTGCCACCATTACGTTTAACAGAAATGCAATAGGTAGTACGTTAATTCCATGCGATTCTGAGAAACGTATGAGCCCCGTCAAGGAAGTGACAACACATTTTTAACAAGCAATAAACAACCAGAAAACACTGAGTTGCCTAATGCCTCCTTTTATTTGGCCATGCAGGCAATATAGCACCAGTAAAACCTTCACCAGGGCTGTCCGCATCGCTGCTATGGTTAGAGTTAAAGACGCCAGTCTTACTCTATATACGTCATCCACTCATCAGATCACAGACTGACGTGATGGATGGTGTGTCTGTGAGAGTGCCTATGCGGTGACCCTGTATCTGGGGATAGCACAGCCTCCCAGTCCCCAGATAACTCTATATACACCTTCACTCCGGTCGCACCTATTCCACAACATTTGGTCGTGGAATAGTTTTGTGTCTTGTTTTCTTTTTTTAACCCGGGGGAATATTCGTTTGTTATGAATTGTTATTCTTTTCTCTTTGAGTTTGCTGTTAATTCAGATGGCCTTGGAAGAAGCCATAAGCTCAGGAGTGTCCGCTATACGAACCGTCTTTGTCGAGTCAAGTAACCTTTTCTCTTTCCCTGAACAAAAAGTGAGACCAGACCACATTCCGCAAGGTTGAGAAGCGAAGGATCTTCAATTAGTGGATAATCGGTGTCTAATCTGTGCTGTGACGTGAGATGAGGTCAAAGCGGACAGCGGGACAGTGATGAATCTATACAAAATGTCCTGTCCTGCATTACCGCAGAGGCAGGTGGCATGATGGAACCATACTGTGGAACTCCACACTCTCATTTCCTGTAGTTCCTCCTTCCCCTATAGTGCTATAAGAGTTTAGTAACTCTAAAAGACACGTTTATCAGTTCCAAACCCGTGAAATAGACACTGGATATATATTATTGTGTATAGATTTCAGCCAAAACGTTGAGATAACATTGAGAGACGCTGAAGGCAAAACTGATTAGGCTTTCCCCCCCCCCCCCCCCCTATACACCTGTATCTTTTGAGAAATAACGCTGAGCGATATTTTCCTTCTAAATCTCCTCCCCTCCTCCATGACTGCTGACATGGTATTTGATGGGTCTGGGTCCAGACATTACAGGAGAGCAGCCATGTCTCCTGGCTCCTGAAGAGGCCCCAGCAGATCACAGCTCAAGGCAGGGATAGGAGTGTGGGGCATGGAGGGGGAGGAGCCATCAGAGGGCTGCAGAGTGTGAAGGACAAAAGAGCCGGTGTATTCAAGCGTGGCCGCACCGTCACCCGTCACAGCCCAGCACAGGGCCCATCAGAGCAGGCAGCACTCACTTTAAACAGGTTCAGTCCTGGACTGTCTCTATGCACATGCAGCTGCAGGTTTCAACCTCACAAAAAGTGTATGCTTAGAACATAATACAAACGAGTAAATAAAAAGGCCCCTGTGAATAATATTAAAGACCCTGCAGCGCAATGCAAGCTTTTTTTTTTAGACCCTCAGACATTAAGTGCACACCGCAAAAAAATGTATCTGAGTTGTGTGCATTTATACAACAGTTCCATCGTTACTTCACGTTACTTCACAGATAAAATAATCCAAGTGCTGCATAATTGCACGATTCACAGAATATCAATATCGCTTGCCAATTTCTAATAAATAAATCAATAGAAACCCGATACAATTTTTTTGTTTTTTCCGGGAAACAAAGCCGGAGCTGGAGCAGACTGAATCCTGATGATGGGGCCCATACTAATCCATCATGTCCACTTAACCTCACAAGCAGAGAACATAAGAGAGGTCAGGCTAAAGGCATGTTCAAATCAGAAGCCAAATGTTACTTTGCTTTGGAAGTAGCTTGAGGGGAGGAAGGCCGGGGGGGAGGCAGGGGGGGGGATGTGGGAGGCAAAGTGTGTGTGTGTGTGTGTGTGGGGGGGGGGTCTGTCATCCTGTTACACTGCTGCCAGAACTGGCAGTTCAGTTTTTGTGTTCTGCCAGTTTACACTAGGGATGGCATAATTGACAATGGCTAACAGCGGTAGAGCTAGTGCCGAGCTCTTGTTGAATGGCCGGTAATGATTGGAGCAGACGCCCACTGCCCCGCTCCCGGGGGACGGTAATCCAAGATCCAGTTTCTGATATAATTGTTAGTCAGAGAATTTCTGCATGGCTAGGCCGGTTCAGATTCCCAAGCCGGTTGACAGTGCCAGGCAGTTTAATAGAAAAACTGGATGCTGAGGTTTTTTAAAACAGAGGAAGGAGCACTGAACCTGCACGTGGTTCAACCAGTCCAGGAGCTCCTCTTGTTCTCTTCCTTCTTCCGCAAAGAAAATAAGAACAGGGCGGATAACTTTAACTCTGCACATATTGTAGCCACGTCGTCAGCAGCATGGAGGCGGGGGGGGGGGCTACCATTAGACCTGTGTGTTTCCGTCAGTGCTTCTGGCTCTTCATTCAACGTCACTGTGTTCTTAATTAGCCAACGCTATTCATTGATTCTATTTGCTTCCCTTTATTCAAACAGGAGGAGTTGTCAAAAGCCATCCAGCGCATCTCCGCGTTCCTGCAGTCTCTGACAGATGACTCTACTAGCGCCGCCGCCGCCGATGACGGCACGGCGAACAAACAAGCCAGTCCGGCGGCTGCTGGCCCGAACGAGGGGATGCCTGTGGTTCAGATAGGAGTGTAATTGGACATTCACCTGAACCAGACAACTTACTTACCACCAGCACGCTTCACTGTCCCTCTCCTCTTTAATACTTGCAGCAAATCCATAACAATGAAACAGGTGACTTTCATGCTGCTGTCAGGACTGATCTAATTTTAGCTGGGTGAATGATTGCAATTGGCTTTGCCTCATCAGATAATTAATCTATGTCACCATTAATTGGAAAAGAGAATAATTACAGGCAGTGTTGACAGAAATTCTACGCTTCTCCAGATTCCGAGATCTAATTACAACTAGCGAAACCCCCGTGACCTTAACTAGCACTTAGGACCCCCTCGTCCACCTTGACCATATACCCATGTGAAGACATACCCTCTTCTTCCAGAAGAGCCCCGTGTTTTTGTTTTCGCCGTCTGCTCCCCTCCCTCCCTCCCTCGCTCTCTCTTCGCTCTCTGAACGCTGTCTCCCTCAATCACTTTTCAATATTCAATCTTAATTTTGTGGAAGTTTAGCATTTTCAATGAGCTGGAGATGAATGATTAATGAATAAATTTAAATGCTTCATTTTGTCCATGGATCATTAGTTAAGTCCTTTGTGGGAAGGACCTGCAAAAGGAGTGAAAATTATTGAGACATTAGCCTGAAGCAATCCAGGGGTAAATAGTGTGCACAAAAGGATGTTGTAGTGTGCACACTATCCACTGGCTTTCTAAAAGAACCCTGGGGAAAACACTGCTTTCAATTTGGCATCTCAACTGAAACACACCTACTGTACTATTTAGAGGAAATTGATTTTTTTGTTTCATCATGTTTCAACCCCACAATATTAATGACACAGAACACTAATATCTGCTCCATATACACAGTGAAAGTTATAGGTAAGATAAGATTTTTCAAAGATGTTATTGTTGTTGTATTTGAAGCCTTTGCCGTTTTCATCAAAGCGGAAATGAGCACGGGCGATCGAAAAGGGTCATACACACACTGTGCCTTTTTTTGTGTGAATGTTGTCACCTGACAGTCGTTCAGAATCAGATCTTTGTGGTCTCACAGTTAAAGGACCACTTCACCACTTTTCAACCTATCTTCATATAATAGGTCCTCACTAATAATCATGATAAAGTGGCACTATTTTTTTCTACTCGGTCTGTGTCTCATAGGAGGGCTGTGGGCAGTTCAGAAACCCATCCACCAGTGACATCATCGTTAGGTAGATTTTTTTTTAAACAAGATTTTGTTTTTTTACAAAAATGTTTAGATTTTTGTTATCATGAGAACGATGGCTTCCATTTTCGCATTGCAACTTTTCAGGAATAGAAAGCCTGCAGTTTCTATTAGCTTGTATTCCCCATCAATGATGTCACTGGTGGACGGGTTTCTGAACTGCTCACAGCCCTCCTATGAGACACAGACACAAATTGTGCCATTTTATCCTGAGGACCTATTATATGAAGCTAGGTTGAAAAGTGGTGAAGTGGTCCTTTAATGTTTGACATTCATTCAATATATGCCAGTGTTTGGTTGTTTCTTCCTGTGCCCCAGTGGTCCCCTGTCTGCTTGATAGAGATGCAGATATCTTGTGGAGAGGTCAGAAGCCTCCTTTTCTTGCGGGGACAGAGGGGGGCAGTGTGGAACAACAACCCAGGGTATTAATACCGGTCGGTCATCATGGCCTTGAAAATGCATTGATGATTGCTTGTAAGAATTAACGTGTGCGTCCCGCTGGGAAAATGTCAAATAACTTAGTTAAAATTAAATGTTTTAACCCATTTAGGCCTTGAGGACGATTCTACAAATGTCTAATGTTTTCTATGTCAGTGGTTCTCAAACATTTTCATGTCAAGGACCCTCAAAAATATATGTAATTGCCCGCCGAGCCCCATCTGAAAATATGTTGTTCCAGGGACCCCCCCCCCCCCCGAAGCAAAGATTTGAGTTAAAAATGTTCGCTCTGAAAGAATATATATTCGAAATTTGCGCCACATTTTCACGATTTGTCAAAAATAGCAGATCTACAAGCTAAGTGCCGCGCTACGAGCTTGTAGATCTGCTATTTTTCAACGGCTAAAGTACAACATAATGATTAAAACACCAAATGGGGTTCCCGCCCAAAATGTGTTAATGTATTTTCTTTTCTTTTTAATTGGCACGTTTTCACACATTGGGAGTTTCTTTAAAACCTCTCTCTGCACTCTTGCACATAGAGAATCCTCCGTGGACACCAGTATGCAGGATATGGCCAGCCTAATGGTGCTATAAGAAGGTGTCTCAGACCAGCGGCTTGCTAAGATACTGCCTCCCCTATCTAAAAGCACCTTGAAGAGGAAAGATGCTGGGTCCGTCTACTAGTTTTTTAGTGGTTATATGGCAATATGTCAAATGAGGGCACCTCCCCAACACATTTATCTCCTCTCCTTGCATCCAATCAATCCCCCAAATAAATGAAAGTGAGCTAGAGCTGGATGTCATCACATTTATCTGCAGGCACGCCTCAAAGTATACGCACCTGCATGCAACGGCTCTAAAGCGGGTAGACTGTGTGTGCAAATACTGATGGGGGGAGCTATACTTGACAACTGAGAAGATGTATTTTCTTCCATGTTACAGGCTGGGTATTCGGGGGATGATGAGAATGCCTCACTGTAGCATTTTATTGTTATATTCTGTGACACATAAAAGTAGGTTTATAGTACTTTATTTCTCTCTCTCTCTTTTTTTTTTAATCAATGTCTCGTTTTGCTAAGACACGGTGCATGGGAAAGACTTTTTTTGCAGATAGCGTGATTTCCAATTTTCCTGCCTGGAGGAGCCGCCCATGCGGACCACTGCCCCGTCTCACTTGGCCACACGTCACTGATCGCCTCTGATCGCTGGTGTGAAGCCGAGCGAATCAGAGTAATGTTTTGTGTTTGGAGGCTAAATGAAGGTCTGTTTGAGATTCCTTTCTTTTTGCTTTAGACCACCTCCCTCCTATAAGCCCCCATTTTAATACTTCTTTGTCACAGTGAGTGTCGTGGAACACACCGGAAATAGCTGATCTACAAGCTCACCATGTGTTGCATCCACGACGCGGTGTGAGATTCTAGATCGGCTATATGTTTTAAAAATAATATATATAAGTATACAGTATATATATATACATAGTGTATGATTGTATTATATTAGGGCTTTAAGCAACTAGTCAACTAGTAAATCCACTAGTCGACATTAGTTGGTACGAGTGGACTAGTTTCTTTCCCCCGATTTTGTAGGATCAAGATCAGGTAGATTATAGTTATAGTCACCAATGTACACCGTTTTTAAATGTACAAATATATATTTCCAAAAAATAAAAAAAAATACATAACAACTAGTCGACTAGTAAACTAGGCAACTAGTCAACTAGTAAACTAGGCAACTAGTCAACTAGTAAAAATGACTAGAAGTGAATGCCATAATGTATATATATATGTATATGACCAAAGTAGGGCCGTCAGGTTGAAAGATAAACATGTAAAAAAAAAAGAAGAAGAAGAAAAAGACTATTCACACTGTCCACTCTTCTCTCTTTGTTCATGAGCGAGGGGGACTTGAGCCACGGAGCCGATGGAGTCAAAGAAAGAATGTGAGTTGAGAGAGGTGCTACTGTGTCTAAAATATCAATGAGGGAGATACTGCCAAGTTTTAGAGCACACAACAGGGAATAGGTCTTGTGTTAACAAAGAGTGGACCAGGCAGTTCTCCACTGCTCAATAGAGTAAAGCCTAATTTAATACTCCGTGGTGCTGTACCATGGTGTCGCTTGCCATCAAGTCGGCAAGTGACACCGTCATACGATGGGGTATGAGTTAAACTTGCAGCCGTCCCCACCCCAACGTGTTTTCACACCAAAGGATTGCGATTTTACAACGCCATGGCATATCCATATGGGCCTATACCTACAGTCAACATGCCTAGCGGTAAGCTATGCATGGTTTCCATGTGGAAGTCCACAGAAAACATGCCAAACTAATTCCTCAGACAAACAATACATGTTCCTTGTGTTTCCACACTCCTCTGATTCCAAAGACATTTATCTTAACAGGATAATAATTTGTGAAAGTCCCTGACATTTGTGGCTAGCTAGCATGATAATAAATCCATGGCTTGGAACATTTTTTAGTTAATTAGAGTCAATCAATCCAAACTTTGCTCACTTACCGGTGTGAAACCAGAGCATAATGAGCAGAAATCAGCATGGTGATTGGAAAACACAAATTACAGCTGTTGAAGAGAAACTCATCCACTTTGCTTCTGTTGATGCCAATGCCTCCTGCGTGGGTTTTAAAATTAGTGTGACATTCTTTTAATGGATGTTGAGAACGCTTTGCTATAAAATGTTTTTTTTTTAAAAGAGTACCATCCTCCCAAACTAGACGTACCAATATGATTGAGTGATGACAAGTCTTTGAAATAGTGTACAGTGTCTGTCCGTTCAGTTGACCTGTAAATACAACGAAGACATTATTTCAATTTTTCCTTTTGTTATTGTTTCAAAGTTCAAACTGCATGGAGCATAGATGTAAATAACCTTCCTCTATCTGTTCCATATACAACAGTACATACTGTACAGACATGCCATACAGCATGTGTGAAGGTGGCACATGACTTATGCACTGTATTATGGTTATACCATTTCCTATTAAATCGTGTTATACGCTAGTGAAGAAACCCTGCATCACTGCCTGTGCTTTACCATTGAGTTGGCCGGCACACGTACGCTGCGGAATCCTTAGCGGTAATTCAACACCGAGAGAGTACAGATGTAACCAAATGGACCCACGCGGGGCCCATTTGGTTACACTAGCACTCCCTCGAAGCCAGAGTAACACAGAGGGTTTTTACAGTGCACTACGGTTTATACTGCCGGTGCAACATCATGTGGCATATTAATGAATGTCTCTGATATATGGAACAGTCAGCGCAGTAAAAGTCTGTGTATATCTGCAGTCGGGGCTGTGTTCATATTGTTCTTGACATATTCCAGAGCCTCACATTTATGGTGTAATGATGTGAGTAATAACCAGGTGATGTTAACAGGACTCTACGAAGAACCTTTATCTCAGACCTGACGCTGGCACGATATGACCCCGGCCGGTCGTTAGTGGCCGGTGCTGTCTACGACCTTACCGATCACCGGTGGTAATTTCTCCTCGAGAGCCCTCGGAATGAGATTTATACTCACTTGCATGCAGGTGTCTCGCACCATCAATAGCAGATATGCAAGCCCACCGCGCCTCTCGGCGCTGCTCGTCGTGAGCTTGTAGATCTGCAATTTTCTTTGCTCTGCGACACCCTCGTGCAACTAAGTATAACTCAGGCTTTTATGTTGTCGAGCTCATGTCTCGTCAGGGCTGGAAACAGCAGCTTGCCATTGTATTAATTATTGTCAGAGAATCCAAGGGGTGTAGATAATTCAGAATGCACTGGTTGGTCCCCCGTTTGTTTCACTTGTCAGTGGAGTGAATAATTGGGAGTGCTGACCATATTAGACACAGAGAATTTCTAAAAGATATGACTCGAACACAGCCGCAACACAAAAGCAGGGCTTGGAAATTAAAAGCTTAATGTCGGAGAATTTCAAATCAATATGGAATAATGTGTTGGCTGCTGGTTTGCCAGAGGAATTTATTGAAGTGTACTGTGCTGAATTGGGAGGTTATTGGAATGTATCACATTCTACATGTTATATACCGGTGTATATATATATATATATATATTGTTAATTCAATATTTAGTGATAGTAATAGTCATAGGGTCAGACAAGGTTTTTGGTCCTTTCAAACACATGTCTTAAAGTGAGGACATACATTGATACAATTTTGGTTGGAGGGGGGGGGCGGGGAGGTTCTGCTAATACAATGGGGCTCATCTTGCAATTCTCCCAAGGAATAACTATCAGTCCTGCTACAGCAACTTCAGCGTCCCTAGGTGACCGCGCCACTGAGCCTGTGTTCGCTCCATCGCACCCTACTCCACGCCTGCTGCCGCCCTGAAGGTAGATGCATCACGCTGGGGAGACTGCGCAACAGCAGCCCCCCCTCCTCCCCTCAGCCCTCAGCACTCCTGTACAGTGTTGGGGTGGGGTGGGGTGGGGGGGCCCTGTGGTCCCTCTTATACACCTTGGGTCTTTTCACCACACCCCTGGTCCCAGCAGCCGTTGCACTCCCTCAGGTGAGCCTCTGCACAACCTCCCTGCATGTCCCCCTTCCACCTATACCACCGCACAACCACTATCCTTTGTCATTTGAGAATGTCACACACACACACACACACACACACACACACACACACACACACACACACACACACACAGACACACACAGACACACACACACACACTCCTGTGCTCACTCTGGAGGGGACACCGCCTGTTCGTCTCTGTTCACCTCCCGGCTGCTGGCTGAGTCTGTGAGCCGTGTCTGTGGTAGCTGCCTGTGCCATGTGTGAGGATCTGGGGCTTTCAAACAGCAGGCCTCCCCATACTCCCTGAATGGCAAATAAGAGCCTTCGATTTAATACACAGTAGACGTTTTTAATGAATCATCTTATGACTAACTTTGAACTGAAAATGACAAGCACATTCTTAGCACCCCCGTGAGACACTGGTTGACATTAAAAAAGGCAATATTGGTTAGTGATATTGATCATGTCTGTTTACATATTTCACAACAGAACTTCCACCTTTACTTGGCACTTTCTTTTTTTTATTTCTCCCCACCTATAAATTAATCCTATGCCTATAACGTCTTAGTTCCTGTGGTGATAAAACTGTCCTCAGAGGATGATAAACTGGTAAAGGAATTGCCAGGGACAGTTAAAGTATAACAATCGTCTGGGCTATGAAGCGGGAACTCCTAATACGGGTTTTTGTGTCACCAAAAATACAGTGTCTGCCCCCTTATGCATCCAAAGGAATCATATCGTATTACATAACATAATTTCTAACAGATAATTGTTAACTCTCCTGTAATCAGATACAATAAGGGCAACCAGTCGTTAAATCAAAGGGAAGCTGCTTCAGTTTAGACACACTGTACAGTAGACTGGGATGGGGAGTCGTTTCAAATTACATTTGGGATGTCCTCTTCAGTGGCGTGCACAGACATTTAGAGGGGCAGGTGCTCAAGTTAAAAAAGGGCACCTTGTGCAGCGTGTGGAACCGGCCGGTTGCCTTAATCCATTTTGGGCGGGAACCCCTTTTGGTGTTAGCATTATGTTATGCTTTAGCTATTGAAAAATAGCAGATCTACAAGCTCATAGCGCGCCACCGAGTGGCGCGCTACGAGCTTGTAGGTCTGCTATTTTTGAAAAATCCAAAAAAAAAAGAAGAAAAAAAATGTTTTTTTTTGTTGTTTTTTTCCAAAAGGGCACATTGCCAAAAGGGCAGGGGGTGCTCTAGCACCCCCTAGTGTCTATATGTGCACGCCACTGGTCCTCTTATTCAAATAGGGCAGTTGAAAAGGTTTGAGCTCATGCTGCACAGTGCATCATTTACTGTGACCTGCAATGTGCCTAAAACAATGACTCTCTCACACCGTATTTTTGTGATCTCCTGCAACATTTTCATATCCTACTATTTCCTGCAGGTCTTTTAAAAAAAAGCGGATGGGGAGAAAAAAAAACAGAAACAATCTTTAACCTGCAGAATACTCCCAGAAAGCGATAAATTAGAACTCTCTCTCTAAAGCTTGCCATACCACACCACACTTAGTTAACACAAATATTTTTACAAACAAGATGATATCACTCTCTCCATGATATTAATATGATATGTTCTCTGATCTGTAAACAGCTGGTTATCTTGCTTTTCCACGATAAGAGAAAGTGCTGAGGATTTCCGCTTGGTGAGCACATTTGGGCTGAATCTTTCACACGTCACAAATTGCAGATGGGAAGCAGTGATCTTGAACAGCCGATCACATTTCCGTGACCATCTGACACCTTCCATTTAGGAAAATAATACTTTCTATCTTAGCATACCCTCTGCTGCAGCCAGCAAAAGGAATTATGCCTGGTAGACTTTGCTATGCACAACTTTGGAGCTTCTCCTTGTTTTTGTTTCATTGCGTTGACTAATGAGCATTCTGTAATTTGTTTTATTCAAGGTAGCAATCATCTCAACAGTTGCTTTTTGTATTGTTCTTTTTTTTTTATATGCCAGTCACTCTGGTGTAATTGTATTACAATTTGAACAATGAGAAATCATGTGGTTATGTATAAGCAATGATGTTACATACTAATTGAAGGTGTGCATTGTTATAGGGGCTTAAAGTGCTTATTAGCGATCATTGTATAAAACATTATTAAGTGATTAACCACTTTTTGTTGACCGGGATCCCCTAGGGTTCTATACTTTACTTTTTGAGTGGTGCAACCACTCCAAGGAACAGCAATGTCCCTATGTCTCTATGTCCCTATGTTTAGGGTACCAACAGGGGGCGCTGTTGCACCACTCACTTCAGACAGGTCTGATTTTTCCCAACGAGTTGCCATCCCATGCGGAATGTTTGGCTATTTTCCTTTTTGGCCAAATGTTCACCTATTGTACCCATCCCAGGAATGCTAGGGTTTCGTGTGGTTAAATAATGAATGATTGGTATCATTGTATAACTCTATTCAGGTCACTAGCAGTTGTTTTGAGAAATCATGTTACAGCCAAGATACATGAATGCTTCATTGTTACAGATATGCCATATTAACATTAACATAATAACTTGAAACGCCTTAATCTCCCGATAAAAGTAGACATTGTATCGGTGTAATATATAACTGATAAATATGAGCCGGTTTAACTGGTACAGAGAGTTGTAAATCACTGTACTGTGATTCTTTGTCTCAACGGGTTTAATTAGTCTAGAAATTCTTCTTATCTGATGACCTCCCCCCCCCCCCCCCCCCCTCCTTCTCCACACTGCAACAACCTACCACCATAAATGCCCTGCGATCTGAAGACCAGTTGGCCTCAGGAGACTGAGTAGCTACAAAGAGCTGAAAGAGTTAGAAAATGGTCATTTCATTGCGCTAGAATAGCTCACTCGAGACTCGGGTAATGTCGTACTAATTGAGTGCTGGCAAAGATAACAGTACATGACTCCAAACTGAAATATAGTAAGGTGCTGTAATACTCCTGCAGGGGGGAAGTGGACTAAACCGTACATATAAGTATGCAATATTGTGTGCATGTGTTCAGGTTTGCCAGTCAACACTGTTGTTGTATTTTGCACTCAGTGACAATCATTATTTGAAATGTTGAGTGTCGAGTTGATTCATATAATTCTATTAATGCAGAATAAATCACAACTGTAAGAGGGGGGGGGGGACACAGGAGGGGGGTGTGTCAAACATTAAGCCATCATTAAAAACTCTGATGTTGTCTTTTTATAGATGTTATATGTGTATGGCCTGCTCTTACATGATGGTAGCATGTTTGCTCTATTTCATAGTACATGAACAAACCCATTTATCCCTATCTGTCACTTTATAACTTGTGAGGTATCTGTCATTTCTGCTCCCAGGGGAGCCCCTGTATGTAGGTTTTTGCTCCAATTGAGCTCTTTATTTAATTGACAGTTCACTCCATCCTAATAAGTCATTTTTTTTAAAGCAGATTTTGATTGGATTTGCATGAATGTCACTTTGTTTCGTTTGGGTGGGTGTCTAGTCTGTTAACCTGTAGGGGATACACACACACACACACACACACACACACACACACACGTGTGTGTACATACCGGTATATATCATATATATACCGTATATACACATTCAGGGCTCAAATAATGTAGGCTATTGGTTCCACTTTATGTGTAGGCCTACTTAAGAATGTAAGAGTAAATTCAGAATCAGAATCAACTTGGATGGGTGCAATTTGTTTTTGTGCAAGCTCCATCGTTTATTAACATCAAGAAACCTCAGTGTATTCATAAAACAATATGGTTTGGATGTAGCAGCTACGAAGTTGATGCTAGTTAGCTCATGATAAGGTGCTTGGTGTAACATCACTATTTCCGGGGCTAACATTTGGCAAAAAATAGAACATCTACGTGAGCATGTACATTGTACAGTAGATCATCTACTTTTTGGTGAATATAATTTAGGGTGAAGACAGGAGGGCGGTGGTAATAGTGGTATAGAGCCCTTTGGAATCAACTAATTATAGGGTTTACTTACTGACATCAGAAAATATACAGTATCATATAGTATATGATGATACATTTATGTTCAAAAGGATAGGTAAGAAGTCACTACTGCTGCTATGCAATGATCCAATCAACTAGATTAGAGTAAAGGTCAATATGATAGTTCACTGGTGTTCAATGTAAGTTTAACTCAAATGAATTGACAGGAGTTAGAAGAACTTGATGTAGACTTGCCAACATGTGCATGTAAGATAACCATTCACATAAAGTCCAAAGATATATGAAATCTGATTATGTAATAATTGATTAATGTATATGCAAACCTGGCCATTGAAATACATTAAACTACAGGCTTCAAACTAAACCCTAGTATGTAGCCATTCTTGGATTTCTCACATTGTGTTTTCAGGCCTGCAGATAGATGACATATACTGTTTAACAATGAACTGTTCTGACAAGACCCTAGAGCAAATGAATATGCCATTTAGTAATGAATTACTAAATGACTAACTCTCGTATATGTTATAGTAGGCTACATTAAGTACAACTTTGTGCATCACTTTAGTGATTGTGTCTTGTTATGGTTGCAGCCAAGTTCTTTTCACTTTGTGCCATGAAGAAGTGGGGGAACATAGGTTCATTATTTCATTAATGAACCTTAAGTTAATAAAGATGATGTGGGCCTGTGCATAATCATCACACACATTCCATAATATTCGTGTAGATGAAAAAGTAAAGTTTATATAGAGCACCTTCTTTTGAAGGACTAGCAGGAGCAGAATGAGATGAGGGGTTATTTTGGCGATGGAGATTAAGGCAGGGGCTTTTTGTCATTTGTGCGAGACAAGCCATTCATCCATCCAGTTCACAGCCAAAAAAAGGCTGGTCCCAGAAATTAGCAGTTTCAGCTCAGCAGCAAAGTCGTCGGGCTGTGAAGGCGGAGAGAAATTGACTAATTAGCAATGCGCACTAAAACTTGACGGTTCTCTCTATAACAGCGAGGGAAAGACTCGGGTTTTTCTCCCCCCTTTCTCTTTTCTTTCTTCCATAGATGTTTGAAATCGCAGTCATTTACGCTCGACAGTTTTTACAATAGCCTTGAGCCATAATTTTGCGAGTCTCTCCAGCATCCATACCCCTGCATGGTCTCTCTCCACCGGCCATGCACGACCGTTTCTCTCCCCAACCGTGGATTTCCTATTACTCTCGTTACGACTCACTGAGCCCCAGGCCCAAGGATAATGATGTGTTGTTTCTTGGTAGCATAATTTGTCACACGTATATTTCTTCTTCTTCTTCTCTTGCAGAAAGCACAGCTCCCTCTCACACACTCACCACACTTCTTGTTAATTCAGAAGAACAAATGATCAACGTCAACAAATAACGTGAAAATAGTGACTTTATGAGTTGGAGCCAATGGTTATTCTGAGGCAACGGCCATAGACTTTAAAGGAAAAGGACATTTCTTTAAAAAAGAAAAGGAGAACAAAGGAAATTCAAGTCACAATATTGGGGACACTTTTCTCTTTTGTCAAGAAACTGAAGTCAGGTAAGTTTGGCTCGTTCTCAGGCAAGCTACTCACATCATTTAGTTGTGACAGGCGCTTTATAGGGAATGTAGCGACAACGTTTGCAGGGACGCTTCGTGTCAAGTTTGCAAACATTTACGCACAGAAATAGATATATTTGACTGTGTCTAAAAAGAAGGCAATCACACGTGAATAGCAGGCTACACGTTCACATTGATCGAAAGATGCATGTAATGGATAATCGCCGATGTATACTCACGTTGTGCCTAAACTCAGGTAGGCTAAAAAACAGATCGCAGCCGCACTGCATGTGATGTGATGATGATGACGGGAGACAAACTAATTGCTTTTGTATGACTTCCGTGCGTAAATCTGTGGCATGTGTAATGTCCTCGTTGTGTGGGGGGTGCAGAAGATAAAGCCGAACGATAAGTGTTGGCTGCATATTATCCGTTGCACCGTACGGGGTTGTCCTTTTCTCCCCTTATCCAACAACTTCACTTGCGTTTATCGTGGAGAGACCGGAGAGAGAAAAGAAGCCCCTGCCTGCCTTGCCTTGCCTGCCTGCTGCAGCATCTCTCTCGTATCATCGTATACTGTAGTTTGTTTTGACAGCGCGCTTCAAACCCGCAGCCTCGATTTATAAAAAGATCTTGTCTTAGAAAACATGAATAAGAGTGGCACACTGCTGGAACCGCCACGTTTTTGTTTGTTGCTTTACGACCAGAGCTCAAAGTTTAAACGGACTGACACTGAAACCTGTGTGGGATGTAGAATCACGCCGGCTGGCATATATATTATGGCACGATGGTTACTCCATTTATTTTGGATGGATGGGCGACATACTCAATATTGCTGTAGGCTAGGAGAACGGCAACTTATTTGAGAAGTCCCGTCCAATATATTTAGTGATCTACTATAGTGATCAAACCTAGGGCTACTGTTTATTCTCATTTTGTGTACAAATAAATGAATTGATGTGAATGGCTGGCATGGTTTTATTTGTTCACAGTCAAGAAGTCATGTCCAGATCGGGTGACAGAACATCCACCTTTGACCCGACACACAGTGACACCCTGCTGCACGGGCTCAATCTCCTATGGAGGAAGCAGCTTTTCTGCGATGTGACTCTCACCGCCCAGGGACAGCAGTTCCACTGTCACAAAGCGGTACTGGCGTCCTGCTCCCAGTACTTCAGATCCCTCTTCTCCTCCTCTCACAATATCATCAACAACAACGAGGGGAGCAAAGGAGACCAGGGCAGCAGCGGAACCCCCTCGTCCTCCCCGGACGACAAGATGGTGACCGCCAGCTCTCGGTCTCGGCCCATCAACAACCTGGTGCTCCAGGGCTGCTCGTCCATCGGACTACGGCTCGTGCTGGAGTACCTTTACACCGCCAACGTGACTCTCTCCCTGGACACGGTGGAGGAGGTGCTCTCGGTCAGCAAGATCCTCAGCGTCCCGCAGATCACCAAGCTCAGCGTGCAGTTCCTCAACGACCAGATCTCCGTGCAGAACTACAAGCAGATCTGCAAGATCGCCGCCCTCCACGGCCTGGACGAGACCAAGAAGCTGGCCAACAAGTACCTGGTGGAGGACGTGCTGCTGCTCAACTTCGAGGAGATGTGCGCCATGCTGGACGCTCTGCCGCCGCCCGTGGAGTCGGAGCTGGCCCTCTTCCAGATGTCCGTCCTGTGGCTGGAGCACGACAGGGAGACGCGCATGCACCGCGTGCCGGACCTCATGAAGAGGCTGCGCTTCGCCCTCATCCCCGCGCCGGAGCTGGTGGAGAGGGTGCAGTCCGTCGACTTCATGAGGACTGACCCCGTGTGCCAGAAGCTGCTGATGGACGCCATGAACTACCACCTGATGCCCTTCCGGCAGCACTGCAGGCAGACTCTGGCCAGCAGGTGAGTCCAGCACGTAGAGAGAGAAAGCCCCTGACCGACACACAGACAGACAGACAGACAGACAGACAGACAGACAGACAGACAGACAGACAGACAGACAGACAGACAGACAGACAGACAGACAGACATGCATGCATACTGCATGACCCCCGGCCCCCGGCCCCGACACTTACATGCACAGCAGCCTGGAAGCCATTACAAAACATTGGTTCCCATTTCCCAACCTTTTTATACTGAAGTTCCACCTCAGAATAATATTTGGCTCTCCAAGTCAAGTACCACCGTAATATATGTTAAAATGCAGGAGCATATATATATATATATACCTGCCCTTTTTGTTCCATTCCTAAGCCAATAATGCTGCTGCTCTGACAAAACCCTGTCTAATAACTAATCAGCACATGCTGCTGATATTTCTAATGTGATTCATCCGTTCTCACACATTCTATTAACGGCTAGGTGTGCTAGCCTGTCATGCTCATTTCAGCGTGGCTGGATGGCCTATTTCAACCAATTGCTTGGTCAGAAGAAGAACTACCTGTAGTAATATAAATATTTCATTCCACTTTTGTCTTTTTTCCTCCTTTTTTGAGGCAACTCACTCCTCTGTGTGCCACCGGAGGGCAGGGACAAATTAGCCATTGGGCCAGTGGGGCCGTGGCCCAGGGGCCCTTGGCTCTCAGGGGCCCTTCTAGGTTTGACGCCCTGAAAAGGACTCCTGGGGTCCTTCATTGGCCATTGATTTAGTTAAATTTAGGTCAAAAACATGATAAAAACACAAAAATGTTGCACGCACGCGCGCTAGGGGGCCCTGCAAACATTACCGGCCCAGGGGCCCTCGTGTGGGTTAATCCGTCCCTGCCGGAGGGGGGCTCAAGTACTAGTACCAGTGGTTGGGAACCTCAAAACAGACCTTGTGAGGGTAACACAGTACTGGATGTGTCCTGCTCATCGCCTGCCCACTCTTCACATCAACAAATCACCCACTTATTCCAGCTATTGGCAACACTGCCAGTGTAATCCATGATGAGTATAGAGGGTCAGCCAAAGAGGGTTGTGAGGCTCGGCCCAGACGGCTGTGAAGCTGTTCACAGTTCAATTTAGCTGTGTACCAACAGAGACATTATATACCAGGAGGAGCCAAGGGTTTTGAACTATGCTATTGATTGTTTGGTAGCAGTTTATGTTCTTTATCAGACCATGCAATGGAGCAATATGGACATTTCCTACATACTACCTACCGCGAGTAGGCGACTAGGAAACACAGAAGTGAAATGACTGCCGTCGATGCGAAAACATCGTGAAACTGCGCTCTACAACAACTTCGCTTCATGTTTACTTACGTGGTCGGTTAACACTGAGGTTAGGTTTAGGGTTGGAGTTAGTAGTCGGACAACGCGACCAACGTTGTCCGACTACCAATGGCGTTGTCCAACGGACAATGGCTGACAACAAACGTCAACATGTAGGAAATGTCCATACTGGCTCCATTCCATTGCATGGTATTGATAAGGGCTGACGATGGAGATTTAGGGCCGATTCATACTCCTATTTTACCGCTGTTTCGGCGCTGTAGTGCCGAAATGACTTCGGCTCGTCAGAAATTTTCAGTAGCACCGAAGAGCCGACTTTAGGACGGTACCCGCCCCCCCGAACCTCAAATGACATCACATTGTAGGCTCTACAGAGCCGAACCGACTTTTATTCGGCTCTAAAATAGGAGTATGAACCGCTAAACCAAAAGGCTATCACATCTAATTAGCATACTTTACAACTTTTAGATTCTATCACATGTGCCACAGTGTTGTATTATTTGGTGAAGACTTGCAATAGAAATAAGCACATAAACTTTCGACAATTAATCGGCGATAGTGTTCATAGAAACGGTTTTAAGTTCTGTAAATCAAGTCGTTACCTTTCGACACGATAGTTACGTGGTAATTACCGCATGGATTGGCATGCAATTAAATGAAATGTTACTGCAGTTATTGGTGCTACACAAAGGGAATTTTAGCATAGCCAACTGAGTGCCGGGCCGCGCAATTGGGTGCAGTTCCTCACGTGTGTCACCCCCACACAAATATGATCGTGGCGGCATTGGGCCCCCTCTTGTGTTTGTCATGATCAGCTCTTTTTAGATCTGATAAGTAGACAGGTGTTGTCAGCAGGATGACTGATTGACGCTGCTGCAGCTGTCAGGTATATGGTACACAGGGGTGGCTCTGGTAAATTGTGAAGCCTGAAATGCCATCAATCACATCAAGGTTGAAATTGAGATTTTGATTGTAAATATTGGTCGGACATCATATGAGTGCAAAAAAGTTAACAGTGAATACATAGACAGTATGGTATCAATTCATAAACTGAAACGAAGTGTGCTGAAAAGACAACAGGCTCACTTTTCATGTGTTCATTTGCGTCATCCGAATAACATATCTATTTTCCACATTATATTATGAATCCAAATGAGAAAGGAATCAAGAATCCTCATAATTGGTTTCACATGCCACTGTTTCTCTCCTCTCAATTAATCACCATTATCTATGTCCAAGGGCTCATTTGCATATGAATAACCCCAAAACACTTCTGAGTGGGCCTAGTTGCAGAGGATGCACCGAGGGGTGCTATTTAGCCAAGCATTAAAAAAAGAAAAAAAAAAAGAAAAAAGTTAAAACAGAAAAAGAAATGGTGATATAGTGCGTGATAATAATAAAGGCCAAATCTGCCTAATCTTTAGCTGCATATTGTGATGAATTAGTAGCCCTTCAGATTTGAGTTGAAATTGGTTATGAACCAGATAATGGTCATTAATCACTTAAACCCTATATTTAAGTTGACCATGGTCCTCCAGTGGTCTATACTTGGTCCACTCCTTTTTCCCCCTCTGCAACAAATATCCGAAAATACCTGATCTACAAGCTCACGATGCGTTGCAACGTGATGCAGTGTGGGCTTGTAGATCTGCTGTTTCGGGCAAATTTTAGGGGCGGTATAGCTCTGGTCCATAGCTCTAATGTGTTTCATTTAGATCTATGTGTCATGGTAGGCAGAAAGCTGAACCCAAATGCAGAGCCAAACACAGGAGCAAATTTAAGTTATTTATTCACAATAATGGTGAATTGCATGGAAATGGAGTTGCATGGAAAAACAAACATGGAGGATGAGGAGAGCAGTCCAGGCAGGTGGCAGGCAGACGAGCAGGCAGTAGAACAGGTGAGCTGGTTCTGGAGGAGAGGAGAAGAGCTCGAGTTGCAGGAAACACAGGAGCAAAATACTAGGAAAACTAGGAACTAAGACTTGGAATACTACTAAACTATAACTTCACTACTAGGACGTAAACACTGGTTTAGAGACAAGCTACTACCATGAAATGTTGAACAATGATCTGGCGATGAGTGGAGTGAAGACCAGGGTTTAAATACTGTCAGGGCTGAAGAGTTGATGGCCGGCAGGTGTGTCAATTGAGTGCGATGAGGTGACCATGGACAGGTGTGCCAAGGCTGGAAGCTGGGAGGAAAGCCGACGCCCACACACAGCCACAGTATGGCAACACAGAGCCACATACTGTGACACTATGTTACTCTCAACTTCCGCCGCTCGCATGAATGCAGACCAGCCTCTCCTCTTTAGCGTAAATAAAAAGAACGTTTTTGCTACTCACCAAAACAAAGGCGGGTTGTGTCATTAGAAAGCCTACTTTCCTTAGTGTAAGCACTCTGAGCCCCCCACCACACGTATAAACGGTACCTTTTGGCCAGAAAGGGATTTTTTTTCACCGGAGGAAAAATATTCTCTATGAGGCAATTCTCTGGGCAATATCGGTAGAGGGCGCAGTGGAGTAACTAAAAGTATTTTTTTTGCGGTGGAAACAAAATCCCCTTTTGGCCAAAAAGTACCGTTTATACGTGTGGTGGGGGGCTCAGAGTGCGTCCACTAAGGAAAGTAGGCTTTCTAATGACACGACCCGCCTTTGTTTTGGTGAGTAGCAAAAACGTTCTTTTTATTTACGCTAAAGAGGAGAGGCTGGTCTGCATTCATGCGACCGGTGGAAGTTGAGAGTAACATAGCTCTAAATGAAACGCATTAGAGCTATGGACCAGAGCTAGGGGCGGTATAGGGTTCTATGTGGTGAATGTGTCGTAAAAAAAAATAAAAATAAAACAAAAGTTTCCTAATTTGAAGTTTACAATCTATGGTTGTAGCCCTGCAGCTTAGCATCCTCTGCAGAATGCAGATAACTTAATAGATAATTGAAAAGGTATCTGTCGAGTATAACAACCATTCCAGAACCAATCGAAATGGGAAGTGGGCTGTTAAGCATTTTCAGTTGAATGTGATGAATTTGGTCAATCAATCAATAGATTTCCTAGGCTAGTAGCCCTTGATAAAAAACAAGGTTGGTGTTCAAAGTGAATTTATTCATTCATGTGTTCATTACGCCTTCCTTCATTGCATTCATTCATTGAAAGTGTGCTAGGCTTTCAAATACACCGTTGAGCATCCATTCGTTGCATCTAAAAACAGTGGAATGCAGGGTAAATTAATGACAATTGGAGTGTAAAATCAGGTCAAAAGTACACTTGCAGAGTTGAAACCAGATTTGACTTTGTTTTGTGTGACACAGACCCACACTTTACCCCCCCCTTTTTTTGACATTACAGAATTCGTTCCAACAAGAGACTGTTATTACTGGCAGGTGGTTTGCCTCCTGGACCTGATCGCCTCCCCAGTAATCTGGTCCAGTACTATGACGACGACAAAAAGACATGGAAGATTCTTACAAGTAAGTAGAAAAGCTCTACTTTTTGTTCTTTTTCACCCGAGGCATCTTCCATGCATGCACTTCCTTTATGATGAGAAATGGTTGTTCCTATGGCTGGCTTTAACACAGGTTAATTTCCACGGAAAATGAGGGAAGGAGTTCCCTAAATCCTTGAGGTAATGATGTATCACTATCACTTTTAATATAAGTTTTTAATCAGAGCGTGACTCCACGCCACGGTGGAGTTTCATGCCTGGGTTCCCTTGTTTTTGCTGAAATATCCTGGCAAGATGCACGGTGAGATTTATTTGAAATATAATGATATATTGTGGCAGATATTGGATGCTACCTCAGTGGCCTTTACTGAAGGCAGTTTGACCGTCTACACCACAACTGACCAGTAGCCTATAGAGCACCGAAGTCTGACGTCAATATCGGTAGAGGGCGCTAATCCACGGGTTCATGTACTTTTTATTTGCATTGTAATCCCCATAGGGGGGGATTTTAGATCGCCTCATATAAGAACTGTGTTTGAAAAATAAACATGTCATCCCGGCCGTTTCACTCATATGGATATGAAGAATCAACTGACTGAGAGAAAACATTACTGCTACTGAATTAGTTACATTTTCGCTAGAAACCGACTGTATCATAAAATATGGGTGACTGACTGTCGCAAACGATACAGAGACACCTCCCTGACAATAACGCAGAGACAGCTTGTTTATTTTTGGACCACAATGCTTATGTGAAATGACTTTAAGATGACCCCATGTTATTCTCCATAGAGAAATTACTTCTGTGAACCAGGGGATGAGCGAGTGACGTCAGGACTTCGGCGCTCTATATGCTAATTAATGTACATATTTAAATGTTGCAGTTGGGATGGATTTTGGTCTTACCAGACACAGTTTATGTCATTGGATTCATTCAGCAATACCATGATTCACTACATCATACACGTACACAGCTAGAGGTACAACATGGAAGTCACTCTGACACAATTGCATGAAATTCCACACATTTGTTTTGCATGGTGGCATATTACGTAGTGGAGGTGTTTTTGAGGGGCGCTGGCCCCTCCTATGTCCAGCGCTGAGTGTTTGTGTAAACACAAACATTGAAGACAAAAGTGAGGAGGCAAATTGTGTTTGGCCAGAATGAGATGATCACTTCACATGGGTGTGATTTCTTTTAATTTACTGTAGTAGAATATCAGCCTGCGATATTGTTTTCAAGACATGATGTTGAAGGCAGAGTGTCATATAGTCCCACTCAAATGTCTTCTAATGATTCTGAAAAGAATGTGCTATAGTATATCATCAGATGATATGAACCTTCCTGTGATTTTTACAAAGAAGAATCTTATTTTTTTATAGCACATGCTTCGAGACACTTGTCTCCCCTGTCTTCTCTGACCTTTTGAAGCACACGTACCACCACCTATATTCTTGCCATGTTGCAAAAGGTCAAACGAGAGCTGATGGGAAGCCATATTTGTCCTTATTGCATCATCGTTGGTGGTCCTATTGAGTTGTTGTCCTTTGTTTTGGTCAGAGCCACATCTCAATAATGTCTTATACCATTCGTACCTATTAGGCATAGGTCCAATGGCTGTCATTGCTCTTTATGTTCTCATTTGGTTCCAACGGCTGTTTCTGGCATCGGCTTTATGTTAGTGTATAAGTGTATTAGTGTATTAGGAGGATATTAATGGTTTCTTCAGCTCTGCAAATTTGGTGATCTATATACAGTCATAGACAATACAGGGCAGGGTTTATTTCTGTGCTGGAATCATTAGTTCCTTGGCACTGGTCTGATTCTTTACCTTGGCCAAATTTGTCAGGCTACAGTATGCCATGCACACATAACACAGCCCGGAGCCCGCTGGTATTTATATTGTCACTTTCTCATTACACTCACACTCACGGGTACAAACTGCAACAAGCGAAAGGTCAATAGGGATTTCCATCACTCAAAACTAAAAAGTTAACACTCAAATGGTCCGTGTCCGAGTGGAAGGACAAAACTGCAAAATCATCCCCTTAAGCCATTTAGGCCTGACGTCGAAATTTAAAAAATGTCTTCTAAATCCTGACAGTTTTCTGAAATATGTTTCTGTATCAGTGGAGCTCAATATTTCATGTCAAGGTCCCCAAAAAGTATATGTAATTGGCTGCCGACCCCCATCTGAAAATATGTTGTTCCAGGAACCCCTCAGAAGCAAAGATTTGAGTTAAAAACGTTCGCTCTGAAAGAATATATATTCAAAGATTTGCGCCACATTTTCACGATTTTTCAAAAATAGCAGACCTACAAGTTCATAGCGCGGCACTCGGTGCCGCGCTATGAGCTTGTAGATCTGCTATTTTTCAACAGCTAAAGCGTAACATAATGCTTTAGAACACCAAAAGGGGTTCCCGTTCAGAATGGCTTAACACATCAGTGACCATCTGATGTAGCTTCCACACAATGGATGTGGAATAGAAGATTATTAACATTCAATCATAACTTTTCAATGAGGCGAAACCTGAGAGGGACAGCCTTTGATTAAGACATTCATCAACACAATTTAGTAAGAATCTGATCCCTCTTGTCACGTCAGATATCTGCTGCCCTGCTGATTCCAGTGCAACGTTTGCCATCTAGTGTACCCATGGCTGCATGACGCAACGGAAGACAAAAGAGAGACAGGGGGCTCAGCCATAGTGCTCCACTAAAAGGGTGATTTACGCTTGGTTTCCGCGTCGGTGTCGCGCAATGAAAAATATACGATCTACAAGCTCACAGCGTGTCGTGCTGCAAAACGCGCCGAGAGCTTGCAAATCTGTTATTTTCAGTGTGTGACACAGCACGCACGCATGCAGCCAAGTCTAAAATAAATCATGCTTAGCTCTCTCTCTCTCCCCAGAGCACTCAAAAGCGAGCTCACGTTAGACGACTTTTAACAATTTAACCCATTTAGACCTGAGGACGCATCTGTGTCATATTATAGCTTTTAACCCATTTTGGTGTTTTAACTAAGCATTATGTTATACTTTAGCTATTGAAAAATAGCAGATCTACAAGCTCATAGCGCGCCACCGAGTGGCGCGCTATGAGCTTGTAGGTCTGCTATTTTTGAAAAATCGTAAAAATGCGGCACAAATCTTTGAATATATATTCTTTCAACGATTTTTTAATTTCGACGTCAGGCCTGAATGGGTTAAAATGGACCTCATCTACACACAGTAAAGCTGTGGTCTAGAACAAAAGAAATGCAGAAGCGCAGTGGGCTGAAATGCTAATGGTGTTGAGGAGGAAACGTCAGTGCTGGAGCAGCAGTGGTGCATTAGCTGTGGAGTCATTCAACCGGCCCGGCCGTGCCTCAATGCAGAGGTTTCTGACTCCCTCTAGTGAGCCCGTGAGCTCACTGTACAATGGAGTGATGGCGTCCATCTCATATAAGGGCCATGATTGTTATGTCCTCCTCCTATGGTATAATACGTACGTCCCCCTGCTCCCCCACACCACCCACCCACAGAACTTAGCAGTAGTGAGGTTATATAACCCGTTTTGACCCGCGGGAACGATTCTACAAATGTCTTCTATAAATCCTGGCGGTTTTCTGAAAAACCCCTATTGTTTCTATGTCAGTCGTTCTCAAACATTTTCATGTCGAGGACCCCCAAAAATATATGTAATCGGCCGCCGACCCCCATCTGAAAATATGTTGTTCCAGGGAACAACATACAGTATTGTTCCCCCAGAAGCAAAGATTTGAGTTAAAAACGTTCGCTCTGAAAGAATATAATTCAAAGATTTGCGCCACATTTTCACGATTTTTCAAAAATAGCAGACCTATACAAGCTATGAGCTTGTAGATCTGCTATTTTTCAATAGCTAAAGTATAACACAATGCTTAAAAAACACCAAAATGGGTTAAGGGAGAATAGAATGAATGAATAGAAAATTCAAAAATTCATCTCACTTTTCTTTCCGTCACCATTATCAGTGGTAATATCAGTATCATGTACTCAAAACGAGAGTGACTACATTTTATGTCATTTCATTCCACTGCGCATCGCCTAGTAGATTCTATCATCCTCCTGGTACTATTAGTCGAAGCTAGATGGTACCACTTAGCCTACTGTTCACCTGTATCCCGTCCCGGACACCTGTGGATGCAGGGAAAATTGCCCAAATCCTAGTATAGTGCAAGATTCCTACTCAGTATTATAAATTAGCAATCCGTCCCCCCGTCCCCCCCCCATGTCTGTATCAGATGGTGTTTAGTATGAGTGCGTGTCAGAAGACATCAAATAAAAAGCCATCCATCCATGTGCTATAATATACTGCTGACTGAATGATAATGTAAATAAGCATGTAAGGGGGAAAACTGCAAGTCACGTGGCGCGCTCTGCCTTTGAGGTGCACTGAAGGCAGGCAACCTAATCCCCTCGTTCAAGATAAAACTATGTTTTAAGTGTATGCAGTACTAGTAGTACCTGTGTGTGTGGGGCTCACCCCTTCCTGTAGACTATAGAGGACCTCCACATGTCAGCCAGCCAGAGTGAGATTGCAGGGAGAGGCCAATTGGAAAGAAATGAGATTCAAGGCTGTCTAATTTTACAGCAACTGTGATCCATCAGGCGGTGGGGAGGTGACAGTGGAAATGACTGATGGAGACAGACAGGTGGGCTTTAACCCATTTTGGGCGGGAACCCCTTTTGGTGTTTTAAAGCATTATGTAATGTTAGACTTTAGCTATTGAAAAATAGCAGATCTACAAGCTCATAGCGCGGCACCGAGTGCCGCGCTACGAGCTTGTAGGTCTGGTATTTTTTGAAAAATCATGAAAATGTGGCGCAAATTTCGAATATATATTTTTTCGTATACGTTTTTAACTCAAATCTTTGCTTCTGGGGAACATATTTTCAGATGGGGGTCGGTGGCCAATTACATATGATCTTTGGGGTCCTTGACATGAAATATTGAGTACCACTGACATCGAAACAGGTATTTCAGAAAACTGGAGGATTTAGAAGACATTTTTTAAATTTCGACATCAGGCCTAAATGGTTTAACATTCCACTGATTTGTGCTCAAAAGGCGCCGGGCCCGAGATTTATTGAGTGAACACGATCATGTTCATTATGACTGTCACCTAAGACCATTTCTCTACGTCTCAGTGGGGTCACTTTAGCAGGAGACGATGGAAGATAGAGGATGGGAACCACACAAAAAAAACATACACAAGGGGAAACTCCTCTGCAAGGGGCCCTAAGTTTAGATATTGGCACCTTCTGCTGGCTGCTATCCCATGCTAACTCACATTGAGCTGTGTGACGTACATTAATGTGCAGACTTTGACTCATAGGTAGAGTTGTCCCGATACCATTTCTTTCAGACCGAGTACGAGTACAAGTACTTCATTTTTAGTACTCGCCGATACCGTGTACCGATATGAGTACTTTATTTATTTTGTAACAACTTATTTTACCCCCTTTTTCTCATAGATGCAAATGGATCTCCGATCTACACAGTTGTCATGTATGCTTGTAGATCGGCAGTTTTTGGGCGATTTGCTGCAGTGTTGGGTCAGACTTAACCTGACTCCGCCAGATGGGGCAGCAGAGAGTACACTAGCAGCAGCTAGAAGCTAGAAGCTGCTGCTAGAAGCTGCTAGAAGCTGCTGCTGATTGGCCAGGCCGTTTTGTGGCCGGGCATCAAGTCTGCCTGAGAGTTCCCAGATGGGAGCAGGAGGGGAGAACCCAGTGTACTCTCTGCTGCCCCATCTGGCGGAGTCAGGTTAGGTCAGACTTGCTCCTGTTGCATTCGTTCAAACAAGTGTCAATTGGATGTTTTGGTACTCGGGTCAAAGTATCGGGGCCGGTTCCAAGTACCGAGTACGAGTACTTGAGGGTGGTATTGGCCCGAGTAACCGATACCAGTATCGGTATCGGAACAACTCTACTCATAGGCCTATCATGTTAAGATTACCTATGATGACTCCATTTACAGCAGAGGTGGCCACATTTCCTATTTATGTATACTTTCAAAATGACTCAACAAGATCTACCCAACAAACAAAAAAAGTATTATCCCATTGCTGAAAATAGTTGATGTACCCGGCGGGGGTTTGCAATAGCGGCGTTGGTGTTATATAAGACAAACACACTTGGAATGGGAAATGGAATTTGTAGGGGTTTTTTTTGTAACTTTGTAATACTACTGACGCTTGTGCGCAATACTCTTTTTTTTTAAAAATATATTTTTGATAGCTTTTATCTTTTAATATCTTATATAAGATATTTTGTATAATTTTATAGTAAAATGACAGGAAATGGGGGGGGGGGGGGGGGGGGGGGAGAGATGGGGACTGGGGAGTGACACGCAGCAAAGGTCGTCGGGATCGGGAGTCGAACCCGCGACACGCTGTCAGGCTGGATTAGCAGCCTAGGTGCCTGGTACACTAGGCCGGCCCGGGCCGTGTGCTCAACACTCTTAACACTGACTTGAAGCTGACTGCCCTTTCTGATCAATCAATAAAATCACCTTAAATCAAGTGGAAGATACCAACAATAGTTTTTTAAATTATATAATGTGTTACAGGCATGACATGTGGTCTACCTGCACAGCCTTTATAATCTACTGGTAGATCGCAGTCTACATTTTGGGCACCCCTGATCTACAGTATTATAAATTCCAGGGAATCTCTGTCTGTCTGTCTGTCTGTCTGTCTGTCTGTCTGTCTGTCTGTCTGTCTGTCTGTCTGTCTGTCTGTCTGTCTGTCTGTCTGTCTGTCTGTCTGTCTGTCTGTCTGTCTGTCTGTCTGTCTGTCTGTCTGTCTGTCTGTCTGTCTGTCTGTCTGTCTGTCTGTCTGTCTTGAATGGCTTGTATTACCTTGGGTACGAGTCTTCTAGATGAGACAGAATAACTGGCTAATGGCTAAGCAACTCGTAGAGCATTGAAGTAGAGGTTTCCACATCCCGGTTAAGTTCGTATCGAACACCACTGTAGCGGGTCCTAACGAAATAATCAGCACTGGTTCGAGCTATTTTACGTGGCTGTTGCGAAGGCTTTCACTTAGAGTTCCATATATGGGATAACCCATAGTCCCATATATGGAGACAACAGCGATATCCAGCGCTGACATCAGATTCATGTAGAAACTCCAAAGATGGATATAGACAGTGGTGACATCATCGTAACACTAGACTTGCACAGCATAAAAGGCGGCTCCCATGGCTTCTAAACCTGAGATTCCAGGTGTCTGTCTGTCTGTCTGTCTGTCCGTCCGTCCGTCCGTCCGTCCGTCCGTCCGTCCGTCCGTCCGTTCATCCGATTGACTTCAAATTTGGAAGATGTGTTGCCGAGAGGTCAAGCCATGGGACCATTGCAAGCTGCCCCTCGTTCCGAACAGCCATGTGTTCCGAAGCATCGCTGTAAGCACCAATACCCGGAGCCAAACAGTCGGCCCGTTCTGAATGGGCACGCACTCTGAATGGTCATGCCCCAAACAGGCATGCCCTCTGAATCTCCCTGCCCCAGACATGCCCTGAACGGACACGCACGGCCAGACATGCCCCACGTACACACTCCAAACCGCCACGGACACTGCACTAGATATGACGATACAAAGACAAAATGTGACATGTAGTAAACACAGTCTACTCTACATGCAATCTAATATTAGTTTTGGCCACCATTCTACCCAAAGAAAAACATGGCCCTCGTGCATTGAAAAGGTATAAAGTCTAATCCTCCGCGACTTTTTTGGACATTGATGAATTAATGCACATTTCTTGGGGGCCATGCAAGTTGGGAACGATGCAAGTCGGGAATACACACACCACCCGTTATGCAATAGTCCTGTTATTTGATGTACTCGTTTTATCCCAGTTGTCAGCTCCACACGCATCATGTTTTGCTTTGTGCAGCTGCTTTTGTTCGCTGAAGCTTCTTTCACTCATGCGCACAGATCTCGTACTATGTGTACTATTGGCTATGAAAACGTGACGCAAAGCTCAGCCAGTCTCACATGCCATTTTTAAATGCTGCATTCATGGTTTTAAGATAAATAAATGGAAGCCTGCACGGCATCCTGAGTTATGCCCGGGACAGACAGACAGACAGACACACACGTACAGATTTCGTGAATTATTAAAATGGGAATTATTTAGACATTGGCACCTTCTGCTGGCTGTTATCCCATACTTGTCGCACTGACTATTAAAGAAAATATTGAAACATTCGGGTCCTTAGTTGACTGTCAACCTACGTGTGATATCTCCTCAGGGTAGAGTGGTTGCCAGTTCGAACCCTGTGGGCTCCCCCAGAGTTAGTGTCCAAGTGTCCTTGAGCAAGGCACTGAACCCCTAATTCAGGGGTGCCCAAAAGGTAGATCGTGATCTACCAGTAGATCACAAGGGCTGTGCAGGTAGATCACATTACATGCCCCTAAAAAAATATATTTAATTTAAATTTTGCCACTTGAATTAAGGTGACTTGATTGACATTTAGAAGGGCCTGTCAGCTCAAACCCACAATGTATTACTTTGTTTTCAAGATTGTTGTGCACAAACGTCAGTAGCATTACAAAGTTATATACTGTGGAGTAAGGAAACTGATCTACAAGCTCTCAGTTGAGAGCTTGTAGCTTGTAGATTTTTTTGGTGGGTAGATCTTGTTGCATCAGTCATTTTGAAAGTGGCTCTCAAGTCAAAAAAGTGTGGGCACCCCTGCCCTAATTGCTCCTGATGTGCTGGTTGGTGCCTTGCATGGTTTCCGCCGCCATCGGTGTGTGAATGTGTGTGTGAATGGGTGAATGTAATGCACAATCTCTGTAAAGCGCCTTGGATAAAGGCGCTATATAAATGCACCATTTACTATTACCACTATGGCTGCAAGCACACATGTACAATGTACACATCCATAGTTGTGGGGAATGGAAATGATGCAAAGAGATAGCTGCTGATAGAAGGTTATAGAATTGTTAGTATCGTGTTATTTGACAATAATGTATATGCTGTATATATGCACTTATACAGTATACTGAATGTATTTGTACTAGTGTGAATCAAACCGTTTAGAAGACAATAGTCTGCTGAAAAAGAAATACCATACAAAACAGCCCAAATTCTGTCGTGCTGTAGATGGAGACAAAATAAAGAAACTGTAATTCAGGGTAACTTAGGCCTCTTTTAGACGGCGACCATCTCCAGATAAAACGTCAAAGTCCCGCTGCGTTCTCATTTTTTATTGACCCTTTACACGAGAACGCACACTTTATGAAAACGCTATAATGTCGCTAGGTGGCGGTAACGAGCTGCCAAATAGACCAGTCACCCACGTACAAGAAGAAGAACCAGGTAGCTCCCCCTTCACGCAACCCTATCAGGGTTTTGAATGACGCTTCCAGAACACAGCGTGGTTGTGGCCGTCGCTCGCTGCCTGCTTTCTACTAACGCATCGAGGTGACAGACAGGCTGACAGGCAGCCCAGAGCATGCAGGCAGAGCACGCCACGGGATGGTTATATATATTTTATAATACATTAGGCTACATAAACGCTGCTGCCTGCCACCTATCACAAGGCATTTAATTTACATCATGGTTGTGCATTCACCATCGCTGATGAGCGGCACTTGTTAGGAGGGAGGCTTGTTCATTGTAGGAACTAATAAACATATGCGTTGTGAGCCAACGTAAGCCATGATGTCATATTGTTTTGCGGATTCGCCGTTTTGCCTGTTTATATGGAGACCATAGGAAACGGCGTTCTCAAAGATTTCCACTCTCTGGGAGGTGGTTTAACTTTGTTGCCTTTTCACCTCCTGAAAACGCCGTTCTCGTCTAAAGGGACACCAGCAAACGATACTTTATTTTGCCGTTTCCTATGAACACCGTTCTCGTGTAAAGACCACCTTAGTTCTGTCCTCTGCAGAAGACATGGGCTTGAGGTTGCTGCTAAGTGACATCATTTGTGTTTGTTTTGTGTCCAGTTATGCCTTACAACAGCGCTCATCACTGTGTGGTTGAGGTGGAGAACTTCCTGGTGCTGATGGGTGGAGAGGACCAATGGAACCCCAACGGTAATACATACCATACTACACTACACTACACTACCCAGAAACACATCTACGCACTTCATACACACTCTAATATGCCGCAGTCACATGGACTGGAGTCACACCAGATGTCATTTCCTGGGGTCTAGTTGGACTATAGTAACAATAAAGAAATCGCTGTAAAAGTTTGTAAAAAAAAAACAGAAATCGCTAAAATCGCTAAAACGAAAGAAAGCAGCAAATGAAAATAAATAAATAACACTCATGTTTTACTTTCTCTAATAACAACCTAAAACATGAACATTGGTTGAAAAAAACTAAACAAAGTTCTCCCTTAAATAAAGGATAAATAAATAATTGAAATAAAAATCTAATCTAAATACTTGTTTAGTAAAGAACCTTGAACAAAGAATTGTATTTTATTGTATTGTATACGTTACATAGCCTACTGTAGTGTTTAATATGCAATGTATTATATTTTCTGAAAATATTGAAAACTGAGCTTATTATTGTTTCTTTTACAGGAAAACACAGCACTAATTTTGTCAGCCGTTATGATCCCAGATTCAACAGCTGGATACAATTGCCACCTATGCAGGAGAGGTAAATTATCAATGGAATAATGTTATTGCTATTTGTATTCTTATTCTTATTCTGACTATCTGTATTTGATCTACTAGTACAGGGGTTCTCAACCCGTGGGTCGCGACCCCTCGGGGGGTCGCCAAATTATTTTAGGGGGTCCCCAAATTATTTTCAAAAAAATATATATATATATATATATTTTCACGATTTTTCAAAAATAGCAGACCTACAAGCTCGTAGCGCGCCACTCGGTGGCGCGCTATGAGCTTGTAGATCTGCTATTTTTCAATAGCTAAATTATAACAATGCTTAAAACACCAAAAGGGGTTCCCGCCCAAAATGGTTTAAGGTTATTGTAGCAGTCAATTTATATTGGGGGTCGGGAGGGGGTGGGGCGGGGGTCCCGAGACATTGCCAAAGCATTTCCGGGGGTCCCCGGCCAAAAACGTTGAGAACCCCTGTACTAGTAGTAGCAGATCCAGTTTAAAATGGAATCTACACTGTTGAAGAGGCTTAGTGCAAGTACAAGAATTTCACTGACAGTATGTTGCAACCAACTGCATTGTATGTGCAAGTAACAATACACACATTGAAATACAAACTTAACCCATTTTGGGCGGGATCCCCTTTTGGTGTTTTAAAGCATTATGTTATACTTTAGCGATTGAAAAATAGCAGATCTACAAGCCTACATTGTAGGTCTGCTATGTTTGAAAGATCGTGAAAATGTGACACAAATCTTTGAATATATTCTTTCAGAGCGAACGTTTTTAACTCAAATCTTTGCTTCCAGGGAGTCCCTGGAATAACATATTTTCAGATGGGGGTCGGTCCGCAGCCAATTTCAGCCAATGTCCTTGACATGAAATAATTTGACTATTTGAGAACCACTAATATCTGAATCATAGGTTTTTCAGAAAACTGTCATGATTTAGAAGACATTTGTAGAATCGTCCTCACGTCTAAATGGGTTAAATACAAAGTTAATTGATAATTATATATCAATTAACCCTTTCTTTTTTTACCACATTCTCACAGTTCCTTCTAATGATTTATAACTTAGCTGTATTTCCAAAATAGAATCCGTAGTTCACTTCAAATCTGTCCACTGCAAACAATTCCCATCTCACAGTAGACACATCTGTTGATAAGTATTCAATGAATCTGTCATCGTTGGTGTAATGATGTTGTCTGCTTTGACACCTCCTCCTCTTCCTTCCTCAGGAGAGCCAGTTTCTTTGCCTGCCGCCTGGATAAGCACCTGTACGTGATTGGTGGAAGGAACGAGGCGGGCTACCTCTCCAGCGTGGAGTCCTACAACCTGGAGACTAACGAGTGGAAATACGTGTCATCGCTGCCTCAGCCCCTGGCCGCCCATGCGGGAGCAGTGCACAATGGGAAGATTTACATCTCAGGTCAGGACAAATCCTCTGCCACTCCTCAGTGTAACCCCCTCTGCTCGTCTAGAGCAGGGGTTCTCAACCCGTGGGTCGCGACCCCCCGGGGGGTCGCCAAATTATTTTGGGGGGTCCCCAAATTATTTTTAAAAAAAAAAAGAAAAAAAAAAGATTTTTTTTTTAATTTATTTTTTCACGATTTTTCAAAAATAGCAGACCTACAAGCTCGTAGCGCGCCACTCGGTGGCGCGCTATGAGCTTGTAGATCTGCTATTTTTAAATAGCTAAATTATAACAATGCTTAAAACACCAAAAGGGGTTCCCGCCCAAAATGGTTTAAGGTTATTGTAGCAGTCAATTTATATTGGGGGTCGGGAGGGGGCGGGGCGGGGGTCCCGAGACGATGCCAAAGCATTTTCGGGGGTCCCCGGCCAAAAACGTTGAGAACCCCTGGTCTAGAGTTGCCTTTATTTACAGGCATGCCCGGCTAGTCATTTTTTGTCAGGGGGAATTCTGCTGCAAAGCAACAAATCAGTGTTGTTTTCGTCGACTAAAACTTGAGACGAAAAATGTTCGTCGACTACCCTTTTTTCACTGACGAAAACTACATGGAAGACTAAGACTAAATATACTGACAATTTCGTCAACAAATAAAAACTGGACAAAATGGACAAGAGACAAGAGATCCAGTATAAGTCATTTTACAATTGGTTGCATGCTGAAAATGCGTTGTGAGCTTTTAGATCGTCTATTTTCAGCAAGTGATTTCATCAAGGCCCGCCAAAATGCATTTTAGTAGATATGTAAGATAGTAGTAGTAGATATATAAATCAACTGTAGATTTAGTCGACTAAAATCTTATGATATTTAGTCAACTGAAACTAGACTAACACTAAAACATTCCGGGTGACTAAAATGTGGCTAAAACTAAACGGAAGCTATTCAAGATACTATGACTAAAACTAAACGGAAGCTATTCAAGATACTATGACTAAAACTAAACGGAAGCTATTCAAGATACTATGACTAAAACTAAACGGAAGCTATTCAAGATACTATGACTAAAACTAAACGGAAGCTATTCAAGATACTATGACTAAAACTAAACGGAAGCTATTCAAGATACTATGACTAAAACTAAACGGAAGCTATTCAAGACACTATGACTAAAACTAAACGGAAGCTATTCAAGACACTATGACTAAAACTAAACGGAAGCTATTCAAGACACTATGACTAAAACTAAACGGAAGCTATTCAAGATACTATGACTAAAACTAAACGGAAGCTATTCAAGATACTATGACTAAAACTAAACGGAAGCTATTCAAGATACTATGACTAAAACTAAACGGAAGCTATTCAAGATACTATGACTAAAACTAAACGGAAGCTATTCAAGATACTATGACTAAAACTAAACGGAAGCTATTCAAGATACTATGACTAAAACTAAACGGAAGCTATTCAAGATACTATGACTAAAACTAAAATCAACATTTCCTGCCAAAAACAACACTGATTGTAATATACATTTAAAAAAATCACACCCGTGTGAACTGAGTGGTGCAGTGACGTCACACATAGGCTTGGGCAATATACCGATATTACCGTTTACCGCGATATTTTAAATCAATACCGGTAATATCGCAGAGTATATAAATAATACCGAATACCGGTAATATCGCGGAGTATATAAATAATACCGAATACCGTCATAATACTAATATCGTAATTTTACCGTCATGCAAATATGAGAGGAGAGGAGAGGGGAGGGGAGGGGAGGGGAGGGGAGGGGAGGGGAAATTTTGACTGGAGGAGAGGATAGGAGAGGAGAGGAAATTTTGACTGGAGAGGATAGGAGAGGAGAGGAGAGGAGGGGAAATTTTGACTGGAGAGGAGAGGAGAGGGGAAATTCAGCCCGTCAGTGTGATATATTAATGTTTTATTAATAAAACCGATAATACCGATTATCGCGGTATTATTCACGTTATCAATACCGATATCAAAAAATCTATATCGCCCAAGCCTAGTCACACACTAACCATAGCAACCATGCTCACCTGTGCGTGGGGCCACGTACAGGTACACGGGTACATACACGGGTACACGGGTACAGACAAAGCTGGTTGTTGGAGTGGTTTGCACCACTCAAAAATGAAACCTTCAATTTACCCAGTGTACGTAGGTAGGCTGAGCACCACCAGTGCTCTTTTTCAGCAGTCTTAGGCCTGACTCACACCTTCGCATCTAGCATACAACATTGTTGGATGCTAGATGCATGAGACTTGTTTACTGATGCAAGCTCGCAATGCATTTCCAATGGAAGTCACATGGTTTGACACAACATTTGTGTTGTACGGCTTTCGGCTGTGTTTCGACTGCCCCCCACCCCCTCGTACAACACAAATGTTGTGTCAAACCATGTGACTCCCATTGGAAATGCATTGTGAGCTTGCATCAGTCAATACGTCTCATGCAGCAGCTATACATCAATCTGTTGCGAAGGTGTGAGTCAGGCCCTAGACTGTTGGCCACTGAGCAGCTCAGTGCCTTGCTCAAGGACGCGTGATTATGAATCCCACCAACGTTCTAGGGTAGACCCACCTCACCATGTGTCTGATTGGCTCCCGGGAAGGCATCGTTTTACTGAGGTTAGGCCGTTCGGGTTAGGTTTAGGGGGGGTGCATACTTAGTTTAGACTAGTCATTGGTTAGACATGGGTTAAGGTTAGGTTTAGGTGTGCTGCCCCGTGGGAGGTTAGGTTTAGGGTGAGGGTTTGAGATAGGTTGTAGTTGTAGGACTAATGACTGGTCGCAAAAACGAGAACTGTCAATCACAACGACTACTGGCCAATCACAGCAGGGCTTTCCTAGAACTGCGGTGGGATACATAATAACGCCTCAAGGACACTTCAGCGGTGCTGGGGGAGGAGTGAGTGGTGGCCATTCACTTCCCCTCCCCAGATTTGTCCTGCCGGTCCGGGGGATCGAACCGGATACCTTTTGGTCACAAATGTGCTCCTCTAACCTTTAAGCCACCGCTGCCCCAATAACACGTATACTGCACCTCCACCGTTCATTTTGTAAAAATGAAGAACAATTTTACCTTCTAGCTGTTACAAACCAATGGTTTTTATGTCGAATACAAAGAGGAAGAAGCACTGCCGTGGTCCGTGTGGTTATAAAAATCACACCCGTGTGAACTGAGTGGTGTAAGGTCTTATATAGACTGATCAGCTGTGGTCTGACGTAATGTCTGACGTAATGAAATCACACCCGTGTGTGAACTGGGTGACCATAGCAACCATGCTAATTTTTTTTGGTACGGACAGACAGACAGACAGACACGTAAACTAACAAAGCCAGTTGTAGGAGTGGTTTACACCACTCAAAAACTGTAAACAGGTGCTCGTTGGCGAGGGTCCAATAATGGAGAAACGAAAGGAGGTCCAAGGCACTCTGTTGTATATCAGGTATAAAAGGCCTTTATTTAAATGGCATCAGCTCGGACAAGAGCATTAAAAAAACGACCAACGCGTTTCGGCTGTCAAGGCTTCGTCAGGGTCCCATAGTTATAAGTACAACATGACAATTTATAGTGACCACAGGATAACTAACAATCATGGTTGAAAACACTTGCAGAACAATTAATGTCAGACCAATCAATGTCATACAACAATATAATTATGTCCACAATATAAAAAATACATGACCAATACAAATATAGAAAAATGAAAAAAAATAATAATAATAAACAAAAAAAAATGAAAAAGAAGAGGAAGGAAGACCTTAGAAAAATGGAGAAAAATCGATTTCATCATTGAGACCTGGGAAGTTTGTGGCTTTAAGTTTAAGGGTTACAATCCAGAAGGTTTCTCCCCGATTTCACCACCTCTCACAGTTTTAGGGATGATTTCTATAGCAATCATTTTAAAGAGCTTGGATTGGTGTGATGAGCCTCTTTGTAGTGTGCAGCCATGGGGTAATCAGGGTTAAGGTGGTTGCGTTTTTCGGAGAAACGCCGCTAGAAATCCGAAAAACGCGTCCAGTGTGCAGGGTCCTTTATTCACAGTTCGCATTGCGTACTGGTGTTCTGCCAGTCTGTCTTTTAGTCTGCGCTTAGTGCGTCCTATGTAAAAGCAGCCACAGTCACACAGTCACACAATCTATGAATATTATATATAATGATTTTTATGTTGGATTATTGTTTGATCAGACGCTTGCGCTTCTTTTTTTCTCACCTCGGTTGAAGTGCTTCAATTTGTAAAGCAGGAAGTTGGAGCATGTACAGTATCAGTCTGATCAGTCTGGACTGATCATAAACAGAGTACTTACTGGCTGTAAGCTCAAAAAACTCTCTAAGTAAGCAACGTTTCAAGAAATGCAAGAATATCCTGCAGTGACATTTCCCTTCAAAGTGGCAGATATCTCGCTATAAATGAAACTGTAAAGGCTCATACATAGTCTGGATTTTCGGTGGTTAGGTGACCACCCAACTACAACATGACGTCACGAGCCACGGTGAAGAGCAAACCACCGCCACTGCTCCAGCCCTTCTCTCTGTTTTTACTCACCACCACTCAACGTTATTTCAGCTCCGAAAATCCAGACTATGAATAGGCCTTTAGTTATGGCTATAAATCTGGACTGATCATAAACAGAGTACTTACTGGCTGTAATCTCAAAATACTCTCTAGGTAAGCAACGTTTCAAGAAATGCAAGAATATCCTGCAGTGACATTTGCCTTTACAGTGGCAGATATCTCGCTATAAATGAAACTGTAAGGATACCTTTACACCTGTCAGAGGGCTAAATCAACGTCCTGTAAACGTCTTTCTTTAATATGACAGACCTCCGTATTATTGATCAATTAGAAGTAGGGATGTCCCAATCACGTTTATTTGCTCCCGATCCGATTCCGATCATTAGATTTTTCCCGATCTTTCCCGATCCGATCTTTATATTTTTACACAACACTTAAGCCATATCACAATAACAAATATCCTAATGTATTTCACTCTAGTGTAGTCTGTTGTGTTGCCTTTCAATTATAACTCTCTGAAACCAGTAAGTGGCAGTGTGCGGGTGTCCCTCCTTCAACATTGTATATGCCTCGTCATCATCGCACCTGCTCCAAACCTACCGGGTGTGCGGAAGTCATCTCTCTATAAGCCTTTCAATTATTGAAAGGCAAATGTGACTTTACTTTTATTAAAATGTGTTTTTTTTCCCTTTCTATGAAAGCATGGAATCATAGCAAAATAATGATGTATATTGGTTAATTAGAGTGAATACAGTTCTGAAATGAAATGAAATGAAATCTATATTTACCCAGGGTATCTGGGCTAAGCTCAAGAACTTGTTTCCAGCCAGGCCCTGCTCATAGAACACATTTCATCGTAGTGGTTGATGCCTTGTTCAAGGGCATTTCTACAGCTTATAGAGCTGAAGTCAAGTTAAAACTCTTAAAGAGTATCTCTCTCATTCAGAGAGAGTACTACAGACACCTATGACATCATGCATAGCGGGGGTCGCTTTTCCTTTGTTTTCATAATAGGTGTCTTTCACACCTCTGAGTGTGACTAGTCTTTGTTTGATGATCTCTGACTGGGACCAGAAGGAAAACGACTAGCATAAACACAACAGTATTTTTACAAAATCTCATTGCTTATACATCTTTCTTTGAGATTTACATTAGAAATTAAAATTGACAATTAAAAATCGGATCTTTTTCTCCCCGATTCCGATCTTTTGAAAATCATGTGATCGGAGCCGATTTCCGATCTCCCGATCCGATCGGGACAACCCCAATTAGAAGTATTAGTTTGCTTTGCTACACCTACAGTTGTACGGTAACAGCCTGTGTTTCCATTCGAGTGATAACAGCATTATGCTATCTTTATAGTAAAGAGTGTAGAAGTGTGTCCATTTTGATACTCTTAAAAGTTACACTAACGCGGAGGATTTTACTGTGTACTCGTTGCAGGTGGAGTGCACAATGGGGAGTATGTGTCCTGGCTCTACTGCTATGACCCCATAATGGACGTGTGGGCCAGGAAACAGGATATGAACACAAAGCGTGCCATTCATGCCCTAGCTGGCATGAATGACCGTCTCTATGCTATCGGGGGAAACCATTTGAAAGGTAAGGACGAGTGTTTCTCTCAGCTACTGTGTAGAAAAACAGTGGAATCATATATAAAAGCAATGGCCGCCATCATTGAAAGACGGTGATGGCCAATGTTAGACCGACAGGTTTTCATTGAATTGGGGTGCAGAGTATGTTTTTCACCCTGTCCGTACATCCGTTCGTCCGCGTGTCCACCCGTCCGTGTACAGCTAATCTCCGTCACCGTTGGCCCAGTAGCTGTGCACATGCAGGGCTCCATTTTCGTCACCGCTAAACCCCTTATCCCTAAACTTCTTTGCCTTTTTGTAAAACAGTTAAAATGGCCAGTCTACAAGCTCACAACGTGTCAATGTAGATTGGCTAGTTGAACTATTCAAAAATGTTTTTCAAAAAAAGGGATAAGGGGTTTAGAGGTGACGGAAATGGAGCCCTCACTACCTGGATGCCAATTCCGAACCTCTGCCCTCATCAGAACCAATCATGATAGCAGTCAGGATGAAATCCACATAATCAGAATGGGCAGCCTGCTTTTGGGTCACCCAATATGTAAACTAAAGCCTAGTACAGATTATATCCATTATGATACATCGCGCAAATCAGTACACAACTATCTCTATAGTCATGTGATCAACACGTATCTGTCTGATCTTCCATAATCCATCCTGATTGGCTAAGAGATTGCCTTCCAACTTTGCAGGATTTGTCGGTTTTGAACAAAATGCCTCAAATCATGAACACAACGTGCGATTTCTATGAAATTTCGCAGGCACATTCCCACTAGGCCGAGGAAGGTGGTGCCTAACCACTCCAATGACTGGCCGTGTGTGTCTGTACGTCTGTCTGTTTAGGCTTCGTACACATGCACATAAAGAACAACTGTTCTGTGCTCTGCCTGTGTTTCATGGCCGCCTCAATGCTTTTCCAATGGAAGTCACATGGTTTGACCAAACACTTGTGTTTGATTGCCCCCGTCCCCCGCACCAAACAAAAATGTTTGGTCAAACCATGTGACTTCCATTGGAAAAGCATTGAGGCGGCCATCAAACACAGGCAGAGCACAGCACATTCGTTCTTTATGTGTGTACGAAGCCTCACACACACACACACACACACACACACACACACACACACACACACACACACACACACACACACACACACACACACACACACACTGACCCATTGACCACTGAAGCTGATTACACACACACACACACACACACACACACACACACACACACACACACACACACACGGAAGGAGGGGTAACTAGAAAGGTCGCAATTTTAAAAAATTGCAAAGTGTGGTTGCCGCAGTGGCTTACATATGCCCCTCCCACTGATATTGCCAGCCAATTACAATGTCACGTCACCCCTGCGATCATGCGTAAGTAATTCGGAGGGGAATTGTCTCCCAAAAATCATGTTTTTGCGACAAACGGTTACATTTCTCGCATTTGCGGCGCCCCCTATGGATGAAAATGGAATTGATTTTGGTACTTGGTTGATTCAACCACCCGCGACATGTGATTCAAATTTGGGATGGATTGGACATTCCGTTCGTGATTTATGGCATTTTTTGTGAAATAGGCCCCTCCTACTATCTTCGGACGACGATTACGGCCGAACGATACGCACTACCAAAATTCTGCAGTTGGTGTTTTAATCGGATGGGTCCGGAGATCATGTGTGCCGATTTTTGTGATATTTGGACAAAATCTGTAGGAGGAGGAGCAAAAAGTGTGTTTTGGAGAAAATTCAAAATGGCGGAAAATCTATCATGACGCAAATGGGCGTGGCCTATATGGGGAGATGCGTCATGACCCAAGGAATCCAGGGAAAAAATAATTTTGATTTTACGACCTACGGTTCAAGAGTTATAAGCCAAAACGTAAAGTGGGCTGTTATAGCGCCACCATGAGGCCGACCGATAACATTATAAGTTAATTAATTTTAGTAATTATTATAAACCTACCCTCCAAGTTTTGTAACTATAGCCCTTACAGTCTCCGAGGAAAAAATACTTGAATGTTATTTTTTGCACTTTCCCATTCATGTCAATGGGTAAATTTAAATCACTAATAAATTCATATCAATTAAACTATACAATATTTCTCTTAGCAATGAGCAAGCACACCATTTCCGATTTTTCCGGTCAATTTGACATATGGGTCAAGTGCGTACAGTTAAAACTGTGGGAGGAGTAGCGTTTCAAAAAAAGGGTTACTCCAGTATAAAAAACTAGAAAGGTCGCAATTTTAAAAAATTGCAAAGTGTGGTTGCCGCAGTGGCTTACATATGCCCCTCCCACTGATATTGCTAGCCAATTACAATTTCAAGTCACACATGTGATCATGTGTAAGTATTGTAAGGGATTTATGCCCCCAAAAACCATGTTTTGGCTACAAATGGTTAGATTTTTCGCATTCGCGGCGCCCCCTATGGATAAAAATAGAATTGCTTTTGGTAGTTGGTTGATTCAACGACCCGCAACATGTGATTCAAATTTGGGATGGATTGGACATTCCGTTCGTGATTTATGGCATTTTTTGTAAAATAGGCCCCTCCTACTATCTTCGGACGACGATTACAGCCGAACGATACGCACTATCAAAATTCTGCAGTTGGTGTTTTAATCGGATAGGTCTGGAGATCATGTGTGCCGATTTTTGTGAGATTTGGACAAAATCTGTAGGAGGAGGAGCCAAAAGTGTGTTTTGGAGAAAATTCAAAATGGCGGAAAATCTATCATGACGCAAATGGGCGTGGCCTATATGGGGAGATGCGTCATGACCCAAGGAATCCAGGGAAAACATAATTTTGATTTTACGACCTACGGTTCAAGAGTTATAAGCCAAAACGTAAAGTGGGCTGTTATAGCGCCACCATGAGGCCGACCGATAACATTATAAGTTAATTAATTTTAGTAAGTATTACGAATTATCCCTCCAAGTTTTGTAACTATAGCCCTTACAGTCTCTGAGGAAAAAATACTTGAATGTGATTTTTCGCACTTTCCCATTCATGTCAATGGGGAAATTTAAATCACTAATAAATTCATATCAATTAAACTATAGAACATTTCTCTTAACAAAGTACAAGCTATCGATTCCCGATTTTTCCGGTCAATTTGACATAGGGCTCAAGTGCGTACAGTCAAAATTGTGGGAGGAGTAGTAGTTTGAAATTTAGGGTTACTATAGAAAGAATAACTAGAAAGGTCGCAATTTTAAAAAATTGCAAAGTGTGGTTGCCGCAGTGGCTCACATATGCCCCTCCCACTGATATTGCCAGCCAATTACAATGTCGCGTCACCCCTGCGATCATGCGTAAGTAATTCGGAGGGGATTTATCCCCCAAAAATCATGTTTTTGCGACAAACGGTTACATTTCTCGCATTTGCGGCGCCCCCTATGGATGAAAATGGAATTGCTTTTGGTACTTGGTTGATTTAACCACCCGCGACATGTGATTCAAATTTGGGATGGATCGGACATTTCGTTCGGGATTTTAGGCATTTTTTCTAAAATAGGCCCATTCCACTAACTTCAGAAGTTGATTACGGCCGAACGATACGCACGATCAAAATTCCGCCTGTGGTGTCTTCATCGGAAAGGTCCAGAGATCATGTGTACACATTTTTGTGAGATTTTGACAAAATCTGTAGGAGGAGGAGCAAAAAGTGTGTTTTGGAGAAAATTCAAAATGGCGGAAGATCTATCATGACGCAAATGGGCGTGGCCTATATGGGGAGATGCGTCATGGCCCAAGGAATACAGGGAGAAAGGAATTTTGAATTTACGACCTACGGTTCAAGACTTATAAGCCAACACGTATAGTGGGCTGTTATAGCGCCACCATGAGGCCGACCGATATAATTATAAGTTAATTAATTTTAGTAAGTATTACGAATTATCCCTCCAAGTTTTGTAACTATAGCCCTTACGGTCTCCGAGGAAAAAATACTTGAACGTGATTTTTCGCATTTTCCCATTCATGTCAATGGGGACATTTAATTCACTAATAAATTAATATCAATTAAACTATACAACATTTCTCTTAGAAACGAGCAAGCACACGATTCCCGATTTTTACAGTCAATTTGACATATGGCTCAAGTGCGTACAGTCAAAACTGTGGGACTAGTAGTGGGACAAACTTTGTCTTACTCTAGTAAAATAATAAAAATAATAAAGTGTTACAATTACAATAGTCTGGTTGCCCTTTAGGGCAACCACACTAATAAAGTGTTACAATTACAATAGTCTGGTTGCCCTTTAGGGCAACCACACTAATTACAACCCTGTGTTTAAGTCAACAACTGTGCTTGACTCCAAGGCACATTGCAGGTGTGATTTTTAAATCAGCCTCATGGTGGCGCTATAACAGGCCAATTTGTGTTTTGACCGGCTGTAACTGCACCGATCTGTGTAAAACTTTGTATTCGCACTCCCTACATCTGCCTTTTATAGCGCCATCAGGAGGCTGACTTATGTAAAACACATTTTTGTAATCCTCCTTCAGATTTGATCCAAATTTCACGCAAATGGTCCACATGATCTCTATAGTCATGTGATCAAAAAGTTTGCAAATATCTGACCTGCTTATTTCGAATGTGCCTTTTATAGCGCCACCAAGAGGCCGACATATATGAAACACATTTTTTCCTTACGATTTTATCCAAATATCACGCAAATCAGAATCGGTACATGATCTTTATAGTCATGTGATCAAGGCGGATCTGTGTGATTTTTTATAGGTGTGGCCCATTTTTAACAAAATGCCTCAAATGAAGAACACAGCATCCAATTGCTGTGAAACTTTGCACGCACATTTCCACTACGTTGAGGAAGAATTAATGCCATCCTTATAACATTGCCTTATTATAGCCCCACCAGTAGACATATTTCTTTCCAAACATCACAAATGTTCCTGACCTGGTGGAGAACAGCACTTTTTCTAGTTAGTGTGGTTGCCCTAACAACCAGACTATTGTGATTGTAACACTATTATTTGACTAGAGCAACCCTAAACTTTACCGCACTACTCCTCCCACAGTTTTGACTGTACGCACTTGAGCCATGTGTCAAATCGACCGGCTTCATCGGGAATCGTGTGCTTGCTCATTGCTAAGAGAAATGTTGTATAGTTTAATTGATATTAATTTATTCGTGCATTAAATTTCCCCATTGACATGAATGGGAAAATGCAAAAATTCACGTTCAAGTATTTTTTCCTCAGAGACCGTAAGCGCTATAGTTACAAAACTTGGAGGGGAGGTTCATAATAATTACTAAAATTAATTAACTTGTGATTATATCGGTCGGCCTCATGGTGGCGCTATAACAGCCCACCTTACGTTTTGGCTTATAACTCTTGAACCGTAGGTCCCTGGATTCCTTGGGTCATGGCGCATCTCCCTATATAGGCCACGTCCATTTCCGTCAGGATAGACTTTCCGCCATTTTTTCCTAAACCTACAGATTTTGGCCGAATCTCACAGAAATCAGTACACATTATCTCTGGACCTATCCGATTGCGTTTAAAAAAAATCTGAATTTTAGAAATGTTTTTGTCCGTATCGCTCGGCCTTAATCGTCGTCCGAAGTTAGTGGGCGGGGCCTATTTTACAAAAAATGCCACAAATCATGAACCAAACGTCCAATCCACCCCAAATTTGAATCACATGTCCTGGGTGATGGCATCAACACAGAGCCAAAAGCAATTCCATAGGGGGCGCCGTAAATGCAAAAAATTTTACCGTTTGTTGCAAAAACATGATTTTTGTGGGATAAATCCCCTCCGAATTACTTCCATCCATATAATCACAGGTGTGATTTGACATTGTAATTGGCTAGCAAAATTGGTGGGAGGGGCCTATGTAAGCGTTTGCGGCAACCACACTTTTCTAGTTCCTGGTCTTTTTTCTGGTTGTAGCAGATTGAAAGGACACAAGCACATGTACAGTAGCCTCGGAAACCCAGACATTTTTATTTCCAGGGAGAAAAAAAAAGTCTGGTTCCGAGTCCACTTCAATTCGGCATAGAGTAGCACAAACAACACTCACTCTCTGCTGATTTCTGATCGTCTGCACCTTTGTTAAATTAACACACACACTCCTCTCTCTCTCTCTGTCGCTCTAATTAATTAGTCTCATGTCTAGCAGCTGCGCATAGTTTCTGCCGCCGGGAGCTGCCTATGCCATAAAAAGCATAGGTGAGTTCCAGGCTACATGTACAGTATCTTATAGCAATAAGGGTTTTCTCTTTTTGTCTTCCTCCCCACCGTTTCTCCTAGGGTTCTCCCACTTAGACGTGATGCTGGTAGAGTGCTATGACCCTAAGGCAGACCAGTGGAACATCCTCCAGACCCCTATACTGGAAGGCCGCAGTGGACCCGGCTGTACCATTCTGGACGACAGCATCTTTTTAGTGGGGGGCTATAGCTGGAGCATGGTAAGGTCCCACACTCGTAATTATTAGGGATGTCCCGATACACTTCTTTCGTTCCCGATCCGACCCCGATACCACAATTTCTGTGTTTTAGCCGATACCGAATACCGATACCAGTGTTGTGATCTCGTGTTGTGTTTATAGCTATCTAGCTATATATCTCGTGTTGTGTTTACAGCAGACTCCTCACTCAAATGTGCACTTGCAGTTTGGGCAACTCGAAAGCAAACTCCACATGCCCCAACATTTTATTTACCTGTAGTGTCAACCCCTTACCCCTGTGTCGGATCGGTGGTTAGACTGGCATATTCGCCGATACCGATATGACCCGATATGACAAATAAGGGCCGATACCGATACTTTTCCGATACCGATACAGTATCGGGACATCTCAAATTATTATCTATCGTTGCTGTTGCTCAGAAACCTTGTGGCTCCATATTTCATCTTTTTATGAATGCCTGCCTTAGTTAGTATGATAGCAATGAGAACAGCTGCTCTACAAGCTTGTAGTAGATCTGTTATATTCGCTATATATTTGAACATGTTGACATGCCCAAAAACGGGATGCCAGGTTGAAAGCGGTGAAGTCTGTCTGTGGGTTTTTATAAATTATTAACCCATGAAAACTACAAGATCTTGTGACTAAATAAATAACTACATTGGATCCATGTGAACACAGGCTATTTTTTTCCTCGTTCCTGAAAAGTTTTAGCCAACACAAGGTTTCCGCCCGACACACTTGGCTGTCTCCTCTGTACAGTCACATTAGTATTTTATTCTGTACGCTGAAATGATCAAAACAACGGCGGTGCGGACGATTCATAGAGTGACGACTCCAAATGATTGTTTTTAGGGGGCCTACAAGTCTTCGACCATCTGCTACAGCCCAGAGAAAGGCTCGTGGACAGAGCTGGAGGGAGAGGCTGCAGAGCCTTTAGCAGGCCCCGCCTGTTCCACCGTCATACTGCCCGCCTGCCTCCCGTTTAACAAATGACAACTAACCAGAACGACAGGCGGCGACACAGAGGAGTGGCACAGCGAGTGGATGGCTGACCAGTGACCGCCGCTAAAGTGAAACAATTGTGAATGATTTTGTGACGAACCCTCCAATCACACAGCCAGGCAGGGGTGGGGGTGGGGTGGGGTGGGGGGGCGACGTGTATAAATTATTTTTTTACAGGTTTGACAAGAGCACTTTCGTTATTTGCCTACTGAAGGTTTGAAACGAAATCAATGTGATTCATGTATTTAAACTCAAATGTGTGTTGAACTTTTGCGGGATGGTCACTTTCATATCAAGACTTTGTTTCAATTGGTAGTAAGTGTTTTTTGGCTTCTCTTCTATAGCACGCATAGTGTTGGAACAGAATTAATAGCTTTCAAATCCATTGTATCTTGTAACTATTAGAGGCATCAATCAAAGCAAAATGCAGTGTTGTTTCAAGGACTGACTATCGGGGGAAGGCGGGTCCCAAACTTGAATGGGACAAAGTAAAACCATGGCAGGTTGAATTAACATGAATAATAATGATCAAATTGTATATTCCTTGTCATTCTTTTTTTTATTATTATTATTATTATAATTATTATGCAGGATTCTGCCGATATCCTGCTGTGTCCCCTGGTCAGGTCGATATGCAACTATTCTACTATAGTCTTCCTCTCTAGAACATTTGTGTGATTACAACAAGTACAGTGAAACATCCAGAGAGCTTTTTCTGTAAATGTAAGAGTTTTAAGAGTCATAGTGAGGTGAATAAGCTGATGGGGGTAAGAGTTTGTGCATATCACTCTGCGACAAGTTTTGTTTCTGTATGAACAGAGATTTCCTTACGGTGTATCTGCTTGAAAGCCCAAATATTGCCAGAACTGATGTCTGTGACGTATTATTTATGCTATGTGAGCAAGAAGACAATGTGCAGAATGAACATTTATTCTGAATATTTAAACGACGGCACTATGGTAAATGTGGTACAAAAAGTAATGGTACAATCAAATTATTCACTGCTTGCACGGGTAATGGGTAGCACAGCTGAGGAAAAGTGCCAATTGATGAAGTATAGGCATTGTTTTGATTTGTTCTCTTTTATATGTTAAAGATTAACCACTTTAACTTTAACTCTGGCGGACAGTGTGAGGGGGGGGGGGGGGGAGGGGGAAAATGTTCAATGATTTTGCCATACTCACAATGCACTCCACTGTGGCGTGTTGTGAGCATACAGATTGGCTATATATCAAAATAATTTGGATTCTTCTTTTGTTAAGCCCTTTTAAGGTATGAAGAAAAATGCATACTGTGGTGCATAATGCACTAATAGTAAATTTCAATTCCCTTAAAACTGTTGATGTTCTTTTGGTTTAGAAAAAGAAAATCTTCATTACAGTTCAACTCCACTGTATAGTCTATACGGTGCTGATAGGTTCACAAAAGTTGAATATTGGTGCAGTACCTGGTGAATTCTGTAAAGTTTGTTGATTTTCATTCTTGTAAATAATCGCTTGCAGTGAAACATTTTTGTGCACTCAACCTTGGATTTATTCTCAAATCCTGTTATGTCCTTTGCATTTTAGAATATGAAAATAAATTGACTCTTGATGATTACAAAACCCTCCTCTACTTTTTTTCCTGCACTTCAATATTCAGGAAATGAATGACTTGACTACTTAACAGAGGTTGCAAATCAGATGATCTATATGACTATGTATGATTGTACGTGGTCACAGCCATTGACAGTCGACTGATTAGACGAAACAGAAGTACTCTGAAAACTCGCCTTGAATCAAACATATCTATCTATACATAAATGGAATGTTCCTTCTAAATTACAAGAATTGCCCTTCTGTGAGTGCCATACATACATGTATACATCAGTGGTTCTCAAAGTGCCTTTTTAAAAAAAAGATATTTTTTGGGCTTTTTGCCTGTATTAATGATAATGATAATGAATTTTATTTATATAGCACCTTTTTAAAACAATGTTCCAAAGTGCTGCACAGAGCAGTGTGAAAACAAAACAAAGAAAAAATACATCAAGTCAAAAAACAACAAACAAAAGCAAATACAGCAAAAATACAGGAAATACAGTAACAATATTTAAATATGTACAGTCAATTTATTGATAGACTACAGTAGTTTGAGAGAGATGGGGGAAGACACGCAGCAAAGGTCGTCGGGATCGGGACTCGAACCGACTCAGCGACACGCTGTCAGGCTGGATTACCAGCCTATGGTGCCTGAACCGCTCGGCCGGCCCAGGCCCCAAAATGGAATTTTTGAGTGGGTTCCAGCCAGGCAAGGGGTTCCAGGGGGTCCCCGGCTGAATTAGTTTATACAAAATCAAAATCAGTTCAATCTGGTATGGCACTGAGAAGCTAACGTTCCTGTAGGCCTAGTGCCTACCAGGTAATCTGGCAGAACGATGAAGTCCACCAAGATACCTATACAAGAGGACAGGGGACAGGGCATCCTGCGATAACCATCGTGGTATAGCCCTCCTGATGACCATCGCAGGAAAGATCCTATAGTGAGAATCATCCTCAACCGACTCATCAGCCATGTAGCTGGGAATGTTGTCCCTGAATCCCAAGTGCTTTCTGTGCAGGCAGAGGCACGCGTGACATGATCTTTACCATCCGCCAGCAGCTGCAAGAAAAGTGCAGAGAGCAGAACAAGGGCCGTGTATGGTGTTTGTAGTTAGAGAGGTTTTAATGTTTTCTTTTTCAATTTTTCCTCTTGAAAAAGTGAAACCTTTTTTCAGACAGTAATGAATGCTAATAGAGTGCTTGTTCAGTAAGAGGGGTCTCCCCATCTCTCCAGCTCATTAATAAACTGACCAGCTCTGTCCACCCTGATACAGGGAAGTCAGGGTTCGATCCCGGCCGGGTTATACCAAAGAATGTAAAAATGGGACCCAATGCCTCCCTGCTTGGCACTCAAAGGTTGGATTGGGGGGGGGGGTAGATCAACTACAAATGATTGCCGAGTGCGGCATGGTCGGCTGCATGGCAAGAGATGGGTCATTGCAGCAATGTATATGTGACAAATAGTAGGACTTTAACTAACTGAAAATACAATTTCAGGTGGGTTGCAAATTGCAGCCAATCAGGAAAGAGTAGGATTCATCAGCTTAAATTGTTCCAGTTCCACAATTTTGTCTGCACTTTTGTCACTTCCGATTTCACTTGTGTATTCATATATAAATATGCAGCCCATATTTGACTACGCCTGTACCTCCTGGTTCTCGAACATTTCAATGTCACAAGAAATTAAGCTTCAAACCTCCCAGAAAAAACTAATCCGACTCCTTCTAGGCCTAGGGCCCATGACCCACCTTTATGCAACACATTTTGATGGCATAGGATGGCTCCGGGTAGAAGACAGAGTCAAGCAGTTGAAAATGGGGCTGACATTCAAAATTGTAAATTCAGCCCTGCCCTCTGTGCCCTCAGTCCCCATTTACTTAACTGATTACTTCACAAAGGTGAGCAACTCTCACAGCCACAACACTAGAGGGAGTATAAATAATGATCTGGTGCCATGCACCCACATATAGAACAAATATGGGTAAATTCACTTTCCACAGCACTGCCACTCAGGTGTGGAATGCCCTGCCCCCTTCCCTCAAAACAAACACATCACTGGCTTCCTTTAAAACCGCTCTGAAAAATCACCTATCAATGTCAGTGGGTCAAAAGGAGAGAAGATGACTGCCCAACCTCCCTATACCCCCCTCCGAGTGATTTATTTGTATTTAGATGTTTTGGTACTTCCACCTGTACATAGTTATCATGTTTTTGAGATATCTCGATTATTGTCATCATTATGTAGTGAATGAATGCATGGGACCCGAATGGAAACAAGACCGCAAGGTCTTTTTTCGGTGCTATCCTTTTGGCATTGGGACCTGAAATTGTATTTTCTTCTGTTAAAAGAACTGGAGATGGAGATCAGCTTGGTCTTCTGCCTCTCAAATAGCCTAATATGATGACCTGAGGCCGCCCACTGTCAACCTATTTTCTGTCACTAGGCTATGTTTTTTAAAAGCCAGTGTAAGAGCCATTTGAGCACCATATTGTTTCTATGATTCATTGTCAATTTGCCAATCAAGGATGCCATGGTTACATGGTGGGAGGGTATTTAACTCCTGCCCTAATCAGGCGCAGGTGTTGCTAGTGGCAGAGGTAAACTAGTTTTTGACTGTGAATTTGTTCTGTATATCCTGTGCGTTTGACGGACACGGTTTGTTATTATATTTATTTTGTATCTAGAACAAAGTAGGCTATAGGACTTTTGGTCAGATAATAAATAATTTAGTATGAACTCAGCGAACGTTTGGATTGCAGTTATTTTGATCACATGTCTGAACTTCCTCAGCAACCAGTAGCACCCAAGTATAGGCCTATAGGCCTTGGGCTCTACACCCAAGTATAGGCCTATAGGCCTTGGGCTCTACAGCCAAGTATAGGCCTATAGGCCTTGGGCTCTACAGCCAAGTAGTCCTTAATTAGAGGCCTTATTATCGGATATCGTTGCCCTAAAAAGGGACAAGACATAGGTGGTATCATTTTGTTTGTCTGACATCCAGGAGTGCTAAATTGTGTGATAGCAGTTTCAGAAGGGCAGCTGAATATGATTTTAGGGGTATAATCTGATTATGCAAATCCATAATAATTCATTGTTATCTAAACTCCAAAATTATTCACTTTTATGCACATTTCTGATGTTTGTACCATGGATGGGCATGGCCAACATCATAATAGAACAACAGACATGCTGAATTATACTTCTTGTAGCCATACCGGGAAAATCCACAATACCTGCCTCTCTGAAACAGGGTACATCTTAAACTTCTGAATGATACGTCTTTTTATGGGTTTATGAGGATGTAGAAACCATTTAGTCATTACTTTGAAGAGTCAGGAACTCTCAAACTCAAGGTTGTACCCCAGCACACAACGCAACTCATGAAAACATGTAATAAACGCAACTAGACTTAACTTAGAGATAAGCACACACACGTCGTACACACACACACACACACACACACACACACACACACACACACACACACACACACACACACACACACACACACACACACACACACACACACACACACACACACACACACACACACAGTGTGAGAGTCTGTCACATATTTACAGGATGTGACATTGTGAGTGCCTTTGCTGGTCATGGGAATCTGAATGCACTGAGGTTATTGAAGAAAAACCCTGATTTTCAAGAGACATTCAAACAACTTGGCCAGACTTGGGATGTTTCAACAGAGCTATTTGACCGACTGCAGCAGTTCACTTGTAGCTGGTACCTGTCTGGGACCACCTCCAGTGACGTGAACGAGATCCGCTACCATCTTTTCTGTGCCAGGAGAGGGGAGTTGTTCCAGTCAACCCCCACCATGTAGATAATGTCTATTTCTCCATGCCCTCCGTGCCAATTACCAGACTAGAATATGGAGATGCTCTCTGCAGACTCACCCATCTGCACCAGATCCCATACAGAGTGGATGGACAACTGTTGATGGTGGAGAGTTAGCAATTCAGTGGATGCGCACAGCCCATGCACCAGATGTAGTCCTTGAGTGTTTGGCCTGTAAATGTGCACAAGTATGCAAGCTTCCTAACTGCAGTTGTCTCAGCAATGGTTTGAGATGTACAGACCTCTGCAAACTCCAGAACTGTACAAACCAAGCACCTGAGGAAGATTCAATGCCTACAGTTGAACAGGACAGTTCTTTTTTTTTTTCTTCTTTTTTTTTTAAGATATTTTTTTTGCGGCTTACGCCTTTTATTGATTTTTGAAGGGACAGACAGTAGGCTGACAGGAAACGGGAGAGAGATGGGGGAAGACATGCAGTAAAGGCCGTGTCGGGCTCGGGAGTCGAACCCGCGGCACACTGCGACTGGATTACCAGTCGGGTGCCCAGACGGTTACGCCACCGCCTGGGCCAACAGGACAGTTCTGATGAGGAAGAAGTTACATAGTTCAATACAGCCATTGACATCTATAGACGTAATTTGGTGTTTTCAGTGTTTACGATAGAGGGCGCTCTTCCACAACCTGTGCAACGTTAATCTACGGCTTCCGAATCAGAGGTAGACAGGAGAAAACGTGATCAAAACCAATCCAAGACATGTGTAGTATTATAGGACATTTTGGCTCCAAAATGACCTTGACATTGACCTTTGACACATGACCCTGAACTTGAATTGCTTCAGTCACCTCTTAAATCAACTCAGCACCCCATAAATGTATACTTTGATGTCAGAATCATCCAAATCGGCCCATTAGTCGTTGAGTTATGCCTTTCACTATATACCATTTTTTTTTCATCATCAGATATAAGGGCCAAAAACAAGTAATCAGCTGCCATTTTGACATTGCTATCACATCATTTCATAAACTACAGACATGTAGCAATACAAAAATCACATTGTCGCTTTGTCCCTTTTTATGGCAACAATAACCGATAATAAGGCCTAATTGTGGATTTTCCCGGTATGGCTACAAGAAGTATAATTCAGCATGTCTGTTGTTCTATTATGATGTTGGCCATGCCCATCCATGGTACAAACATCAGAAATGTGCATAAAAGTGAATAATTTTGGAGTTTAGATAACAATGAATTATATGGTTTTGCATAATCAGATTATACCCCTAAAATCATATTCAGCTGCCCTTCTGAAACTGCTATCACACAATTTAGCACTCCTGGATGTCAGACGAACAAAATTATACCACATATGTCTTGTCCCTTTTTAGGGCAACGATATCTCACCCGGCCTAAGGACTAAAGCTCTTTTGTTGAGATTCTGAATTCTTAAAGGACCACTTCACCACTTTTCAACCCATCTTCATATAATTGGTCCTCTGATCATGATAAAATAGCAAATAGGCCTACCTGTCCACCATGCGTCATCGATTAGGGATCGAAACTAATAGAAACGGCAGGCTTTCTATTCCTGAAAAGTTGCAATGCGAAAATGGAAGCCATCAATCTCACATTAATAAAAAATCACACCTGTGTGAAGTGAGTGGTGAACTCTGTGTGGGGGTCCCCGGGGGGTCCGCGGAAGTTCCAGACCCACAGGAATGTGCCCAGGGTGTCGGCCCGGTTACGACAAGCCACCCCACATCTGAAATGGTTGAGAAATTACAGAGTCACCATGTGGGGGTCTCCAGGGGGTCCCTGTACTGTACTGTACTGTACTGTACTGTACTGTACTGTACTGTACTGTACTGTACTGTACTGTACTGTAACACCCCAAATCATACAGTTAATATGTGTGTGTTAGGCTGCGCAACAGTGACAGTTGGTTGTGAAAACCAACTTTATTGTGTGCTCGGACACAGCCAGCCAGCCAGAGACACACATAGCTGTCTATAGGAGTTGTTGCACCACTCCTACACAACAATTTAATTCCCATTGACAATGAATGGGGAATTTTACGTCGAGTGTCTGAGCAAATAGACAGTGAATTTTACGTCATGATGATGTACGACGATAAGACGATAAGACCCCTGTTTAAAAATAAATCTGCCTAACGATCATGATGTCACTGGTGGATGGGTTTCTGAACTGCCCCCCCACAGCCCTCCCATGAGACACGACAAGAAATTGTGCTTTTTTTTATTATGAAGATGGGTTGAAAAGTGGTTCTATAACTCTCTCTGACTCGATCCCCATCTTCAAATAAGTCCGGACCGGTGACTAGTCGGAGGCAGGGCTGTATGAACTTCGACTCAGTTATAGACTATTATTGGTCATTTTTAAATAGGCCTACTATCAATGGCAGACGACAGCCAGGCCTACATTATTTCGTCTCATGATCTGCGAGGCATTGAGTGAGTAGAATCGACTTTGTGACATACACCTCAGTGGCTCAGGTAGCCTAGTCCACCATCTAGTGGCGAATCTAGCCATCTGTTTCCCGTTAATGACTTTTCCCCCCCTACTGACGGTGGCGTCAACCCCCGACTCTAGTGTAGAACATTCTTAATCAATTTGATTACAAAAACACATACATTACGAACAAGAACTTCTCGCCTTTCTGGAGAGACAGAGACCTTAATGGGTGGTGCATGGCGACCGAGTATGACTATAATAAGGTACCGTAAGGAATGGATAACAGTACGTTGGCTACTGTCTGTCTGTCAAATGAAGTTGAAACATATAAAGTAATCCACTTTTTTTATATACCAATACCCAACTAGATACACGCCTCTAAATCCATCATCTTTCTTCTCCATATTTTCGTTCATCGCCGCTAGACTCCTTGCTTGGCTCCGAGCCACCTGCTCCTATATTTAGCCCTGGCCATACAGCGGAAATCATCACTCAAGGAATTCATTCAAATCACTAAACTTGGAACGAGAGGCTGAATGTGTCCATTTGATCGCGGTTCGATCCATTTCGAAATGATGGAGGAGAAAGGCGCATCACTCCGAGGTAAAACAAAATTGGCAAATTGATTCATTATTTATTTTTTCAATATACCTAATTGGCGTTTTGACTTTACGCTCCATTAATTTTGTTCCCCAGAGAGAGCTTTTTTTTTTTTTTGCACGTTTGTTTGATCGTAATTGTCTCGTCTGATAGGGGATGTTATTCGTTTAATTGGTTGGGCGCGCTGCATGGTGAAACAGAACTGTCTTTAGTGAAATCAAACAGCTAAAAATTAAATAAATAAAATACCTAGGAGTCAGATATATTTGAGTTTGTTGACACGCAACAAATTAGGTGCAGCTATAGGGGGTCTGACTCCCACACACTGTTTCTGTTGATGGACATACATTTTTGCAAGACGGCAGAGGGGAAAATCCAACTTCGATGATTATATATGTATTATGTTATATGTATTTGGCAATTGACAGTAACGTTAGCCTACTGTTAATTTGAATATGGATTATAAATGAAAGAATAGGCTAACGCCCAACTGTATATAGCCTACTGTGTAGGCTAATGTTAAGAGGTATAGGCAGAGCATAAGTTAACCTATAGAACTGTCTGTCATGCCAACTGTTCATGGTCATTCAATTGTCAGACAGCAGTGACCTATTCAGGAATCCATCTGTCTCAGTGACATTTCTGTATATGGTGTTGTGTTTCCAGGTGTGTTGATTCAAGTGCCTTTGGGATGCTAAATAGTGCACTGAAATATATCTTCTGACCACTGATAATATAGGGGGCATATAGCCACATCCTTGCACCTAAATCCAGAGTGTGCATTTACCTCTTAGCCTTATGTCTGCTTCAGATTGTCTCTTCCGAGTAGAAATAAGAATCACACCCATGTGAAGTGAGGGGCGCTCTTATCATCGTACGGTACAACACATGACGTCAATTCTCCATTCATTGTCAATGGGAATGTGTAGGACAAAAATAGCAGCTTTGCTCGCCCTTATCATCATGACGTAACATGTCGATTTGCTCAGATACATATGATGTAAATTCTCCATTCATTGTCAATGGGAATTTGACAAAATAGCCGATTTGCTCATCCTCAGATGACGGAAATTCCCCATTCATTGTCAAAAAAAACGTCTGGGTTTCCGAGGCAATGTAGCAGGTTAAGGCAGAAATAGACATGTATACTGTGTTCTTTGCTGGTCTTAAGCATCCTGTTGCTGATGTGTGTGAGTCACTGTCATTGCCTCAGCTCTCCCACTCTCTGTCACCATCCTTTCAGCTCCAGCTCAATGGAAATGGCCATGTTTCCTCTGATTCAGACCGGCTTGTGTTAAAACTCCTGCTTTGCAGCCTTGTCACCCCCCCCCCCCCCCCCCTTCCCCCACACCCCCCATATTGATTGATTGATTGAAATATTTATTAACAGTTTGCAGAATTACAGTACATTTCAAGCACAAACTCAATACAAAGGCTGTTAACTGTGAGTGGACGACCCAATTAAGCATTACACTTGTTTCCAATAGGGTCCACCATGTTCAATTCATCAAAAACATTTAGAGACGTACAAATAGACACTTCTATATAGACAAAGAACAGAACAGGAATTCATCATAATGTAGGTAAAAAGGGAAAAGACACATATACAGTGAGGGAAAAAAGGGGTGGGCGGTGGGGGGGATTCACATTCAGCTCCGTTCATTTGTTTGTTTTCCTTGGAGGAGCTGCGTTGGGTCCCCAAGTCGGCTCCGTGGCCGTACCTTGAGTTGGCTGTGTGGCCGTGTGGCCGTGTGATACACACACCACACACACACGCGCGCGCGCACACACACACACACACACACACACACACACACACACACACACACACACACACACACACACACACACACACACACACACACACACACACACACACACACACACACACACACACAAAAACTCATATTAGCAACAGCATGGCAAAAATAGTGAGGAACAACATTGATCCATATAGGCTGCTGTATAGGTGTCAGGTGATGCCTGCATCACAACTAAGCTGTTTTTTTGTTTTGTTTTGTGCATCCACAAAAATGTGTGCTCGATATCCTTCTATTAAAATAAGTCCTGCTGACAAGGGCAGCCATCAAGGACGACAGCTTTAAAGTTGAGTTTCACTCTGAACATGAACGGAACTACCAACCAGCAAAATATATATTTATAATGAATGCATGTATACTCTGTCAATGTGGCTCCTCCATTCAATATCTCCTTTCTTGTGAATTCTCGATTCCCTCCATTTGGTATGGGCTAGTCGACAGTGCAGGGGAACCGAACCACAATAGCCACAGCATACAACAATTGATAGAATGAGGTGAATTCAGGTGAATCTTTACCCAACTGCTCGAGATGGACCGGCCAGATACATTCGAATAGTGAATTGAGGGGTGAATTGAGGGGTGCCAGCCATAGCTGAATGGATTAGAGAGGCTGCCTGTCTGTGGAAACAAGGTCCCCGGTTTGCCTCCCAGCCCTGGCTATGTGTCTAAAGTTGCTCTCCCCTGAGTGCTCATCATAACCATTTGAACAGACATCAGCTGGGTCAAGTCCCCGTGGGACTACAAAGGTCTTCCTATCGCTATAGTGGAGAGAGACCATATCTTTTCTGTCAGTAACACCAGAAGCAGAGGGTAATTGGAGGCAAAATCACCCTTTGTTTTGGATTGAAGGTCAACGGATGTCTGAGCAATGGGGGAAGAACAGCCTTTTTTTTTTTTTTTTTTTTTTACAAAGTAATTAATTGAGTGTTTCTCTTTACCCCTCACAGCGTTATGGTGAAACCTGGTAGCTACCAAACTATTCACCCTCTCCACGCAGCAGCCAAACACTCCAGAGATGCTCACCAGTTCAGACCAATCTCTCTCTCTTACAACTGACCCTTGCGACTCGGGCAGGTCTGGCCCAAGCCGGGGCGCTGGAGCTGGAGAAATCCACGACGTCCAGTCCTCCCTGTCCCTCCCCGAGCCCGAGGCCTGGCGGACGACCCCCAGCTCCACCGCATCACGCCATGGCCTGGCCCAAGGCTCTCGTTCCTGCTCCTTGCAGGTCCCTCGCGCTCTGGACGAGTACCTGGCGCTGCCGCCCAGGGCCGCTAGCTTTGATCTGCCCTACAGAAGAAGGGACGACGGCTCCTCCGAGCCCAGCTCGGCCTCCGTGAGCCCCCACAGCATGCATCGGCGGCGGGGGGGACTCGTGGACCAGAAGGACGTCATCATGGCCCATCAGGCCCACAAGATCCAGTGCACTCCGCAGGCCCGCAGGAAAGAGTGGGAGTAAGTACACAAAAATGTTCGTCGACTACCTTTTTTCACTGACAAAAACTACATGAAAACTAAATGAAAACTATAAGCCATGATGACTACTATGACTAAATATACGATTTAGTCATAGTAATAGATTTTGTCAACAAATAAAAACTAGACTAAAATGTCAGGAAGGGACTAGTGGACAAGAGATTCAGTATAAGTAATTTTACACTTGGTTGCATGCTGAAAATAGCAGATCTACAAGCTCACAAGTTGTGAGCTTGTAGATCGGCCATTTTCAGCAAGTGTAAAATCAGTCCTTACGACGGCATCAAGGCCCGCCAAAATACATTTTAGTCGACTAAATCAACTGTAGATGTAGTTGACTAAAATCTTATGATATTTAGTAGACTAAAACTAGACTAAAATGGTAAATGGTAAATGGTGCATTTATATAGCGCCTTTATCCAAGGCGCTTTACATAGATTGTGCATTACATTCACCCATTCACACACACACATTCATACACCGATTGCGGCAGAAGCCATGCAAGGTACCAACCAGCACATCGGGAGCAATTTGGGGTTCAGTGTCTTGCCCAAGGAAACTTCGACATGTAGACAGGAGGAGCCGGGATTCGAACCGCCGACCCATGGATCATTGGACGACCTGCTCTACCTCTTGAGCCTCTTGAGCCACAGTCGCCACAGTCGCCACAGTCGCCCCGACTAACACTAAAGCATTCCAGGTGACTAAACTATGACTAAAACTAAAATAGAAATTTGCTGCCAAAAACAACAATGCTCACTTCCCAGATGTTCAAAGATGGGAAACAAAACAAACTATACCACAGAGGAAGGGTGAAAGTTCACATCAATTAACTACAGCATGTTCATACATGATTATACATACAGAACATGACCTATTACATGACTATTGCAGTGGGAAAACCACTGCATTCTTGTCCATGAGTAAAAGCACTGTTTAGTTTTAATAATTGCACTGAACTGATGAAATTCCCACTGCTTTCATTTGTTGTTGAGGGGCCTATATGTCCTGCTTTGAGGGTTTGTGTAAACACAGACAAAAGTGAGGACGCAAATAGTTTATTGGGCCAGAATGAGGTGATGTATGTACTGTATGATGACGTATGATGGACATGGACGTTCTTTTTTAGGCATGCGTCGGTGGTGTGTTCGCCGATCAGTCATGCTGATGCGCATTATTAATGGTGATGCTAAGTACACTTGCATTGTGGAACTTTGAACCTTGGTGCCACATCGCTCTGATTATCCGGTTACCATCACTTGGAATGTGGAGTGGCCCTCCATACCGCCCCCACCCTTCACTGCTAGCAGCCCTAGAGTCCCCTTGTCCATCTTCTCCTACTGTATACCTCCAACACACTCTCCACTATATGTGACCACATTTGACTGAGAGCCTGCCATCGTGCAAATTCCAGCTTTTCACCAGAGGAGAAGAACTAAAATAAAAATCACACCCGTGTGAACTGAGTGGTGTAAGGTATTATATAGCCTGATCAGCTGTGGTCTGACGTAATGTCTGACGTAATGAAATCACACCCGTGTGAACTGAGTGACCATAGCAACCATGCTCATTGTTTTTTAACAGACAGACAGACAGACAGACAGACAGACAGACAGACAGACAGACAGACAGACAGACAGACAGACAGACAGACAGACAGACAGACACGTAAACTAACAAAGCCAGTCGTAGGAGTGGTTTACACCACTCAAAAATATATATCTATCCAAAATGAGTTAATAGCACAGGCAGACTCTTCAGTACTAGAGCATGTCTGAAATAAGTGTCAAAGTTGAAATCGACATGTAAATATGAAATAAATGCTTAAACATGTAGCTGCAAGACATTACTCTATAAGCCATATCTCCAAAACTGGTGGGTCAAACTGAACAACCAATATGTCAATGTGAAGCTATGATTCCCTACTTTCATATGACATGAAAAACGAAAATTAAAAAAAATCCAATGGCAGTCCCTCAGTCAAATTTGGCCACATATATTCTCTTGTCTCTCTCGCTCTCTCTTCGCGTCTCTCTCCTCTTACCTGTTACTCTTGTATATGTGCACATACAGGATACAGTGTGTACAGTACACCCTCCCTCCACGCACGCACGCACGCACGCACGCACGCACGCACGCACGCACGCACGCACGCACGCACGATTATACAGTACGTGCTGTGTTACTGTACAGTATGTTCGTTCCCATTTCCATGCTCATGCGTGCACATCTCCAGCAAACTCATTCAGCACATTGTTACATTGAAAAGAAAGATGGGTTGATGATGGTGCCTCTGTCTATGAAGTACAGTATCCTGTGGTTGAACAACGAGGAATAGGATTTTTCATTAAAACATGTATTGTGTCTATATGTCCATTAGGGGATGCTACAGAATCAAACTACAGTAATAATCAGTCAAATAAAGCAGAACAATCTAAACGTGAAGACCTTTTGCAAAGGCCATGTGTTGCTTTGGCTTGAATGATGCTCAATATATGTGTTGTGCATGCCGGTATAATATGGTAATGTCATTTTGTGACAAAACATTACAATCCAGTGTAGTTTGTGTAGTAATCCAGTATTAAAACATTACTGTTGAGTTGAAGAAATGCTTGAATTTGCAGCCTAATCGTTTTTTCTAGTATTGAAGAAGCAGGAGGCGCATCTATAATTTCACATAACTACTGCTTATTTTCGTAAAATGTTGGATTATCAAAAATCACCACGATGTATGTAAATGTTAGTTGTTAGTCGGCTCAAACTGACATAACTCGGTGTGTCAGTTGCTAGGGAACAGAGAGAAAAATAAAACGCACTTAAAACCACTCCAATCAATGGGGTTGAAATCCTGTCTGCAATTACATAAATGCTCTTTTTTGAGTTATGGTGCTAAGTACACCCATTAAAGCTTTAACTCACAGAACATGTCACCCGTCCATCACTCTGCTTGGACAGTATTCTCTTCAATGCTACTGTATTTCTATAAAGATACAGTATGAGAACACTGCATGCATGCATGCTGCTCCATATTACCTTGAGGGAAAGCTTCTCATCTCTTTGTGTCATTTATTGTTTTCCCCAAACAGTAGGTCGTGAGTGACTTGTGACCCATTTGTGGGTCACTGACCAATTTTTACGAGTTACGATTCGAGTAAAGAAGTAAAAAGAAGTACGATAATTTCATACATTTGAAACACAAACAAACAAATCTAAGAATTGCCATAAATAAAAACAAATTATAATTAAGAAGTATAGTGAAAATAGCTGCTCTACAAGGTTGCAACGTGCCGTGAAGCGTCACATTGTGCGTTTGTAGATCTGCGATCTTTGCACTAGATTGGGTTCCGGGGCAAACGTCTAATCTCTCTTTTGGGTCTCGACCTGAAAAGTTTGGGAACCACTGATTTATGGCAAAAAACAGGCCTTTTGCTTAAAACCACGATAACCATGATAATTGTATCATCTGCTTTGATTGGCTTTTTCTACATTTGACCCTCTGACAGACTACATAAACATGTCCTGCTTGCTATTTTCAGGACCCTCTGAGTAGGCTGAAAGGAGAGCTGAGCATAATGTCATTACAAAAACCTGTATAATCATCATTGCAGTGATTGCTTTGAAATGGACTAGCGTTACCTCTGTGCTACTCTGGTAGTAGATACAATAATGCTGAAGCAGACATAGCTGGAAATAACGCTTCCTGCAACTTGTTCCTTGAAATTGTCCAGTTGCAGCCTTTGTTCACACAGAGTGAATCCTTGACACGGTGTGCTATTGAGGCACAGTTACCCTGAGGTGCTTGCATGCATGCGCGCGTGCATGTGGTGTGTGCATATGGTGTGTGTGTGTGTGTGTGTGTGTGCGTGCGTGCGTGCGTGCGTGCGTGCGTGCGTGCGTGCGTGCGTGCGTGGGAAGACATCTTTCTGCTGTAGGAAGAAGAGGATGCTCTGTTGTGCAACATGACTTTTGTTGGCAAAATGAAATGAAAAGAACAGAACAGAGCAGAAATGCAATGCTATGTCGCTATGGAAACAACTGAGAGAGAGAGAGAGGGGGGGGGGGGGGGGGGGAGAAAGGGAATGAGGGAGAGAGAGAGAATGTAATGTAGAGATGGACAAATGTTTTTACTGGACAACCATCATAGATCTCTCTCTGGAGGGCCTTGTGTAAAAAAAGCCTTTTTTAGGGGTGCCAGCCCCTCCTATATTCAGCTATAGTGTACAGTAGATACAGTAGAACACAAACATTAAATGCCATTGACACTGAATGGAGAATTTACGTCATATACTGTATGTCTGAGCAAATCGGCCATTTTTTGTGTTAACACAAACATTAAAGGCCATTGACAACGAATGGAGAATAACGTCATATGTAGACGAGCAAATCGGCTATTTTGTTCTAACACAAAGATTAAATTCCCATTGACAATATCATCACGAAGATGCATGATGATAAGAGCGCCCCTCACTTTATACGCGGGTGTGATTCTTTTCTTCTTCAGTGGAAACAATGAAGTGAATGACACAGAGCTTATGAAATAAATGGTTATATAGCCTAGTTGTTCATGTATGCATATTAATACAAACCATATAACATCATTCAGATCATAGTACTGTACCTGCAGCTGCAGTGAACCAATAATCCGACCGATGTGCACATGACTCATGGTGACTGTACACAGTACATGCCATTATGTCCAGAGATACAGTTGGGTGCCACCGATATTGTCCCTTATCATTTGACCCATTTAGGCCTGACCTCAAAATTTTAAAAAATCCATCTAAATCCTCCAGTTTTCTGAAATAAATATTTTCACGATTTTTCAAAAATAGCAGACCTACAAGCTCGTAGCGCGCCACTCGGTGGCGCGCTATGAGCTTGTAGATCTGCTATTTTTCAATAGCTAAATTATAACATAATGTTTAAAACACCAAAAGGGGTTTTGCGCAGATCACGCAAACCTCAGCAAAAAGAAAAGGACAATATCGATGGCCTCCAACTGTATGATGACCAATGTGTTATATTTAGCATCAGGTCATTGTTCCGGGTCGTATTACATCATTAAACTGATACAGGGGTCTGTGTTATACACAGAGAGTAGGAGGGGGTATAGGGAACAGAATCAGAGCATGATGTTTGGAGCTGCAGCATGCTCACTTATTCACATTATATTGCCATTTTCGTCCAAGGTGATTGTTTTCCTGTTTAACCCATTCAGGCCTGACGTCGAAATTAAAAAAAAAAAGTTTTTTAAATCATGACAATTTTCGGAAAGAAAAAGGCACATTTTAACGATTTTTCAAAAATAGCAGACCTACAAGTTCATAGCGCGCCACTCGGTGGCGCGCTATGAGCTTGTAGATCTGCTATTTTTCTTCTTTTTTTTTCTCCAATTTACGTTTTATTGAATTTTAATCAAACATACATGAAAACGAAACGACTGACAATTGACAATACATACAACCGAAAACAAAACAAGACAATATACGTACAATACACACAAGGGGAGATGTCTGCCTCTCTTCTCTATCGATGATCATTCATAATACATAAGTACCTCAAACAGGTGCATATACAGGTTAAACAGGTTTAACTGAAACTATACAAAATCAGGTCTTATGGTAGAAACATGAGCAATCCATCTAAACCAGTTATCTGTGAAGACTTCAACTTGACCTCTGAAGCTGAATGTAATTCTGATCTGCTATTTTTCAATAGCTAAATTATAACATAATGTTTAAAACACCAAAAGGGGTTCCCGCCCAAAATGGGTTAATGGTTAATGTGGTTAAACGCTAACATGACATGGATGCGTTCCAGGTCTCAATGGATTAACGTACAGTATAATGTCAGCCTTGCCATAATAATCTCTTGGCTGATTTCAAAATAGTCATCCGTGGTGTTTTGGAGATGCCCACATTGTGTTGTATACACGGCTAGACGTTCACAGAGCTGCCAGCCATACCAATTGCTACGGTATTATGCTACATAATGTATTATGAACCACTTTCAACCTGATTCAACCCTATTTTGTCATTATAGACAAAAAAATCACACCCGTGTGAACTGAGTGGTGCAACTACACATTTATTGTTATAGTTACTGTAGCAACCATGCTCACCCGTACAGGCACAAACACACACGGGTACTAACAAAGCCAGTTGTTGGAGTGGTTTGCACCACTCAAAAAAAGAAGATCTAAATTCTATGGCCTACAACACATTGCATTATGAGCTTGTACTTTCACTCTATGCAGGCATATATTGATCTGACCCCCCCATGCCAAAACGCCAGCGCTCGCCCCGCCCCGCCCCGGGGTCTCCTCGCAGTCGGACGTGCCTCGAGGACCTCTCCATAGGGAGACGCCCGAGAGGCATCCTAACCAGATCCCCGAACCACCTAAACTGGCTCCTTATCAGGCGAAGAAGCAGCGACTCCACTCTGAGTCTCTCTCGTGTTCAAAGTTTGTGTTTACACAATGTTAGTGTTTGCACAAACACTCAAAACTGGCCATTCATTGTCAATCAATGTTAGTGTTTGTGTTAGGAGTATAGGACACTGTTAGTGTTTACACAAACCCTCAAAGCTGGACATAGGAGGGGATATAGCGCCCCTCAAAAATGTGTTGCTACAATTTAGTGTCATTCAATACATCACAGCAAATTAAATATAATTTGCTGTGATGCTCCCTGTTGGATCTAAAGTGGAAATCTGAGGAATAGACCTATCGTCTGCTCTAAGGGGAAGAAGGCAGCAGATGGCAAGAGGAAGTCCAGTTGCCTATAACGAGGTCCCGCTCACCTTGAATGTGTAAAGCTCTCTCTCTCTCTCTCTCTCTCTCTCTCTCTCTCTCTCTCTCTCTCTCTGTCTCTCTCTCTCTCTCTCTCTCTCTCTCTCTCTCTCTCTCTCTCTCTCTCTCTCTCTCTCTCTCAAAAAAAGGGAGCAGCCCTCAGATCTATTTCATGGCCTATTTATACTCCTGACTTATACTCCAATATTAGCACAATGACCCAGTTTTATAATATTTTGATAGTAGCCTACACCATGGCTGTCTGTATTAATAACAGTATAGTTCATATTATTGTATTGTATGTATATATGTACATGTATATATGTATATATATGTATGTATATATATATGTATATATATACATTATATACATTAAATACATTGAATATTTTTGTAACATTGTATCATGGTTAAAAGATAATAACATAGATAATAACATAAGTTGACAAATTAATTCATGAGGAAGTATACTGTATTCATTTTTATTGGATGATGTTGATGTACGATGATAAGAGCGCCCCTCACTTCACACAGGTGTGATTTTTATGTTATGAGGACATTAGATTACTACCTTGACCATAATGGAGGGAATTGTTTTTTTAATTAATTTGATGTTCTGAAGCATGTTTACCCCTGTCTGTAATGTTTCTAATGTTAGTGTTAAACTTAAATGCATGTTTTAACATCTCCCGCTCACTCTTTGACTTCCATTCATGGTTCAAGTCTTTTTGAATACTGCGCTGTCGCTTATTCAGAGACCAAACTTTGGAGAGATTTTATTTTTATTATTTTGTAAATGTTATGTGTTCTTAAAATATGCATAGGCCTATTCATGAGTTTTAAATGTAGTCCTACACCAGCTGCCATGATGGGGACCAACACAGGTGTTTCAATTTGTCTTAACAGTCTGATTGGCGTAGAACTAATTAATTCGTCTGCAACACCTGTTGGTCCCCAACACGTGTGTAGGACTAATATGGCTCCCGTATGTTACCCTAGCTTTACATTTTCAAATAGCCTTCGTGAAACACTGTGGGAGGGTGCCTCGAGGAGTGTGCTAGTTGGCTGTTATGTCGTGCTTCCTATATTTTCAGCAAGGTGGTAACATTGAAAGCTGACTGTATTCCAGCTATTCGCCTCCCTCACACTTTAGATTGTTTTATTAGTGAGCAAATTAATTTGAAGTAGACTATCGGTAAATCGGGCTCATTATTTCAACTTGATCTTCCGGTTCGTGTGTGTGCGTGTGTGTGTGTGTGTGTGTGCGTGTGTGTGCCCTCCTCCTGTCTTGTAAAGTTTGTGAAGTCTATACTTGGAAGTGTTTTGGAAGTGTTTTTTCTTTGTTTTTGTTTTTTTTCCTCGCAATTAGCTCTCACGCTACCGAGTGCCGACTGAAATGTAATGTTGTTTGTAGACCTTGGAAGGAAATTGTAGGATAAACTCTATGGATATTCCACCACCGTGCATCTGGTCGTCATTCAATTAAACGTGCTGTCTGATAGCTCAGTGCGCGGCTTTTACCAGCTCCGAACAGATGGAATGAAAGAGATAGTCTGTGCAACCACATCTTCAGAGGTATAGATGGATATGTTTCATTTCCTTTGGTCCATTATTGACTGTTGTATTATAAATGTGTTGCCTTACTGATACGGATGCTACTACAACTGCAACTTTTGGGAATCGCATTTGCATTCAAACAGGTTGGCTGTTGGATTGAAAAGTGGATGTTTTATCCGTCTCGACGCGTCAGAATTTTCAACTTTTCGCCTCATTTCGTGGCGGAAAAACAACAACATTGAACCCCGTTGCTGATATCCTAATTTCCTCACATATAGAATGGCTGGTTTCGGAGACGAGGCTGCTCGGAACACGATGGACTCCGGAGACGGGGATGCGGAGCGCGGTGGAGACGGCCAGGATTCGGCATCGGCCGGGGGGCTCTCCTCCGTGTCCCTGAAGCAAGCCAAGGCGCAGAGGGATCGAACCATGGCGATGTACAACCCCGTCCCCCATCGACAGAACTGTCTCACCGTCAACAGGTCGCTCTTCATATTTGCGGAGGACAACGTCATTAGGAAATACGCAAGGAGAATCATCGAGTGGCCATATCCTTCCACATAATGTATATAAGGCTGTGTAGCCGCCTGTGTAGGCTACATGTTAAATGCATGTTGACATTATTTATCCTTGTTAGTCGTGTGTGTGTGTGTGTGTGTGTGTGTGTGTGTGTGTGTGTGTGTGTGTGTGTGTGTGTGTGTGTGTGTGTGTGTGTGTGACACTGTACGCGTCTATAGTATACGAGTTTGCTGTTAGGAAATCGCCTGACAGACTATAGCAGCACCACGGACAGCTCCCGAGTAACGGTTGCTGTAATTCGAAGATTTGATCTTGATCTAGGAGGCTTATATGTTTATACTTTAATGAATTGAAGTGATAATTTGGTCCTTTTGTATCAGCTGGTGTCCCATAGAACTTATCCTGAGTTCAGGGTCATTTTAAGCTTGTATTATTATAAGTAGGCCTGTACTGTAAAATGTATTGGTGTTGCTATCCATAATTCTCCCTTATTTGCATATTACGGTATTCTATACTTTTAGGGCATTAGGTCAGCGATAACATAACTATTTGAGATATACAGTTAGGCTGCCATATGTACTGGTTTGAATGGTGTAAAGCAGTGGTTCCCAAAGTGGGGTCCGGGGACCCCTATAGGGTACTTGAGGGAGTTCCCCAGCTAAATGATAGTTAGGAACCAAATGGACCCTTATGGGTCTGTAACTCTGAGTGTGTACAAACGGAACCAACGGGTCCATTTGGTTCCGTTTGTACACTCTCGGAGTTAAATGAACATTGACTTTACGATATGAATTGGGTAGAAATGCCATTAAATGGGGCGCCATAGCCTAATTCAGGTCAATACGGGGACCCTTGAAATGAAAGTGGTTGAGAATCACTGCTAGAGCCGTAAAAACCTTCTGTTATGGGGGGTCCCTGGCATATCTTTTCAAATGGGGGGTCCTCGGGCTAATTAGTGTCAATTTGGGGGTCCTTGACATGAAAAAGTTTTGGAACCACTGGTGTAAAGTAAGAAAAGAATGAATCACAGAATCACACACATTCATCTTATATGACTTTGTGGGCTGGCTGGGTCTACGCTACAGTGTAGATCAGGGGTTCTCAACGTTTTTGGCCGGGGACCCCCGGAAATGCTTTGGCAATGTCTCGGGACCCCCGCCCCGCCCCCTCCCGACCCCCAATATAAATTGACTGCTACAATAACCTTAAACCATTTTGGGCGGGAACCCCTTTTGATGTTTTAAGCATTGTTATAATTTAGCTATTGAAAAATAGCAGATCTACAAGCTCATAGCGCGCCACCGAGTGGCGCGCTATGAACTTGTAGGTCTGCTATTTTTGAAAAATCGTGAAAATAAAATATTGGGGACCCCCCAAAATAATTTGGCGACCCCCCGAGGGGTCGCGACCCACGGGTTGAGAACCCCTGGTGTAGATTGTAGAAGGAAGGAGGTTAGCATGTGGCGATCTGCTCGCTGTGTGTGGGTGGGATGTAGGCACATCTATGCTGCCTCAGAGGGCTCATTGGAATATGAACCTGGCCATGAGTAGGTGTTGGTACAAAAAAATCTGCTTGCTGCTTTTCCACTGTAGAAATAAACATCCAAGTCTGCAGTTCTTCTGACTGCAAAAAGTGGAAGCTTAATTCCACAGTTTGGGGTAAGCCAGTAGGGAGAAGAATCTAGGACGCGTGGAACGTTGTCCAGGGTGTTTTATAGGGAAAGCTCGGACAGCGTGCCAGTATTAATTGATCTACTGGGGTTGGGTTGTTGGGTTGTGTATCATGTCTTGAAGCGGTATAGGGTTTGCCATGTCTTTGGTTGCTGTGTATAGGCCAGCATCAGTGTTTTGTACACTGGATGTGCGAGCAGCAACACAAAGCCAATGAAAGGAGTGTAAAAGAGGAGAGATATAAAAAACGGTACTATTTTTCTTTCTTGTTAAGGTTTCCTTTTGGGTTGTATTATAGCATAATCAATAATCACCCATAATTGCAATGATATGTCACTGTTATACACACAGGTTCTGTGGCTGTGTGGGGGTTAGGGTAATGATAGACTGACCGGCCTGGGCCGGCCTAGCGGTCCGGTCCGCTGGGCTGCCAATCCAACCTGACAGCGTGTCGTGGGTTCGATCCCGACGACCTTTGCTGCATGTCGGTATATATTAATATACCCTGAGGTGAAATGGACATAGTGGCCGAATTTGGTATTGAAGCGCTGGGACAAACACATGAACGCGCTGGTCCGTTGACTATCATTGCGCACGTGCATTGATGACACGTGAACGCTGAACGCGTGCAATGATAGTCAACGGCAGCGCGTTCATGTGTTTGGCCCAATCAATCCCAGAATGCACTCTGTTCCTACCCGGAAGGAGGAGTGAAATCGCCTCATGCACTTTTGAGCAACTTAATGCAAGTGGATGGGAGGAGATATCGGGTGCTGTCTCTATTAATATATACTCTAAGGTCGCACCTCATTTCCTCACTGTTGTTTTTGGCAGCAAATTTTTATTTTAGTTTTAGTCATAGTCTCTTGAATAGTTTTCATTTAGTTTTAGTCACATTTAGTCACCTGGAATGTCTTAGTGTTAGTCTAGTTTTAGTCGACTAAATATCATAGGATTTTAGTCGACTAAATCTACAGTTGATTTAGTCGACTAAAATGTATTTTGGCAGGCCTTGATGCCGTCGTAATGTCTGTTTTTACACTTGCTGAGTGATCTACAAGCTCAACGCGCGTTGTGAGCTTGTACATCGGCTATGTTCAGCATGCAACCAAGTGTAAAATGACTTATACTGGATCTCTTGTCCACTATAGTCCCTTCCTAAGATTTTAGTCTAGTTTTTATTTGTTGACAAAATTGTCAGTATATTTACTCTTAGGTTTAGTCACCATAGCTTAGTTTTCATTTAGTTTCCATTTTAGTGTTCGTCAGTGGAAAAAGGCAGTCGACGAACATTTTTCATCTTAGTTTTAGTTGACGAAAACAACACTGCATTTTTCCTGTCACTATACTGTAGGCAGAAAAGGCACTAAAAATATCTTTATAGAGAAAAACTATCTTTGGAGAGAAAGATAAGCTGACCACTGGGCAGCAGTGAGCTCACCACTGAGGTCACCTGATCTCTGCCTAACGGGACCTGCTGAGAAAGTGCTCACAAAATCGTAGATGATCTTTCTTTCTTTTCTTTCTTTAACCTTTATTTATTCAGGGAAGTACAGTTGAGAGCAAGCTCTCTTTTCCAATAATGCCCTGATTACAGTACACATAACATACAATATAAACACAAATACATTACAGGATAAGAAACAATTCAGAGTGAACAAGTACAGCTAGATCTCAAAGTCTTTTAAAACGTTCAGGTCAAATCAAGTTATACAGTTTTACGATTGATTGAAGACAGTTCCACATGTGAGGTGCATGGTAATGAAAGGCTGTCTTACCCAATTCAGAATTCAGAATGTGGATTTCTAAAATAAGGTCGTTTTTGGAGCGGGTATGATGTTGCCCAGATTTGGCTGTGATCATGGTGGTACCAAATCATGCGTGTGTGTTTGTGTCTCTGGTACTGTTGGGAACAACTTTCAATGTTCGGTTTAGGTGTGCTGCCCCGTGGGAGGTTAGGTTTAGGGTGAGGGTTTGAGACAGGTTGTAGTTGTAGGACTAATGACTGGTCTAACCAATGACTAGTCTAAACCAAAAACTGTCTAAACTAAGTACTGCACCCCTTTCAAAAACCTTGGTTTGATGTGAACCTGGCAGTCTCAGTCACTGTGAGTTCCAGATGCTCTATCTCAGCTGTCCTATTTGAGTTAGTGACACCATTTTCACTCAAGGCGAGAAAATCAATAATGAAGGAGAAATGGCCTTTAGATGATTGAGGAGGCACAGTATAGTATGTGTATACATGTGTGTATACACACGCACACGCACACACACACACACACACACACACACACACACACACACACACACACACACACACACACACACACAGACACAGAGCAACTGGAATCCAGTCATGTTTTTCATGATACAAGTTTGAGAAATCATCTCCTATACCAAACGCGATATCCCAATGTGATGAAAGTGACTTTAGAGCACTCCTTCTCTCCCTCACTCTCTCATTCCTGCACTCCTTCTCTCGCTCACTCTCTCATTCCTGCACTCCTTCTCTCGCTCACTCTCTCAATCCATCACTCCATTGCTCCATTACTCCCTCACCCCCCTATAGTAAGGGCATTTTATCAGGTATTTGACCAATCTGGGAACTAAATCGTTAGCAAGAAATTTCTTCACCAATGTGTTTCTAAAGGTGTCTAATAACATGTACCAAAAGTTTGAAATTCAACTCCCGTGGGAAAATTTAGTTATTAGCATAATATGTGACCATACCCTTAACATCCTATATAATGCAAAAAAGTCCAAATTTCATCATTCTTTAAGTAGCATGTGACATATGAAACTAGGGTGATTTCATGATTCTGAATCCATTCCAAGCATTAGTTTTGCACAAAAAACACTCCTTGGGCTAAATTAGGCCATATCCAGTTGACCAAATGTGCTGACCTCATCACGTTTGTGTGGCCGTTTTCCTCCCAAGGAGTGTTTTTTGTGCAAATCTAATGCTTGGAATGGATTCAGAATCATGCAAACACCCTAGTTTCATATGTCACATGCTACTTAAAGAATGATGAAATTTGGACTTTTTTGCCTTATATAGGATGTTATGGGTATGGTCACATATTATGCTAATAACTCAATTTTCCCACGGGAGTTGAATTTCAAACTTTTAGTACATGTTATTAGACACCTTTAGAAACACATTGGTGAAGAAATGTCTTGGTAACGATTTAGTTCCCAGATTTTCATAGATTTCTCTTACTACTACTCTGTCACTCCTCACTCCATTGCGCTACTGTGTACTCCTTCACTACATCACTCCATTACCCCAGTTCTCTCTCTCACGCGTCACTCTTTCACCCCCTCACTGCATCACTCCCTCACTCACTCAATCACTCCCTCACTCCACCACTCTCTTATTCTCCTTACATAAAGCACTTTTAAAAAGCCAAGGTTGCCATGGATACTGCATTCCCTCTAACAGATTGCTTCCAATGCCAGGAAATACAAGCCATTCCATAATTCACCCATCGCTTAAATCATCCATCCATCTAATTGTCTTTCTGTGTCCTTGTTTCCTCGTGCTTCCATTGCGTGAAGAATTACTGTAATAGAAATCATATACAGTAGTGCACAGTAAGAGAAGTGTGTCATTGTCATGTCATGTGTGTGTGTGTGTGTCATGTGATTCTTGAAACACTAATGAAAACTGACAAAAAAAACACAACGTATAAGGCAGCATACGTTGTTTCCATCTCTACTCATTCCGCCATGTTAGTAATCATAATCAGTTCTCTAGGTCTGGGCATTTGTCAAAAATAATGTTCTCACGTAATTATGTCCTCGTGTTTTTCCACGGGTATAGCACCAATCTACAGTATGTGTTTTTGCCCTTTGACAAAAGTGCTTTCCTTAACTTTGTGGCCCATACACCATTTGAATACATGATCCTGGCCACCATCACAGCCAACTGCGTTGTCCTGGCCCTGGAGCAGCACCTCCCCGGAGAGGATAAAACACCCATGGCCAAGAGATTGGTGAGGACCCAGTCTGTCTTCGTCTACATTCCTTACAGCTGACTTATATAGGCTACTTTGTCGCATTCCAAAAAGGTCGATCTACAAGCTCGCAACACATTGCAATCCAACGTGTTGTAAGCTTGTAGATACAAGCTATACTACTTGAAGTATAAATCATGCTTTACATATACAGTATGCTGTATATGTATATAAACCCTCACTTTTAACCCATTTTGGGCAGGAACCCCTTTTGGTGTTAGCATTACGTTATGCTTTAGCCACTGACATAATTATAAACATAGCTTTTTCAGAAAACTGTCAGGATGTAGAAGACATTTTAAGAATCTGATCTCAGGTCAAAATTGGTTAAATTAATCCGAGAGCGTAAAAATGTGTAAGTGTCAATTTCCACAACGCTTGCCGGCTTTGCGGTGCATTGGCCATTAATGGATTCATGTTGAATGACCAGTTCAGCTCCTACGTTTCCTTCCAAACGATGAATGTTGTTCTTGTGCATGTCATCCTTGCAGGAGAAGACAGAGCCATATTTCATTGGAATCTTCTGCTTTGAAGCAGGGATCAAACTGTTGGCCCTGGGGTTTGTGTTCCATAAAGGCTCGTACCTGAGGAACGGCTGGAATGTGATGGACTTCATAGTAGTGCTCAGCGGGTGAGTGATACACATTGTATAATCCCAGCGTTCATTTCAATCTGAGAGTGTACAAAGGGACCCTTCACTGTGAAGCATGCCTCTTGTCTGGCCTATTTCTGTTCAAATAGAACATTTGGATGAGACCTACAATATTGGTGCATTATAGTGTGTGTGGTTCTGCTTCTATCAATTACATGGTATGTTTTTCTTTCTTTTTTGAGTGGTGCTAGCCACTCCTATGCGGAGCTATGTGTGTATGTCTGTATGCATACAGTGAATGAGAAATCCAGTGGCAAAGTGACTTGGCAAAGTGAGTTTAATGCAATCAGATAGGAATTGTCTGTGTGGATGTATGGTCTGGCAAGGCCAGAAAGTAGTTTTTTGCAACTTAGTAGGCGTTCCTGCATAACTTCCGGGTATGATGATGATGTCACGCGCATAGCATACCCTCTATTCCGAGGACCAGTCCCGACAGAACCCTCTGAGTTGTCCCAACAGAGCAAACCTATATCCGTCTTGTACCTGAGACAGCCTAAAGATGGAAGGTTTCAGGCCATTCTCATTAGTGGTTGACTGTATTAAAACTCTTAGTACATGTGTGACCTGCTGTACAAGAATAATAAAAAACACCCGTGGTGTTATATGCATTCAAAGTGTGGACACTTGGGCCGTTTCCTAGAAGTCAATATATTTTTGAGTGGTGCAACCACTCCCTTACGGAGCTATGTGTGTGGGTGGCTGGGTGGCTGGGTGGGTGGGTGCGTCTGAGCACGAAAACAGCATGGTTGTGTTTCACCACCTGTGCGCAACCTAACACACACACACACACACACACACACACACACACACACACACACACACACACACACACACACACACACACATATTAACTGTATATATGGTGATTTTGGGTGTGCCAGTACAGTACAGTAGAGGGTACAGTAGAGGGACCCCCACACCGTAACTCTGTCATTTCTCAACCGTTTCGGACGCGGGGCGGCTTGCCGGAATCGGGCCGGCACATTGGGTGCGTTCCTGTGGAACCCCCCCCCCCACACACACACACACAATTCAATTCAAAGGGCTTTATTGGCATGAGAAAACATACGTTTACATTGCCAAAGCAGAAAGCACAATACAGCAATACAATCAAAACAAAAAATATGTACATTTGAAAGTCAGAATCTTCAATAGATCAATTTCTATGTACCAAGATCATTGGATGCAGGTATAGTGCAGGAATATACACAATGATTAGTCTTTAGGGTGGTTGTGTTCCGTTTGATATCCTTCTCCTATCACAGCAACTCACAAATCTTGCTGCTGTGTTTGCACATTGTTGTACTTCGCCCAGCAGATATGGGAGTTTTTTGTCATTGGTCGTGTTTTCAAAATCTCCGTGTGTGGTTGTAATCTGTGGGAAGTATGTGTCTCTGATGTCTTGGTACAATGGACAGATGGTTAGGAAGTGTAGCTCGGTTTCCACTTCATTTTGTGTGCAGTGGGTGCATAGTCTGTCTTCTCTCGGGATACAGGTCTGCCTATGACGGCCTTTCTCGATCGCAAGACTGTGCTCACTGAGTCTGTACCTAGTTAGGATTTGTCTTTGTTTTGGGTCGGTCACGGTGCTCAGGTATTCTGCCACTGCGTATTCTCTGTTTAGGGCCAGATAGCATTCTAGTTTACTCTGCTTTTGTGTTGCTTCTTTCCAATGTGTCAGGTAGTTTTCCTTTTGCTGTTTTATAATTTGGTTTAGTCCAATGGGTTTTCTATCCCGTGGCTCTGTTTGTGTTTGTGCCACACAGAGTTGCACCACTCACTTCACAGGTGTGATTCTTACACTCCAAATGGAAAAAATCACACCCGTGTGAACTGAGTGGTGTAAGGTCTTATATAGACTGATCAGCTGTGGTCTGACGTAATGTCTGACGTAATGAAATCACACCCGTGTGAACTGGGTGACCATAGCAACCGTGCTAATTTTTTTTGACAGACAGACAGACACGTAAACTAACAAAGCCAGTTGTAGGAGTGGTTTACACCACTCAAAAATACAATAAAAAATATATATGTATAGTCACATTATCACATAAGAGTAGTGGCATAAGATAAAGCGCTTGTTACACAACCGAAGCTGCTATCGATCTAAGTGTTTAAAATGTTTTTGTTTTGTTTCCCTCTCTTTATTATGACAGCATAGTAGAGAGATAGGAAATGAAAGGCATAGAGGGGTAAGGACATGCTACACATGTCTCAGCTGGTATATAATATGTGACGTACAATCTGACGTTTCGGCCTCATGGAAATGTGTCGATGTTGCAAACACATAATATAAGCCTGTATCCACAAGTCCTGCTGATACATCGCCTGGAACAGACTGAAACGGAGAATATCCAATTCATGTGTGAATGTGCATTATCTCATTACCTAGTGTACCATAACCCATTCTGACCTGAGATCAGATTCTAAAAATGTCTTATACATCCAGTTTTCTGAAAAAGCTATGTTTCTATGTCAGTCGTTCTTCGATTTTTCAAAAATAGCAGACCTACAAGCTCGTAGCGCGCCACTCGGTGGAGCGCTATGAGCTTGTAGATCTGCTATTTTTCAATAGCTAAAGCATAACATAATGATAACACCAAAAGGGGTGCCAGCAATATCTGCAAATTGTAATGCTTGGTTTATATACAGTACTTGCGATCCACTTTGGGAGTTTGTAGATCTGCTAATTTGGGCACATGGCACGATGTGCAACCAAGTATAGCTCAGTGTTAAGTACATTTACTTAAAGCTGCTATAAGCAATAATATGTCAAAATATTATATATATTTTTTAATTATTTTTGGGAGCGTTCTACCCATTGCTGGCTGTCTGAATACCAAAAAATAAAAAGGTAATTCAAATGTTGACATATTATTGCTTATAGCAGCTTTAGTACAGTAGTACTACTTTAGTACTGTACTTTTGAGGTTTTTGTACTTTACTTGAGTATGTCACATTTTCAGTACTTTTACTTCTACTCCACTACATTTCAGAGGCAAATATTGTACTTTTACTCCACTACAATTATTATTGTTACTTTGTACATTTATGATTATTATTACAAAACATACATTAACCACTTCAGCCCTATATACATTTTGGCCATTTGAAAATAGAAGATCTCCTAAGCTTGTAGATCTGCTATTTTCTTAAAGATTCTTTATACATTCGAAAACTTGAAATGGGACATTCCGCATAATGAATACATGACTACTAATGAATTCTGGACTACTTCTACTTGTAACGGAGCATTTCTTTCTACATTGTTGTATTGATACCTTTTACTTAAGTAAAACGTTTGAGTACTTTTTTTTCCACCACTGGCTAAATTCCACAGCTTTTGCATCATCTGGCTGATGTCAGTATAGAGCACGCTGTGTGCAGCATCATTCAGCCATTGAAACCACACAGCCGATGCATGGAGAAAATGTGTATTTCCATGGCATAGCCGCGGCCTTTCGCAGCCAGCAGATAGGTGGGTGGATAAGTGGATTGGCAGTTGGGTATAAAACCTGCTTCAGTATCGCCCCCGGGACCTCTGTGAATTAACACGTTCTGGGCGGGAACCCCTTTTGCTGTTTCAAGCATTATGTTATACTTTACAAGCTCATAGCAGACCTAGCAGACCTACGAGCTTGTAACGCTATTTTTGAAAAATCGTGAAAATGTGCCGCAAATCTTTGAATATATTCTTTCACAATGAACATTTTAACTCATACCTTTGCTTCTGGAGGGTCCCTGAAACTACATATTTTCAGATGGGGGGGGGGGGGGGGGGGTCTGCGGCCAAATACAGATACATCTGGGGGTCCTTGACATGGAAAAGGTTGAGCAACGCTGAGTCATAGAAACATAGGTTTTTCAGAAAACTGTCAGGATTTAGATGACATTTTGTAGAATCTGGTCTCCGGTCGAAATGGGTTAAACGTGAATGCATGCCTGAGGATTCTATGCAGAAGGAAAGAGACAGGATGAGTAGCTGCTGGGGAGAACGAGAGGAGAGAGAGAAAGAGACAGGATGAGTAGCTGCTGGGGAGAACGAGAGGAGAGAGAGAAAGAGACAGGATGAGTAGCTGCTGGGGAGAACGAGAGGAGAGAGAGAAAGAGACAGGATGAGTAGCTGCTGGGGAGAACGAGAGGAGAGAGAGAAAGAGACAGGATGAGTAGCTGCTGGGGAGAACGAGAGGAGAGAGAGAAAGGATGAGTAGCTGCTGGGGAGAACGAGAGGAGAGAGAGAAAGAGACAGGATGAGTAGCTGCTGGGGAGAACGAGAGGAGAGAGAGAAAGAGACAGGATGAGTAACTGCTGGGGAGAACGAGAGGAGAGAGAGAAAGAGACAGGATGAGTAGCTGCTGGGGAGAACGAGAGGAGAGAGAGAAAGAGACAGGATGAGTAGCTGCTGGGGAGAACGAGAGGAGAGAGAGAAAGAGACAGGATGAGTAGCTGCTGGGGAGAACGAGAGGAGAGAGAGAAAGAGACAGGATGAGTAGCTGCTGGGGAGAACGAGAGGAGAGAGAGAAAGGAAGAAAAGGCAGCGAGAGAAAATGGGCTGAGGGAGAAAGATGGAGGCAGATGACAGTAAACACAACGAGGCTATTCTTCTGTTCCTCTTAGGCAGGGGTTCTCAACCCGTGGGTCGCGACCCCCCGGGGGGTCGCCAAATTATTTTAGGGGGTCCCCAAATTATTTTCAAAAAAAAAAAGATTTTTTTTAAATTTTATTTTCACGATTTTTCAAAAATAGCAGACCTACAAGCTCGTAGCGCGCCACTCGGTGGCGCGCTATGAGCTTGTAGATCTGCTATTTTTCAATAGCTAAATTATAACATAATGCTTAAAACACCAAAAGGGGTTCCCGCCCAAAATGGGTTAAGGTTATTGTAGCAGTCAATTTACGTTGAGAACCCCTGCTCTTAGGTACCAGTATATATTGCATATACTTAGAATACTGTCAATGTTTTTTGTCACACAGAAGCTAATCATTATTAACTTGATTGTGTGTACTGCATACAGTATTGCTATAAGCGTACATTCTGGGAAGATTGCTGTTGGCATGTTGACATCTCATCTCACCCTGACTCCCACATCTCTCTCTCTCTCTCTCACTCTCTCACAGTTTTTCTCCTTCCTGTTTTTTTCCTCTGCCTTCTCTGAGTCGGACTCTCCTCTCTCTCTCTCTCTCTCTCTCTCTCTCTCTGTCTCTTCCTCTGTCTCTTCCTCTGACAGAATGCTCTAAGGGACTCGAGCATCGTGTTGACAGAGCATTTAGCAGAGGCCCAAGGTGAACGTCTGTTGCAGGCGCTTTGTGACAGGTTTCGTTGTAACCCACTGGGTCACAATGTTTACTAGCATTAATGAGGGCACAACTGACTGACCTACCTTTTTAAAATCAGGGGCAGATGCTAGTCAGTAGTCACAAGTCCATTGCCTGTAGCTTGTGAGGTAACAATGTTAACAAGGTTTTTGTGTAATCCAGAGTGCCACTGTGGAACCTATGCACCACTAAGATAATTAACAAACTACATTTGACAATGTCAAGTGATCCCTTGAAGCAGCTTATAGAGTCACTGATAAATGTAAAACATTGCTAAATTCAAATATTTAACCCATTTTGCGCGGGAACCCCTTTTTTTTAAAGCATTATGTTATATGTCTTTAGCTATCGAAAAATAGCAGATCTACAAGCCACCGAGTGGCGCGCTACGAGCTTGTAGGTCTGGTTTGTGGCGCAAATCAACATATTCTTTCAGAGTGAACGTTTTTTTCCAGGGGTCCCTGGAACAACATATTTTCAGATGGGGGTCGGCCGCCAATTTCATATATTTTTAGGGGTCCTTGACATGAAAATGTTTGAGAACCACTGACCTAGAAACATGGGTTTTTCACGTCCTCAGGTCGAAATGGGTTAAGTTACACTGCGATTCCTCCTGTGTGTCCAGAGAGAGACGGTAGACGTGCTGGAAGCAACTCCACTGCTACACCGTCAGTCACAGTGATCACAGAGTTCAGGGAGTTCATATCTCGACTGGCATTGCCTGGCAAGAGTCAAAGAGTGCACGCTGCTTTCGGCTTCCCTACTGGGAGGTTTAACTCAAACACCGCTTGGTGGAAATCTGAAAGTGTGTGTGTGTGTGTGTGTGTGTGTGTGTGTGTGTGTGTGTGTGTGTGTGTGTGTGTGTGTGTGTGTGTGTGTGTGTGCGTGTGCGTGTGCGTGTGCGTGTGCGTGCGTGCGTGTGAAAGAGAGAGAGAGAGAGAGCGTGCATGCACGTGTGCATGTAATGTGTGCATCCATTTGGCCAAATGAGAGACATGCAATAGTCACCACATTAACTTAAGGATGATATCACTAGGGAAGACCAAGCATTAGACAGAAAATAGGTTTAGGGTTGTTGTTTATTGAATAAACTTTGGGTATGGTCATTTATGGGCCGTGCGGCATGAACGGCCAAGGATGCAGAGTGATGGAAACTTGCGATTTACAGTAAGTTTATACCCCAGTGATTAGTATGCGTGGTCAGCCTGATTGAAGGTTGGTGCGTTGCTTGGCACAGGGTGGAGTTGCCAGAGGCTGGTTGGATTTGTGTTTGGTTGTCTTCTGCTTGGTCCAACCTACCAAACCTCAGTTGTTTCAATTCCATTTAATACTTTATACCAGAAAACGCTGATCTGCAAGTTCAACATGCCCTATATATACACCATATCACGGCTCCTCCTGTCTACATGTCGAAGTGTCCTTGGGCAAGACACTGAACCCCACATTGCCTCCAGTAGGTCGGGAGTGGCTTATTATCGGTATCAGCCGGTAACATGCGGGAGTCTATCCCCGTTACAATGTGCTAGACCCCTGGGAGATGGAGTCTATCCCCGTTACAATGTGCTATACCCCTGGGAGATGGAGTCTATCCCCGATACAATGTGCTAGACCCCTGGGAGATGGAGTCTATCCCCGATACAATGTGCTAGACCCCTGGGAGATGGAGTCTATCCCCGTTACAATGCACTAGACCCCTGGGAGATGGAGTCTATCCCCGTTACAATGCGCTAGACCCCTGGGAGATGGAGTCTATCCCCGTTACAATGCACTAGACCCCTGGGAGATGGAGTCTATCCCCGTTACAATGTGCTAGACCCCTGGGAGATGGAGTCTATCCCCGTTACAATGTGCTAGACCTCTGGGAGATGGAGTCTATCCCTGTTACAATGCGCTAGGACCCTGGGAGATGGAGTCTATCCCCGTTACAATGTGCTAGACCCATGGGAGATGGAGTCTATCCCTGTTATAATGCGCTAGACCCCTGGGAGATGGAGTCTATCTCCGTTACAATGTGCTAGACCCCTGGGAGATGGAGCCTATCCCCGTTACAATGCGCTAGACCCCTGGGAGATGGAGCCTATCCCCGTTACAATGTGCTAAACCCCTGGGAGATGGAGTCTGTCCCCGTTACAATGTGCTAGACCCCTGGGAGATGGAGTCTATCCCTGTTACAATGTGCTAGACCCCTGGGAGATGGAGTCTATCCCTGTTACAATGTGCTAGACCCCTGGGAGATGGAGTCTATCCCCGTTACAATGTGCTAGACCCCTGGGAGATGGAGTCTATCCCCGTTACAATGCGCTATAGACCCCTGGGGGATGTAGTCTATCCCCGTTACAATGTGCTAGACCCCTGGGAGATGGAGTCTATCCCCGTTACAATGCGCTAGACCCCTGGGAGATGGAGTCTATCCCCGTTACAATGTGCTAGACCCCTGGGAGATGGAGTCTATCCCCGTTACAATGTGCTAGACCCCTGGGAGATGGAATCTGTCCCCGTTACAATGTGCTAGACCCCTGGGAGATGGAGTCTGTCCCCGTTACAATGTGCTAGACCCCTGGGAGATGGAGTCTATCCCCGTTACAATGTGCTAGACCTCTGGGAGATGGAGTCTATCCCCGTTACAATGTGCTAGACCCCTGGGAGATGGAGTCTATCCCCGTTACAATGTGCTAGACCCCTGGGAGATGGAGTCTATCCCTGTTACAATGTGCTAGACCCCTGGGAGATGGAATCTATCCCCGTCACAATGTGCTAGACCCCTGGGAGATGGAGTCTGTCCCCGTTACAATGCGCTAGGCCCCTGGGAGATGGATTGCTGAGGTGGAGCCCCACGTCAGCTCCCAGTATACTTCCCGCACAACTTGCTGCACCAAGCCGTGCTACTCATATGCCGAGTTTGAGGGTGCCCGGGATCGAACCCATGAACTTGTGGTCCAAAGGCGAGAGCTCTACCGCCTGAGCTACCCGGACACCATCGGTGTGTGAATGTGGGAAGTGAGGACGCTGGCGTTGACTGTTCGCCACTTCACCTCCCAATGTATGAATGAATGGACCATTGTAAAGCGCTTTGAGTAGGCACGTAGTGCATAGAAAAGCACTATAAAAATGCAATCCATAATTATTATTATTATATTGTGATTTATGTGGCTTTGTTTACAAATGAACACATTGTAGCTTATACTACAAAGATTTGACTTTTCTCTACTATACTGTATGATAAATAATCCACTCCAATTTGTATTGAATTATTTGGTCAAAGTTATGTTATAGTTGCATTAATGCAATTGAAAGCACAGACTGGTTTGGCAAGTATAGCCAAACATAATCTCCAGAGAAAGAATTGATTTATGAACCAAAATCCAGACTTCTCAATAGTGGCAGACAGAGAAACAGAAAACTATATTGCTTTAAAGGGATCCCTGGCTAATAAGACAAATATGCCTTAAAACATTATACTTGCCCTCTACAACTAAAATTACAAAATAAAAACGCCATCAGTATTTTATTTCTTTCATAAATAGAGAATCTTTCACTCAGTGGCCCAATTCCAATCCGCTCCCTTGCTGACTCAATGAGCCCTCACAGACTTAGCTGCGCGTTCATGTGAAGTCTGCGAGGGCTTGAGGGCTGTCCCATTTGACATCGGTAAGTCAGTGAGGGCTCAGCCCCGCCCCATTTATGCACCCTTTCCGTAAGTCAGCATCGATGTTGACTTTGGCTGACTTTGGCAAAGAAATTACCCACAGTTCATGGCGTTACCATGGGGATTGAGAGGAATCCTCCGAACGTCAATCATTTAAGTATGCAAATGAATTATGTATCGCGGTTAGAATGTCAACAAAAAAAAGTGCTTTCTCACTGTTCTCAAAGGGAGACGGAATGGAAGGATAGGCTAGATATTTAATAACAATAATAATAACTGAAACTGAAACATGATGAGAAATCACTAATGAGCAAAGTAAAATAATATTTAAATGCAATTTATAATGAATAAATTGCTGAAACAACAGCGCTTCTTAATACGGCACAGTTGAGAAGCAGGAGTTTTAACTATTAATCTGGTGTCGGTGAGGTCAGATGTAGAGTTGCTGGTCGCGGCTCCATATATGCAGATCTAGTATGTCAAACAATCCATGTATGGCTATCCAGGGTTTGATGAGGTCAGTGTCATGGCCTTCATATTCATATATGGAGATCCAGGTGATGATAGTCAGCTCCACATATGGAGATCCATGTGTTGTACCAACTTGGTTAATTTGCGAGTCGCGTCGCGGCAACCACAGTGGTTATCATGAGACCGTCACAACAATGCCCATATATGGATCTTTTTGTTGCTTTTATTATTGACATTCCCATATATGGAGAAGGGCTGCTGGCGATGTCGTCTACGTCGCGACTACATACAAGGAGATACGGGATGGGAACCCAATGAGGTACGGTGGAGTGTACACATGGTACGTCTGTGGAACAGAATACTGGAGTTGAACTCTAACAGAATTGTAAGAAGGATTCTTGAGTGGGATATCTTGATCAAGGGCACTTGGGCTACGGACATGTACGACATTCTTACGAGAGCGGGTTATGAAGACCATTATTATAATAAACAACAAATAGAGGTTAAGGTAATAAAATAAATTATTTTTATTAAGGATAGATGGGCACTGGACATATGGTGTAAACCAAAGCTCCGCACATACTGTGAGATCAAACATGTCTACGAGACAGAAAACTATGTACAGTATAATCTGTCAAAAAAGAAACGATCCTTGTGTGCCCAAATTAGAGCTGGCATACTTGGTCTGCATATTGAGACAGGTAGATATGTAGGTACGGTGGAGGAGGATAGACTATGTAGTCTGTGTGATCTAAATGAAATCGAAAATGAAATGCATTTTGTTTTTTATTGTCCTTTCTACAACTCTATTAGGGAAAGACTTTTTATTAACACTCCCAACGCGGATCGCGTATCAATACGTTATCAATTAATCAAACGTCGGGTGCGGATCACGTATCAATACGTTTCAATCACTTTTTTATAGCATACTTTCATTCATCTTTTTACCCACCCGGACAATGAAGAACCATCGCCCTATCATTGTTGCTTAGTCCCGCTCACGTGATCAGAAAAAAAACCAAAAAAAAAAACCCCCCCTCCCATCCTGAAAACAGGAGGGCGGGCCGCTTTACGTGTAGAAGCCACTAAGCCAGTCTAAAATGGACGCGCCCATGGAATGATCCAGTCGGTGTATGAAAAGAATCAAATTTAACCTAACCTCGCCTCACCAGGCTTTCCTCCAGCTATTGGCTTTCACACAACACTATACTACTCGATTCCCCCCTCCCCTCCTGTTTCTCCTGCAGGAGGAGCCTGCGAGATGGGGGCTCTGTCCTGGCTGGCTCTGTCTCTCGGAAAAAAGACAGTGTGCCGTTGGTGGATCACGTATCGCCATGCAGAACCGTCATAATCGGAGATCGCTCGGACGTGTGATTGTAACGCTTTTTTATTCATTATAATTGTAGTGATAAGACCGCAATGAACGCATCGGGGACGTAATCGACCCGGGTGTAATGTATAACGAACTTTTCCGCGTCCTAAACCGTGGTGTTGTGATCCGTTGTCGTTGACATCACAGCCGGGGGAATCTTTTTTTTTCCTCCATCGCCTCCAACCTGCATGCCCAGGCATGTTCTCTTGTTAGTAAATATACTTCACTAGCTTGAAAAACAAAATCAGCTGATGATGACAAAGCGTCTCACCGTTATACTATAGTTCTGAACCGAACGGTGAAATGGGACTTTTTATAGCCGTACGGATCAAGACTTTTGCTGCCCAATGTGCCCATGACCCCCCCCCCCCAATGTTACTGCGATCAAAACAATGAAAGCAGTGAGATAGATTAGGCGAGGCGACAATCATCATCAAAAAGAAAGCATAGTTATGAAGGTTTATAGTCAGACATTGACAGGCAGATATAACAATAAACACAATAAATATGCTATACATCCTATACATCGAATGAAAGCCCTGAATGTGTACTTTTACGAGGAAAAGAGAAAACATTGATCCCATGTACAGTTTGTCATAAATTGGATACTGGGTGGATGCACATTGCGCCCACCAGATATAACTGCAGAGAAGACATGGACCTGAACTCAATATTCACAAAATAAGGCCTATAGCGACATATAAATACTATATACCGTATGAAACAGAAGACTCTCTGCTTTCATAAGAAAAAAACTTCTACTGTAGTAATAATAAAAATCACACCCATGTGAAGTGAGTGGTGCAATATGGGACAGAGTTGCACCGCTCACTTCACAGGGGTGTGATTTTTATTATTACTACAGTAGAAGTTTTTTTCTTATGAAAGCAGAGAGTCTTCTGTTTCATACGGTATATAGTATTTATATGTCGCTATAGGCCTTATTTTGTGAATATTGAGGAGTTCACGTCCATGTCTTCTCTGAAGTTATCTGGTGGGCACAAGCTGCATTCAATAACCAATTACTGTCTAACTGTAGATGGGATCAATGTTTACTGTTTTCCTCGTAAAAGTACACATTCAGGGCTTTCATTCGGTGTATAGGATGTATAGGATATTTATTGGGTTCAATTTTATATCTGCCTGTCAATGTCTCTGACTTTAAACCATCCATAACTCTGCTCGCTGTTCAAGATAACCACTTCCAGGCAAATGCAGGTGTTGCAAAAAGGTCAATATCTCCAGAATGGAACATGGTAAAATCAAAATGTATTTTTTTAATTGAAGTGGACAAGTTCAGCTTTCTTTTGATGTAGGCGTGTGATTCTCGCTATAAGAGAACATTTTACTGTGGGCCCCCGAACAAGGCCTTTGTGCAATGTTAAATGGCAGCAACATCCAAATAGGCCTGTTGAGATCTTCCAGCAATCAAAGTGTTAAGATAGACCCATACCATGAATTTGTATGGTTGGAGGACTTCGAGAGACTGAGGCGCCTGTTTCAAAAGTACACCTTTTCATTTGCCTCATTCCTTGAAAAGGCCTGGTCAATGAGGAGGAGGGCCATTTACATGTAAAATGGCCTTGTGTTTATTTTCGTTTTGTTTTGTTTTGTTTTTTTGTTTTAATAATATACAAATATGTATGAACAGGAAGGACTGTAGTGTCAGTTGTATCCAATGTAATATGTAAAATGTGTCATATAATCCCATATGGGATGGGCCAAAGTGGCATGACACGAAAATAAATATTTCATTCATTCATTCATTCATTCATTCATATTGAGATCCCTGATGATGTCACGTGTTGTCAAGTGATGTCACGTGATGTCATGAGGCATGGCCATATATGGAGGCGTGGGGTGACTAACGGACGGACGGGACGGACTGATGGGAAGTGCATGTTTTCATAGTTTTCATAGCGACGTGCGGTCGCAATAAAAGACTATTATGTACGGAGGGAAGAAATTGGGGTAAAGAGGGGAGGGAGTGAACACGTACCTTTCTAAGGGAGAAGTGGTCATGACCTCCCCCTTTGGCCTCCTGAAAGGTGGATTTCCAGGCCTGTTTTAAAGGAAGGCAGTGATCCACATTATACACACAGGTCTGTATATTAATATCCATAGTAACATCTCGCCGTCTTGAAATATGTCACTGTGCCGCTTAAAATTAACCTGCTCCTACAACTAGAGCAGTGGTTTTCAGCCAGGGATCAGGGGACCACCAGTGGTCCTTGGGAGGGTTCCAGGTGGTCCCCAACTGAATGAGAGTCCGTAACCAAATGGACCCTTTTTAGATCTTTAACCCATTCAGGCCTGACCTCAAAATTAAAAAAAAAAATCTTCTAAATCCTCCAGTTTTCTGAAATAAATATTTTCACGATTTTTCAAAAATAGCAGACCTACAAGCTCGTAGCGCTATGAGCTTGTAGATCTGCTATTTTTCAATAGCTAAATTATAACATAATGTTTAAAACACCAAAAGGGGTTCCCGCTTAGAATGGGTTAACTCCTGAGGGTCCATTTGGTTTCATTTTACATTCTCAAGAGTTAAAAGTATTAAGCATCTGTATTACTTAATTTACAAGAAGTCTACACAATTAGAGGATGTACTGTAGAAGAATTGTCATTGTCTCCACCAGGCCGAAGGCATGGGGAGAGAGTATGTTTTGCACTCCGTCCGTGTGTGTGTGTGTGTCCTTCCGTCCGTCCGTCCTTCCGTCCGTCCGTTATCAGCTAATCTCCGGCACCGTTGGCCCGATTTATGCCAAACTGTGCACACACACTCCCTGGATGCCAACGACGAACCTCTGCCCCAAATATTCCTCAACGGCCTGTTATAGCGCCACCATGAGGCCGATTTAGGCAAAACACATTTCTGTCGATAACTCGTACACATTTTATCCATACATCACACAATTCGGTATACACTATCTCCATAGTCATGTGATCAACACAGATCTGCACAATTTCCCATCTTCCATCCTGATTGGCTAAGATTGGCTTCCAAAGCTCACATGATTGGTCCGTTTCGAACAAAATGCCACAAATCACAAACACAGTGTCCAATTTCCATCAAATTATACACGCACATTTCCACTAGGCCGAGGACGACATGCCACTATTTCTTTCCCAAATCAGCCTCACGGTGGCGCTATAACAGGCCAATTCCGGTTTTTACCTATAACTGCATCGTCAACTTATGTATACGCACTCCCTAGAGGCCATGGAAAAACATTTTCCCTGCATCCCTCCACATCTGCCGGTTATAGCGCCACCATGAGGCCGATTTCTGCAAAACACATTGTTTATGTTAGTCGCACAGATTTCATCCAAATCTCACGCAAATCGGTACGGTACACATGATCTCTGTAGTCATGTGATCAAGACAGTCTGTTGGATTTCTCAGATTCTACACTGATTGGCTAACATTGCCTTCCAAAGTTTTCAGGAGTAGCCCGTTTTGTACAAAATGCTGCACATGTCCTGCTCATCCAGAATTCTATCCTCAGAGATGCTATGAGTGATCTGGCTCTGCATTTCCTCAACAAAATGAAGAAAATTGTTGCAAGAAACAAAAATAGTATACATGTTTATATTACTCCTAAACATTTTGCCAAACATCACACACACTCCTATCCTCCTGGTGGAGACCTGTGCCCAGAAGGGCACTTTTTCTAGTTTTGAATGTTTTCCTGTTATCTCTCCTAATGGCTCCAACATCAATACAGCATGCATGCAAAATCTCATCCAACGATAACACAAACATTCTACGTTCTGTGTCCGAGAGGCTAAATGTCATCAAATGGTGGTCCGCGGCTCAAATGCCCAATAAATAATGGGCCTTGATATGAAAATAATATCTTTTCCACCTTGACATCTGGAACCGATAACGGATGACCTTGTTTCGTATACCACTTACAGTATCTGACACATGTTGTGGTCGTCTGTCTGTCTCTCTGTCTGTCTGTCTGTCTGTCTGTCTGTCTGCCTGGTCTCTCTCTCTCTGTCTGTCTGCCTGGTCTCTCTCTCTCTGTCTGTCTGTCTGTCTCTCTGTCTGTCTGTCTGTCTGTCTGTCTGTCTGTCTGTCTGTCTGTCTGTCTGTCTGTCTGTCTGTCTGTCTGTCTGTCTGTCTGTCTGTCTTAATGTGTCTGTCTGTCTGTCTGTCTGTCTGTCTGTCTGCCTGGTCTGCCTGGTCTCTGTCTGTCTGTCTGCCTGGTCTGCCTGGTCTCTGTCTGTCTGTCTGTCTGTCTGCCTGGTCTGCCTGGTCTCTGTCTGTCTGTCTGTCTGTCTTCCTGGTCTGCCTGGTCTCTGTCTGTCTGTCTGTCTGCCTGGTCTGCCTGGTCTCTGTCTGTCTGTCTGTCTGTCTGTCTGTCTGCCTGGTCTGCCTGGTCTCTGTCTGTCTGTCTGTCTGTCTGTCTGTCTGTCTGTCTGTCTGTCTGTCTGTCTGTCTGTCTGTCTGTCTGTCTGTCTGTCTGTCTGTCTTAATGTGTCGTCTGCGTGTCTGTCTGTCTGTCTGTCTGTCTGTCTGTCTGTCTGTCTGTCTGTCTGTCTGTCTGTCTGTGTGTCTCTCTCTCGCTCTCTCTCTCTATTTGTCTCTCTGTCTCTCTCTCTCTCCTGGCACAGCAGAAGTAAGTCAGACTTAAAAGAAAATGTGCACATGTGTCACAGGGGCCGGCTGGGAATCAAAACAAGGCCACTGGGCCAACGCTGGCGGCATTCATTCCATTTCGAAATTAATGACTCGCTGGAAGGTAATCTGTTGGGACGCCGAGCTCAATTAAAAATGTTAATCTGAGTGAGAAGTGTGTGTGTGTAGCGACAAACACACCAAGTTAGAATGAAAACCAAATCTGATTCACTGGGATTCCTAAAATGGTCACTATATCCTCCGGCAAACCTCATGGATGTGACGTCTTGGATCAACATAAATATTTTGTCTCCCAAATTACAAAGTACCTTGTACTGCGGTTCTGGGACAAGGAAAGGGACCATGAGCCAACCATACCAATTAAACCTCACGTGCAAGTGTGAACACACATGTTTGTGTGACCCTCTTCAGCTATATATCGTTTGCCTCTGGCCAAAAACGTAGTGGACGACAGCATGTGTGTGTGTTCTTACTCTGCATACATTCTTTCACTTGGCTTATTCTTTTTATTGATAGGTCCTGAGTACGATTTATATGTGCAAACATGTGAAATGACAAAGTGAACCTTGAACCTTGTACATACCTGGACACTAGGGGCTCCATTTTCGTCACCGCTAAACCCCTTATCCCTACATTTCTTTGCCTTTTTTTTTTTTTTTTTTTTACTATTTTGAAAAAAGTTTTTGAATAGTTCAGCTAGCCTCTACATTGACACGTTGTGAGCTTGTAGACTGGCCATTTTAACTATTCAAAAATCTTTTGCAAAATAGTAAAAAAAGGCAAAGAAGTTTAGGGATAAGGGGTTTAGCGGTGACGAAAATGGAGCCCTAGGTGTGCAACAAACGTCTAAAATGGCCTGTTATTTCTAATTGCACACTCTTTTCTAATCCTCATCATACAACAAAACATGCTCTGACATATGGCTCTGCTAGCAGCAGAGATCTTCTAAGGACGACAGTGACGGTCGGTCAGTTGGTCTGTCCGTCTAGTTACTGGTTGGAATTCCATGGAATTTGCTGTGCACCTTCATGCTCCTCATAAGATGAACCCTACTGATGTTGTTGACCACAAGGTGGATTGCCATAAGTCCTGCTGAGGAAATGTCATTCTCCATTTCTCCCCCAGAGGATGCACACTTAGGCCTCACTCAGACCTTTACTGCATTGCTGTATGCTTGTTGGATGAATGTTGTGTAGTGTCATGGCCGCCCCAATGCATTTCCAATGGGAGTCGCATGGTTTGACACAACATTTGTGTTGTATGAGGGGGAGGGGCGCAGTCGAAACACAGCCGAAAGCCATACAACAGCTTGTAGTCCAAAATGTGGACTACAAACCATGTGACTTCCATTGGAAATGCATTGGGGCGGCCATGACACTACACAACATTCATCCAACAAGCATACAGCAATGCAGTAAAGGTCTGAGTGAGGCCTTAGTGACCTCATGACCTGCAGGCCGTAATGACTGTTTTTACACTTGCTGCAAATAGCAGATCTACAAGCTCACAACGCGTCGCAGCCAAGTGTAAAATGACTTATCTCTTGTCCACTAGTCCCTTCCTTTAGTCTAGTTTCTTTTTGTTGACGAAATTGTCAGTATATTTAGTCTTACTTTTAGCCATCATAGCTTAGTTTTCCTTTAGTATCCATTTTCCCTGCCTGTTTAGCTGACGGAAACGAAAATCTTAAAACGTTCATAACTCGCGATCTAAATCATCCCGTCTAATTATGAAAAAAGATCCTGTGTTTGACGGCCCTCTGCGGTCCAGTCGCTAGTCACGATAGATTTATTCTTACCTCCCGACTCTAGAGTGGTGTGGCTATTGTTAGCTGCTACACAGACATTCACAACAACTTCCGGTGCGCCGGTAAAAGTGGTCCGGGTGCTATAAATGATGGGCACATTTTAGTAATGGATTAAATAGGTCCGGGCAAGCAAGGTGTTAACTGTCTGCCATCAGGCCCAACAAGCGCTGAGCCCCGCCTGTTGCCAGGTTTGCCCTGACTGGCAAAGGGCCGCTACACTTACAGATAAAGAAAGAAAAACAGGTGCGCTTCTTCCTCTGGAAACGGCCCTTAATTGGTTCCGCTACACTTACACTTTGATCATTCTTTGTGTATCTAAATTACTGCAGGTGCGCTCTGCTACACTGGCTCTGCCACGTAACAGCATGTATACACTGACGGGATTGATATCGGCTGCTAAGCGAGGTCTGCACGAGGGACCATACCCACAATGGACTGCTGCTCTTTAACTGCAATTGGAGAAACAATAGCAATACAAACCATGCACCAGGAACGTCACTGCATGAAGATTTGGTTGCACTACTCGCATATTATTTGTGCTGCGACCCGCCCTCCCCCCCCCCCCCTCCCGACGACAGCGCTGCAGTATCTCATGCAGATCGGCTACTCTTGCCATTTGCGAGGACGCACACATGGGAGAAAATTGTTATTATGAGGGTCGGCTTGGCTTGTTGATGATGTCATAATTATGAGCATGTATGGACCTCACATGGAATGTATGGAATGAACGTTCTAAAAAAAAAAAAACGTAATACTGAGCATCAAAGCGTTTTTAGGGTTGGTGTTTTTATTTATTTTATTTAGGGCAAGAATAATGTTTTAAGGCATATTTGTTTTATTAGCCAGGGTTCCTTTTAAATCTTCAATTCATCGGTCTGCTTGTACGCCAATCTCCTCCCCAAAATAGGTACACATGAAAGTCTTGTTCTACCAATGCCACAGACCCCCCAAATAATTATAGAAATTCAATTAATAGCTCATATTACTAGAACTCTTCCCCACGGTGGGGATAGTGTCAAGAATTTTATAGGAAGGCAGTGGTGGTCTCATTTCTAATCTTGCCATGATTCATAATTGAACTGGATAAACAGCTGGTTTATCGGTTCCAAGTTAGTTGTCATAGGTGATTTCATGAATCCAGAAATACTGTCAGAATTTAAAATGTGTAGCGCATTAAGAGTCCATTGGTATACATTTAGGCCAGGGTCTATGCTTCTGATAATATTATTGACTGCTAAATGTTTTATTTCTGTGGCCAAAATAGATATTTTACAACATTTCTCACCACAAGCCAGCATGGTGATGCAGGCCCCTGCCCTGGACTAATCCCAAATAAATGCCTCTTTTGCATGTGCCCAAACAATGTAGTATTATTATGATATCACAGTTTGTTTTGCAAGCTGCCCAAAGCATTTTTTTGTACAGTATGTGTAGTCATTATCATTAGCATGTTAACCCATTTTGACCTGAGATCAGATTCTAAGTTTTCTGCTATGTTTCTATGTCAGTCGTTCTTCGACTTTTCAAAAATAGCAGACCTACAAGCTCGTAGCGCGCCACTCGGTGGCGCGCTATGAGCTTGTAGATCTGCTATTTTTCAATAGCTAACACCAAAAGGGGTTCCCGCCCAAAATGGGCTAATTCCACGTTTTTAACAATGTTTGAGCTGTTCATTACTGTGTGCTCAGAACATGATGCTGGCTGTGTTTTTTCCCATTGTGTTCTTGGTGTAGGTGTAGGTGTGTGGGAGAGATTGACGCATTCTGGGCATCATGTATGAATTCATTTTGTTACAATAATGTGCAACAGTACAACAGTGAGTGATACCCTTGAAGTCAGGAAGAAATCGGTCTCTGTGTGCTGCTTGAATGCAGGTCGTCATTGTATAATGAATATTACATATTGAATGTAGGTACTAGATACATAGACTGCAATTGAGAGTACCACAGACGAATAACAGTCTAAGTCCACACTATTGATCCATAATATATAAATGATAGATAAGGGTTCAGGACAACGAGGCCTTTTTGTGGAGGGGTCAGTCTGAAATTTTGGACTTAGACTATTTTTCGTCTGTGGTACTCATTATTGGACTTTGTTGTTTCTGTACGTACTGTGTGTGTGTGTGTGTGTGTGTGTGTGTGTGCGTGTGTGCGTGTGTGCGTGCGTGCGTGCGTGCGTGCGTGCGTGCGTGCGTGCGTTTTGTATTGTGGTGTCTCTGCTTTGGTGAGTGACATGCCTACTGTACATTGAAAGCTCATGCCATGATTGTATAAGTGTAACTCCAATGCACTTAGAATTATTTGTGCCCATGTATGCATCTCCTTTGTGCGTGCGTGCGTGCGTGCGTGCGTGCGTGCGTGCGTGCGTGTGTGCGTGCGTGCATGTGTGTTAGTGTGCTAGACTACCACAAGGCAGATACAGTATACTGTATCTGTAACCCAAAGTGCAAATTCTAAAGAGCTGCTGGTTTGCTTGTAGCCTGACTCAACCGCTCAAGCCCTGAATTTCTAGCCACGGCCATTAAAAAAACCCATGTTCTGGCGGAAGTGAAACTAAATGAAAATTGTGTCAGGCTAGGTTTGCTTGTACAAGCAAACCTAGGCTAGCCTGACACAATTTTCATTTTGTTTTTTCATTTTCATTCATTTCATTTCATTTCATTTTACAGTAGTGTACACTACTCCCACTGTATATGCCTGAGAGTGTTTGATGGCCTTTGCTGCAGACTCCCCCACCTATCCCTGCAGGAAGTTAACATTTTTATAAAAATAAATAAAACGGTATGAGTTTTGGTGATATAGCTGGGAGCAGACTTGTAGAGATTTAGCTTTTGGTGACTAGTTTTTGAATTTTGGTGTGGTGTTCGCCTGTTAGGTATGGGTTAATAAGGTTTTCAAAAAGCTGTGCAAACGCGTTGGGCGCGCCCCCCTAGTGGTCTGTTTGCACAGACTCAAATATTAGATACATATAGGTATGCAGTGATGTATAGGTTAGGTTTTCAATGTAATGAGTCCCGGTAAGCAGGGATGGTCTTTTAGATGAGTCTCAGGGACATTTTATGAGTCCCACTTCAACGACGTTAGGAGTCATATTTTGCCATTTTTACAAATTGCAGCATTTTACTCCCAATTAATTTTATATGGTTGGTTATAATGTGGTTGTATTCATGTAGAAAACAGAAGAAATTATTATTATAACTAAAGCTAGCAAAATAAATTAATAATATTAATTCAAAAAATGCTGTACACATTTCATATTATTTTGGCTATATAAAATCTATAATTCTGCCAGTTTTAACTGTTAATAAATCTTTATGTTTTCATTACACATACGCTAATATTTTCTTTTGTCCTGCAGTTGGCTTTGGCACTTGGGGGGCATTTTAACGTGTGTGTGGGGGCACCGGTTCAACAAACAGTGTCGGCGTTCTTTACACGATGTGTGTTTCCCATTCAATCGGGTCTGCTCTGCTTGTCATGCTCAAAAATGTAGCTCCCCTGTCTTTCTGTCGGAGGCAGCGCCGTTTAGATGAGAGAGTTGCGACAACTCCGCTCACTGTTTATAGAGCTCCGAAGTCTGACGTCACTTTCAGTAGAGGGCGTCAATCTCCAGGTTCATGTATTTGTTTATTTGCATTGAGATCCCCAAACGGCGATTTTAGGTCGCTTCATATAAGAACTGTGTTTGAAAAATAAACCGACCACCTCGGCGTTTCTGTCAGGGGAGTGGCTGTGCGTCGTTAATGATGTCCATTCATATTTGATACAGCCAGTTTCTAGAGAAAATGGAATTAATGTGACCGCAAAAGCCTTGAAACTACATATGAATGCAATGCCGCTGAGCATATACGTCACGCCCAGCTGTCAACATATTGCGTTCCTGAGATTCCTCGTTGACATAAGCTCAGCTGGTGGTGACTCGACTCGTACTAACCACGATACATTATATATCAATAAAATAAAAATAAAAATAAACGTAATTAACGTTCAGTTTCTGTTGTGCGACGGGCTGCGGGCAGAAGCAGCCTACCCGGAAATGTAGTCTCTGGGTTGTTTGGCTCGTTTCTAACGCTTATTTTGTTACTCTTTGGGTATATTTGTACATTTCCACCTTCAGTCGATGCTTCATATCCATATGAGTGAAAAGGCCGGGGTGATCGGTTTATTTTTCAAACACAGTTCTTATATGAGGCGATCTAAAATCCCCCTATGGAGAGTACAATGCTTATAAAAACATACATGAACCATGGCGCTCACTGCCCTCTACTGGTAGTAGAGGGCAGTGACGTCAGGACTTCGGTGCTCTATTCATGGAGATTATGAGTCACTGAACGAACGGTATGTTTTCGCCACTCTCTCTCTCTCTAAACGGCTCTGGTCTCCAGGCTGCGCTCCGCTCACCGCATGTCAGCGCTCAGCGCTCGTCTCTGAGCATGATGGTGGCGCCCGTCAGACTGTGTTGTTATTATTACAAACTAGTGGTTCGACAACGATTCCTACGTGGATTTTATTGTTTATAACATAGGATGAGGTCGGATGCGGCCATGCAAAATGATCGTGTCCGTGGATTATTGTTTTACCGCAATTTTCTTTTCTCGCAATTTTCTTTTTCTCACGTGGATTATTACTGAGTACAGTAGTGCATCCCGTGGACGCAGAGGTTGTTGGTGTATTTCATCCCATAACTATAAGGCAGCCGCGTTCAGCACTTCCGCTTGACTTCCACCTTACGCTGGAGACTCTTGTCTCCAACGAACTGCAGCGGCCAATGAGTCATCTATTTAAAAAAAAATATATATCTACAGTATGAGTGGGACCACCAGGGTTCGATCCCAGCACTGGTCTAAATCACTACATCTGCATTGAATTACCCAATGAACAACTGTGTCTATGCAAATGGGAAATGTACAGTACATACATAGTCAATTGAGGAAAAAAATCAGTTTTGACTGGAATATCAAAGTGGAATGAAAATTGCATCCAACACTATGACAACTGTGTTGTGTTTTTGCCAATATAATGGTATGGGGTTTTGAGGCACTATCTTCCAAGAATTTCAGAAATGCATCCAATTAAGCGATTGAGGAAAAACTGTAAGAAAGGTTTAAGACCTTTTCTTACCAATGAAGGTGTGCTTCATTGGTATGACCATTCATATCATATCTGACTTCTTTATGCAGGCTGAAAAGATGTGCAGTAAAATCCAGAGTGTTGATTTGAACCTAGCGTCCATATTATGGACAGGCCATCATAATACATTTGGCAAAAAATAGCAGATCTACAACATGTTGCGTAGATTGGCTACTTTCGTGGGAAGAGATTTGGTGTAGATGGGGGGGAAAAAAGGAGGGGGCCAAGTATAGACCAGTAGGGGTCTATACAATCGACAAAGTACACAGGGTTTAAGTGGTTACATTGAAACTCAAGGATTTTACTGTGTGTTGATTCCTCCCTTCTTGGTTGAATGTTGTTTTTCGATGTCTGTGTGTAGGTGGAGAGATATCAGTGAGTGAGTGGGCAGATGTGAGTACAGAAGGCTGCTAGGTGCATGTGGATTTGTTGTCCTTTTATCTCTGTTAAAACTAAAGAATCTGTTTAGCTAATTACATAAGTTTCTCACTCTCTTGCTCCCTTGCTCACCCACTCACTCGCGCTCCGGACCAGCAGTGTGGACGGATCAGTTTATCTTTCAGCTATTTTGTTTAGTGTAAAACAAAGAATCATCTCCAAACCTGTGTGACTGTTAGTTTTTCTTGTCTTGTCGCTGCTGTGTTTTACATCAGGGGTTCTCAACCCATGGGTCGCGACCCCTCGGGGGGTCGCCAAATTATTTTAGGGGGTCCCCAAATTATTTTCAAAAAAAAAAAAAAAAGATTTTGTTTCACGATTTTTCAAAAATAGCAGACCTACAAGCTCGTAGCGCGCCACTCGGTGGCGCGCTATGAGCTTGTAGATCTGCTATTTTTCAATAGCTAAATTATAACAATGCTTAAAACACCAAAAGGGGTTCCCGCCCAAAATGGTTTAAGGTTATTGTAGCAGTCAATTTATATTGGGGGTCGGGAGGGGGCGGGACGGGGGTCCCGAGACATTGCCAAAGCATTTCCGGGGGTCCCCGGCCAAAAACGTTGAGAACCCCTGTTTTACATCATTGTAAATGTAGATGCAGCTTTTTACATGAATGAGCTGCCGCCCTAATTGTTGCAGTTTTTCCTCAATCGCTTCCCTTGGATGCTTTTCCTCATCCCCCCCCAGTTTTTCCTCAATCGCTTCCCTTGGATGCTTTTCCTCATCCCCCCCCCAGTTTTTCCTCAATCGCTTCCCTTGGATGCTTTTCCTCATCCCCCCCAGTTTTTCCTCAATCGCTTCCCTTGGATGCTTTTCCTCATCCCCCCCAGTTTTTCCTCAATCGCTTCCCTTGGATGCTTTTCCTCATCCCCCCCCAGTTTTTCCTCAATCGCTTCCCTTGGATGCTTTTCCTCATCCCCCCCAGTTTTTCCTCAATCGCTTCCCTTGGATGCTTTTCCTCATCCCCCCCCAGTTTTTCCTCAATCGCTTCCCTTGGATGCTTTTCCTCATCCCCCCAGTTTTTCCTCAATCGCTTCCCTTGGATGCTTTTCCTCATCCCCCCCAGTTTTTCCTCAATCGTTTCCCTGGATGCTTTTCCTCATCCCCCCAGTTTTTCCTCAATCGCTTCCCTTGGATGCTTTTCCTCATCCCCCCCCCAGTTTTTCCTCAATCGCTTCCCTTGGATGCTTTTCCTCATCCCCCCCAGTTTTTCCTCAATCGCTTCCCTTGGATGCTTTTCCTCATCCCCCCCAGTTTTTCCTCAATCGCTTCCCTTGGATGCTTTTCCTCATCCCCCCCCAGTTTTTCCTCAATCGCTTCCCTTGGATGCTTTTCCTCATCCCCCCCAGTTTTTCCTCAATCGCTTCCCTTGGATGCTTTTCCTCATCCCCCCCCAGTTTTTCCTCAATCGCTTCCCTTGGATGCTTTTCCTCATCCCCCCAGTTTTTCCTCAATCGCTTCCCTTGGATGCTTTTCCTCATCCCCCCCAGTTTTTCCTCAATCGCTTCCCTTGGATGCTTTTCCTCATCCCCCCAGTTTTTCCTCAATCGCTTCCCTTGGATGCTTTTCCTCATCCCCCCCCAGTTTTTCCTCAATCGCTTCCCTTGGATGCTTTTCCTCATCCCCCCCCAGTTTTTCCTCAATCGCTTCCCTTGGATGCTTTTCCTCATCCCCCCCACAGTTTTTCCTCAATCGCTTCCCTTGGATGCTTTTCCTCATCTTTTCCTCATCCCCCCCAAAACTTTATTTATAAGATTTTCAATTTTAGTAGACAAACAACCCCACATATACCCCACCCTCCCCGGTTCCATCACAAAATAAGACAACAACAACAACAACAAAAGCAACAATAATAAAACCATAAACCACGATAAAAAAAATAAAAAAAAGGGTAATAAAGGATATAAATAATAAATTAATAAAATAAGAAATAATAAAATAAATACAATAAAAATTGCCTTTTACTAGATTAAGGGGCTACACAGTTTGAACCCAGAGCCGGACTAACAATGGAACTAGGTGGAGCTTAAGCGCCAGGGCCCGAAGCTTGCAGGGCCCGGTACGAGACTATAGGTACAACTGTTGCTTCTGTCGAAAAATATAACACAGGAACCCCCGCTAGTGTTTTTGGTCTTCTCGTCTGACAGTTTCTGTAGCAGCCTGATACTAGCAGCAAGAGGGGGGCAGTCGGCCTGGGGGGGTTCCCGACGGCTGCGCGTCGCTTCCTCCTCCGACAGAGGGGAAGCGAGTAAGCGACAGTCAGAAGCCCCCTCGCTCAGGAAGGCCCCCTCTCTCAGACCGACCAACGTGTGTTGTTGTTGCGACAATAACATAGCCTACAGCCTATGTAAGAGGAATATAAACACAAGACCTTGGCGCAAAACTTCATATTTACCCTGCTCTAATGCAACAAAAGTGTGTTCTTACATCCTCCATTTCACGATTTCAGCACTCGTGAGTAAATTAATGTAATTGCTAATTTGCTATTATGAAGGTTTTCAGTGACGTTGCACCCACCACAACTTGGTTGCATTGTCGTCAATAATTAATCTGTCTTTAAAACGTTCTAATATTAATATAGCATATTGGCATTGTCTGTTGGTACACACGTTATATGGACCATGTAACAACATGGTCAACAGCACTGTTTGCAAATGTAGCTACATTTGTTGGCCACAAAGACAATTTAGACAAAACATGCTGCTGCATGTTTATTGTTAATGACTGTATTAATAACCATAAAGTAATCTCCTAGTCCTTACATAATAGTTTAGCAGAGACTGAAGTTGGAAAGGCTGTGCCCAGTGCGGCTGTGTCTTGTGTGTCAGGCTGTCAGCGGGCAGCGCAGGCAGTAGTGGATATGCGCTAAACGGCGAAATGCATGTTAATTAATTAATTCATTAATTAATTGGCTGAATCTGTAGGGCCTTTTGATTTTGTGAAGCGCCAGGGCCTTGAGAGGGGTTGATCCGTCACTGAGTGAACCAACCACACTCTAACCAGACAGTAGTACAATAAGGAAAATAGGTTACCACACATCCAATTATCAGTATAAAACATGACAAGCAAAAATGAAGGGAAACAGAAAAATTACATGTAGGAAAACACTTATAACAGCTAGGATACAGCATCAAAAGACAGTGAAAGGGTGAATTCAATGAAAGGGGACCAAGCCTTTACAAATTTCTGGTCGAGATTTGTACCTGTTGTATCTGAGCTTCTCCAACGGTATAAAGGATAGAACATCCTTGACCCAACTTGTGAATGTTGGAGGTTTATCAGATTTCCAATTGCGGAGAATAAGTCTCCTCGCTATGAGTGAAGGAAAAGCTATGAAATTGGCTTGGGGAGAGGTAATTGGTGCATTGTCGTTGGGAACTCCAAATATAGCAGTTATCGGGTTGGGCGCAAACCCCCCCAAACTCTTTAAGTGCATTTTCATAACACTACCATCCGTACAAAATAAACTACAACAATTAAAATGCTAACCAAATGCGCAAAAGGACACTACGACCAATGGTGCAAGACATGGGGCGCATTTGAGTAGAGGGGTGTACTGTCCACCTTCACTTGTGGTAGTTAGAATGTGTGTTACCTGTAGTTTGTCTGGTGTTTCTGAGCACAAAAACGATTTACATTTATTATGCTAGCTCCCAGCATGGCGATATGGCTGATGGCAATGGACACTTGTCCTATGCAATCATGTACAGTTGGAGGCCATCGATATTGTCCTTTTCTTTTTGCTGAGGTTTGCGTGATCTGCGCAAAAGGACAGTTAACGCATTTTGGGCGGGAACCCCTTTTGGTGTTTTAAACATTATGTTATAATTTAGCTATTGAAAAATAGCAGATCTACAAGCTCATAGCGCGCCACCGAGTGGCGCGCTACAAGCTTGTAGGTCTGCTATTTTTGAAAAATCGTGAAAATATTTATTTCAGAAATTTAGAAGGATTTTTTAAAATGTTGAGGTCAGGCCTAAATGGATCAAATGATAAGGGACAATATCGGTGGCACCCAACTGTATGCCTGATATGGCCCAGATCATTCATAATCTTTTCAACCCCAATGCTGAGTCTTTCAGAAATGTCATCTACCATGTTGAATGGATTTTGATTATAATTGTGCGTGCGTCTGAACTCACAATAATGCACTCTCTAAATAGTGTGAAAATATCAAAATACCCCCCCCCCCCTTTTTTTAAAACTGTGCCTAAGATAGCATTGTGCCAGACCATACCTAATTTTAAGGTAACGCCCATCAGCGCACAGATGAGCAAGTACATTCCGTAACCTCTTGCATGGCCCTAACTGACTGACTTGCTCCTGTGGAGTGGAATTGACAGCATGCTTTCTCTGTTACTTTTGTGTACAGAATTGTGTGAAGGGAAGTTCCTTACACCAAGCAAGCACCCTTCATGATGGCCTTGTCAGGGGGTCATCACCGTCTTTTCTCTTCCTAAAGTGCCCTTTGATTGCTTTGAACTTTTCATTGGCTACAGACTGGCAGTTCACTCACCCACCTTCCAAACCTGCTGTGCTTGATACTATTGGTTTTTTTTGCCACTGACGGGGCACGGTGGCACAGTCGGAACTGCTGTCGCCTCACAGCTAGAAGGTCCTGGGGGGGGCGCTGTGGCCGCCGGGGGCGTGTTCTCTCCTCCGCGTCATCAGTGCCCATACCGAACGTGGGGTTGGCGAAAGGGCCTTTCTGTGTGGAGTTTGCATGTTCTCCTACCTTCACAAAAAACATGCAGTAATCCTGGTATCTTAACTGCCTCCCCCTGGCCAGCCAGGGCGCCTGATGGAGGGGAAAGGAACTGGTTGGAAAGGAACTGGTTGGAATAATGTGTTCCTTCCACGCTCTACGTCCAGCCAGGGAAACTCCCCCCGTCAGGTGAAAAGAAGCAGCTTGGACACTCATGCATTGAAAGGAAGCACAAGGTCAGTCCATTGCTCTCCCCAGGTTGGTCGGAGGGAGTGTAGAGCCCAGGATTACATTAGATAATTGACACTGGGTGAAAATAAAAAAAGAGAAACTCCAGTGACTGTGCAGCATGGTCCAAGTCTATTCCATTTTGGGGATTTCAATAATTGGGTCTTATTAGTGCAGTTAGTGCTTTCATGCCACATTACATGAACAGAATACCAGGTTTTCCTTTTTTTCCCCTTTTAACCCATTCAGGCCTGACGTCGAAATTTAAAAAAAAAAGTTTTCTAAATCATGACAATTTTCGGAAAGATTTGAGGCACATTTTAACGATTTTTCAAAAATAGCAGACCTACAAGTTCATAGCGCGCCACTCGGTGGCGCGCTATGAGCTTGTAGATCTGCTATTTTTCAATAGCTAAATTATAACATAATGTTTAAAACACCAAAACGGGTTCCCGCCCCAAAATGGGTTAATGGTTAATGTGGTTAAACGCTAACGTGACATGGATGCGTTCCAGGTCTCAATGGATTAATCAAACATTTGCCACAGACATGGACAAAAGATTCATTCAAGCAATTCAGAAAAATTGTAATGGGACATAAATGAACAAGACATAACAGGATGGCTTCTATGAGGATCATCATGTGGCCAGCATTGAGCTAGACTAGATTATCCCTGCCCATGCACTCCTTTCAATGAAGGCTGCTCACCCAGCACACACTGCCCTTCTTACGGGTCTAGGCCAATGGGTTTGATGTAGGGGAGCACCCATATGGACATCCTTGGCCGATACCGATGTTTAAAATAACAACTTAGCCGATAGCCGATGCCGATAGAGATATTTGTTTATTTCGTTTTTTGGTGTTATTATTATTACCCGCTTTTTGTGCAGAAACAAAATAAATCATCATAGTAAGAAATGACTAGAATCTACAACTTGGTAGGCTGCAGATGACATAAGATATACAGTGATGTAAATAGGTTTTCAATGTAATGAGTCCCGGGATGCAGGGATGGTCTTTTAGATGAGTCCCAGGGACATTTTATGAGTCCCACTTCAACGACCTTAGGAGTCATATTTTGCTATTTTTTACTAATTGCAGCATTTAACTCCCATTTAATTTTATATGGTTAAAGTTATAATGTGGTTATATTCATGTAGAAAACAGAAGAAGAAATGATTATTACAACTAAAGCTTGCTAAATTAACTAGAATTAAAAAACAGTATTGTATCCCGTGGATGCAGAGGTGGTTGTTTTAAGATAAATATCGTCTACTGCCATCGGTTAATGTCAACTTTAATGTCAACTGGTATGATGTCGGCCCATAGGAGACATGCTGTAAAAAGAGATGTTGACAGTCTCTCTCCCCACTGTACAGTAGTAGAAATGTTTGGATGGAAATGTGTGGGTGTGTGTATGCTTCTGTGTGTCTGTGTGTGTGTGTGTGTGTGTGTGTGTGTGCACGTGGTCTGCTGTCCTTCAGGATTATGGCCACTGCTGGTGCTCACATGAACATCCCAGTCGACCTGCGGACCCTGAGGGCAGTGAGGGTCCTCAGACCTCTTAAACTGGTCTCCGGAATCCCCAGTGAGTCTTGCTGCTCTCCTTTATCTCATGTAACTATTGTCTATTACAGTGGTTCTCAAACCTTTTCATTTCAAATAACTCAGAGAGACAAAGTTACAGACCCGTGAGGGTTCATTTGGAACCCCCGTCAAGGAGCCGTGAGGGACCCTGGACCAGTGTTGTTTTTGTCGACTAAAACTAAGACGAAAAATGTTCGTCGACTACCTTTTTTCACTGACGAAAACCAAATGGAAACTAAATGAAAACTAAGCTATGATGACTAAAACTAAGACTAAATATACTGACAATTTCGTCAACGGCTAAAAACTAGAAAAAAATGCTGGGAAGAGGTGTGAGCTTGTAGATCGGCTATTTTCACCAAGCGTAAAATCAACTGTAGATTTAGTCGACTAAAATCTTATGACATTTAGTCGACTAAAACTAGACTAACACTAAAACATTCCAGGTGACTAAAATGTGACTAAAACCAAATGAAAACTATTCAAGAGACCATGACTAAAACTGAAATAGAAATTCGCTGCCAAAAACAACACTGCCCTGGACCCCACTTTGAGAGCCACTGTTCTATTGTATACAGCAGGTCTATAATCACTGTTCTATTGTATACAGCAGGTCTATAATCACTGTTCTATTGTATACAGCAGGTCTATAATCACTGTTCTATTGTATACAGCAGGTCTATAATCACTGTTCTATTGTATACAGCAGGTCTATAATCACTGTTCTATTGTATACAGCAGGTCTATAATCACTGTTCTATTGTATACAGCAGGTCTATACTCACTGTTCTATTGTATACAGCAGGTCTATAATCACTGTTCTATTGTATACAGCAGGTCTATAATCACTGTTCTATTGTATACAGCAGGTCTATAATCACTGTTCTATTGTATACAGCAGGTCTATAATCACTGTTCTATTGTATACAGCAGGTCTATACTCACTGTTCTATTGTATACAGCAGGTCTATAATCACTGTTCTATTGTATACAGCAGGTCTATAATCACTGTTCTATTGTATACAGCAGGTCTATAATCATTTAGAGAATTAATTCATCCAGTACAATCAGTTGAGGCAAAAAAAAAGAAAGAAGGAAAGAAAATTGTCATTGCGCAAGTACGCTTTATATCAGCCCAGGACCGTTCTTAGCTTGCGGTTCATAATTCTGACGCTCTTTGCTTTGTGTGTGTGTGTGTGTGCGTGTGTGTGTCTATACTCCAGGCTTGCAGATAGTGCTGAAGTCCATTATGAAGGCCATGATCCCACTGCTCCAGATTGGCCTGCTCTTGTTCTTCGCCATCCTCATGTTTGCCATCATCGGTCTGGAGTTCTACAGCGGAAAGCTTCATCACACCTGCCTGCCGTCAGATAGCATCCATGGTAACATCCTTACACACCGCCAACATTCATTGAAGAGTTTTGAATTAACCCAGCCAAGCCAAATGACGTTATGACGACGTCCTCCGGGGACGTTACAAGACATTCAGGACTAGGCCAGATCACAGCCCATATGGGGATGATCTTTACAACGTCATTTCAAGGACGTCTTCGCCAGTTGAAAAAAATACCGCTTTTTCGGGGCCAGATCTGACTAGTTATGATATGACTTAAGTTGATCTGGACTCTCTCCGATTCATCCAGGGACGTCCGTCTCAGTGGGCAGAATTTATGTTGTTTTAAATCAGGTGATATTCTGGGCCAGATCTGATCTTGGTTTGACTTCATCTGGCCCAATAGAGACATCGTCACGGCACTAATTCGCCCAGGTCCTGGCCGTGCTTGCTGGGAAAAGCTGTATAGATCACATGGGGAATTAGCTGGTTGGTTACTAAGGTCAACAATGAATGTATCTTATAAGCCGTGTTTATTCTCAAGATAATGAGAAAACATTTTAATAAATAGATGAGCATTACTGTCAACGAGGAGCTGCCCAGGCTAGAGTTCTCATCGGGCCTGAAAATTAAGGCCCGGCCCTACCCTACCCTAACTGGGTCGGCCCGAGGCCCGGCCCGACCCTAACAATTACCATAATGTCAGGCCCGAAAACCCGAAAAAGCCCGAGTGAAAAAAAGAGAGAAAAAAAGGAAAAAGAAAAATGCCACTATATGGCCGCGGCGCCGTGGATTATTGAGACGACCGTGTCAGAGAACGCAATAGTCTAGTCGCCGAAATAAAGGATTGATGTAACTCACGTTAATTGGCTGATAATGTTCCATTTTCAACATTCTAATGGTTTCCAGCAATTTCCAGGGGTGAGTAAACATCTTCTGAATCAAAGTAGCAGCGATCCTCTGAAGTGACGCAGTTAATTATGTCCAATAGGCTACTGGCAATATTATGACAATTGTCAACCTGGCTATAATCTACTACTGTAGGTTACTGTATAGTTTACATTAATCATTGCCTCTCAAACCCACATACCACGCGTAATGTGCGTTGCCTAACCAAAAGAACAGACATACAAACCATCAACATGCCGCTCGATGGCGTGTCGAGTCTGTCGACAGCTTGCAGATCTTTTATTTTGGGCAGTGGGCACACAACGAGGCGCGCTGCGTTACGATGGGGAAATTAAATAGCTGTAGGCTACAGTGCGCTGCGATACGATTTGTAAACCAAATAGCTGTAGCCTACAGTGTGACTGTAACATTGCTTGGTCATCATGTAACTATATTACGTGCAGGCGCTTTCTTAGTTATATGGAGCATTTACCGTTGATTAGGTAGCCTAATTTAGCTTATTCACCCAGCTGGATTCAACGAGACAGCAGTGTCTCGTTAAGCCCCGACGTTTCCAAAACGAGCTATTGCGGATAAATCGATGGTCTTATAAAACATTTAAGGATATGGCAAGTTGACTTAAGTTATATAGTTGATGCTGAGCAGTAAGCAGCTCATTTGGTTGGCAAACCAGAGGCCAGCCAGCGGTAGCAAGTTCAACAACCACCGTTCTATTCTGTCACTTTGGTGCGCTGCTGCTGATCATCGCCTCCTCCTCCTTCAGTCACATATAGTATAATAGCCTAAACTGTAAAAGTTAATCGCCAACATTCACCAGCTCAGCCCTCTTCATATTAAATAAATACATTACACAAACAACAGAATTGTTATTTTTGTTATAATAAAATTATATAAAAAAAAAAAATCACGGAAAATCACAGAGCCCGAGGCTCGGCCCGGCCCGACTAATTATCGTGCATTTTGGGCCCGGCCCTACCGGAAAATGTCGGGCCGGGTCGGGCCGGGCCGGGTTCGGGCAGAGATTGAGAACTCTAGCCCAGGCACACAATCCTGCTGGGATTTCACAACAAATTTGGGGAGGTATAGTCAGACGATTGGAGATCTCCACTTACCCATTATTACAGTAGGCCTACCCAGACTTCTAAATGCACGCTATAGTTGCTAGAACAGTGGTGAGAACAAATCTTTGTGTACTCACTGCTTTTAAAACAAATCTTGTTACCGGCACCAATATGAAGGATCATCCTAATGATTTTGGATTGGTTCTGCAATGTAGTTTCTCTAATATTGTCTCCACCCAGTTTTAGCAGCGAAAGCAAGGAGATTATCCTCCGTCTCTGTTGACTGACTTGAGAGTCTTAAGAACATGCCATGTGTGTTATGAGTATGACTGAGACTTTTGTGTCACTTTGTGCCTCATTCATTGTCTTGTCTAGGTCTTCTGTGTGTATTATCTTCCCTATCTAGTTCTCTTATTTTGTGTCCCTGTCTGCGGCAGCTGTGTGTATCTCGTTTGTAATCACCCCTCGTGTATGAGTCTTGTTCCCCCAGTCAGTCCTTGTTGGGTCATTTTTGTGTGTTACATGTTTCAGTTAGTTTGAGAGCTCCTGTTTTTGTTAACTGTTAAGGCCTTATTAACCTTGTTTGGTACACAACCATTCTGCAAACAGTTGAAGGTCACTAGCTGTTTTGTAGTGTTTTGGTTCCTTTCCTAAACTTGGTTCCTAGTCCTCAGTCATAAATTGTACCACACCGTCCGCAGCAACTGTGTTTGGTGGAAGAATTCCGGCCACGTACTCCGGCAATACTCCGGCAATACCGATACCAGCATTTAGGCAGCTTTTCGGATACTGATATCAGTATATCTCTACAGATATCTCTACAGATACTCTACAGTATATAAAACCATCTACAGGAGTTATCTACGGTGCACCTTATTTGTGCATGTCTCTGATTTGAGTGGTTTAGAAACACCACTCAAATCAGAGTGATTTGTGCTGTGTTTGTTGTTTTCTGTTATTCATTTTCATGACCGGTTACTGCATGTCAGGTTAACTCAATTCGCAGAGCGTTGTGAATGTCTTTGTCTCAGGAACTGAAGCATTCATTGATCAGGCTATGTCTAGCAGCCTGCCAACAGGTATTATTAAAGTTGATGCTCCCCGCTGGCTACTCTTAATTAGTCAACAACTGCTCTGTAATCACACGAGCCACACCACTGTATTTACTGGCTGCCATCGCCCACTATAATGACATAAAAAAGGTGTTCTGTTTATACATGTTTAAAAGGAGTATAAAATACAACAGAACCAACACAGACAACAAATGCACAGGGGAAAAACAAAACAACATTCGACCATTCTCTTTTATTTGTTAGAGAGGTTGCCCGGTTTTCTGAGTCCCTCTTCGACATAGTGAATCAGAGTTTTTCTATACATGTAATGCATTTCCTATAATTCCTTCAGCCACATGTCATTCTCAGATTTATAGAATTATACAGCAGCAATTTTCGGGCTAGCGGTGTGGACTGTGACCTGTATCCTTCACTCTACCTGCCTCCACCAACCCAAATAGCTTGCTTATCCTCCGTTCTACCTGGCTTCACCACCTCAAATAGCTTGCTTACCGTATACTTCACTTTACCTGGCTTCACTACCCCGAATAGCATGCTTATCCTCCACTCCACCTGACTTTCCCTCCTCAAATATTATTACTTTTACTGTACCTACCTACCTACCTAAATAGCACGGTTAGAGGGGGCAGGAGAAACTTCTTATGAAAAGCCTTGGGAGGTGTCACTATGACGTTATAAACATTAGTGAGACAGAGTTCCTTAATCTTTTGACTCCCACAGAGGGGTGAAGAGTATTTGAATATTTTATGTAATTGGGAGAGAAGTGCAATATATGCATCATTAATTTGACAATGGTTTCAATTTAGTAGAATGTTGTAAAAATGAGATACGCCGTGCCTTCAGTATGAGGTTTATCTAAAGTAATAAAGATGAGGTTTCTGCTCATACAGTGGGATGTGTGTCCTAAAATATAACCAAAAGTGTCACATTCCGTCTACAAGTTGAAGTTGGGAGTGGAAATGTCTGCTACAGTTGCTGAAAAAAGGTGAGGTGATTATTAATCATCCCCTCCTTGACCTATATGGCCTATAGGAGTCGTTCTCAGCAATTTAATGGACCAGCACTCCCCTTTTCAAAATCCAGCTCCCACCCACACCCAATTACAATGTGGGTGTAGTTATTATTGTGTTGTTGTATTGTTGTTGTGTTATGTCATTTAGAAAACATCAAATCGAATGCCAAATAGCTAATGTAACTTTAATTCAACTTTAATTACAAGTGGACTGTTGGAATATGAATACTAGTAGCCGCTACTTCTCTTGGAGCAAAAAATAAATGTCTGTGACTATAACTATGTAGGTTGGAGAGGTTTATTGTAGGTATCAGCCAAGGAGTCTATCCCCGTTACAATGCGTTAGACCGCTGGAAGACGCCACACCTACCATCTGCTTCGACAACTCGCCGCACCCAAGCTGTGCTACTAATATGTAACCTGGGTCCCATGCAGGCTTAGGCTGAGCTCACACCTTTAATGCAATTCTCGTGCTCGTTGGATCAATGCTGTGTAGTATCATGGCCGCCCAATTCATTTCCAATGGAGGTCACATGGTTTGACACAACATTGTGTTGTGTGAGGGGGAGGGGCACATTCGACTGCGCCCCTCCCCCTCATACAACACAACACCCTTAGGCCTCACTCACACTGTTGCAACATGCATACAACATTTGTCTTCTCCGTGTTTGCATGCATGCATGTTGCAACAGTGTGAGTGAGGCCTTACTCATCTGCGAAGAGAAAAGCCCATGGTCACAACCTAAGGCCGAGACGGTATCGGCGGAAGTCTCGGCCGGGAAAACATCCTTCCGATGCATTTTCCCCCGGATACGATATTCTTTCGACCAATCACAACACTTGTTTCATATACACGGAGAATGTAAACTGATTTGTAAAGCGTCAACGTCATTTCCATGAGCGGTACTTCCGCCGAAATCCCGCAACTTCCGCCCCATTGATTGATTGATTGAAGAATTTATTAACAGTTTGCAGAATTACAGTACATTTCAAGCACAAACTCAATACAAAGGCTGTTAACTGTGAGTGGACGACCCAATTAAGCATTACACTTGTTTCCAACAGGGTCCACCATGTTCAAATCATCAAAACATTTAGAGACGTACAAATAGACACTTCTATAGACAGAACAGGAATTCATCAAAAAGGAGGTAAAAAGGGAAAAGAAATATATACAGTGAGGGGAAAGAAGGGGGGGGCGGGGGGGGGGATTCAGATTTTACGGGGGCCAGTTTCGAATTGCAGCCATCCGTAGGTGCCCTTTGAGAGCGGTTTTGAAGGAGTCAAGGGATTCGCATGTCTTAATGACAGTTGGTAGGGCGTTCCACATTTTGGTGGCATAGGAGCGAAAAGAATTTAGTCCCTTGTTTGTGCCGGATCTGGGTTGTACATGGTTCGTTGCACTCCCTCTGGTGTTGTGGGTGTGGACTTCGTTAACATTAAGGAAGTATCTAGACAGGTACATGGGTATCTTGGTGGTGTATCGAATCTTGTGGACCAGACCCATTGCAAGATGCTGTACTCTGTCGTCGACCCTAAGCCATTCCAGCCTGTCGAAGTGGGCAGGGGTGAGGTGGGTTCGGGGGGCTAGATCAAGTAGGAGCCTGACCAGTTTGTTTTGGGAAGTCTGGAGCCTGGTTTTAAGGGCCTTTGAGGTGCTGTGGTACCAGGAGGTGCATGCATAGTCAAAGAAACCCTGTACAAGGGCTCCTGTTAAGGTCTTCAAGGTGTTTTTGTTGACCAGTGAGGAGATCCCAAACAAATGATACCGTCTACAGCGTACTGTAGGTCTTTGCCCAGCGTGACTAATATGCTGAGTGGGCAGCAGGGCTCGAACCCGCCTCTACACAGACCTGCTGAATCCACTGCATTTATCAACTAACTACAGTATGGAAAACATTGTTGCTCTGATGAAGGGCTCTTAGCCGAAGCCAGTGGTTGCTTGGTTACTTTGTCCTCTGTTGATTAGAAATTTGGGGTGTGCTACATTTTGGGGATTTTTTCTATTCCTATTTTTTTTTTTATCTGTATACTGGATTTTGGGTCTATAGCACTCCACTGAGAAAAAAAACATTGTTGATGCGCAGCCTCTTATTTATTGAAAATATTGTTGGATGAGCAACCTTGGAACAGCCGCCATAGCTGAATGGGTACAGAGAGGCGGTCACCGGATCAACTGCCCAATCTATGCGTCGTCGAAGTGTACCTGAACAAAACATTTAACCGCTACCTTCTCCCTGTATTTCACAATATGTGCAAAATGTGCAGGGACAACTAATTATTAGGGGTGTAAGTTACACCGTGTAACGATACATTTTAACAGTGATACGATACGATAAGTAAAGTAAGTAGCCTTGCCGAGCCATGAGGCCCATAGGGCAGGAGCCTATCTCCTGTTTCTGTAGCCATGAGGCCCATAGGGCAGGAGCCTATCTCCTGTTTCTGTAGCCATGAGGCCCATAGGGCAGGAGCCTATCTCCTGTTTCTGTAGCCATGTGGCCCATAGGGCAGGAGCCTATCTCCTGTTTCTGTAGCCATGAGGCCCATAGGGCAGGAGCCTATCTCCTGTTTCTGTAGCCATGAGGCCCATAGGGCAGGAGCCTATCCTGTTTCTGTAGCCATGAGGCCCATAGGGCAGGAGCCTATCTCCTGTTTCTCTAGCCATGAGGCCCATAGGGCAGGAGCCTATCTCCTGTTTCTGTAGCCATGAGGCCCATAGGGCAGGAGCCTATCTCCTGTTTCTGTAGCCATGAGGCCCATAGGGCAGGAGCCTATCTCCTGTTTCTGTAGCCATGTGGCCCATAGGGCAGGAGCCTATCTCCTGTTTCTGTAGCCATGAGGCCCATAGGGCAGGAGCCTATCTCCTGTTTCTGTAGCCATGAGGCCCATAGGGCAGGAGCCTATCTCCTGTTTCTGTAGCCATGAGGCCCATAGGGCAGGAGCCTATCTCCTGTTTCTGTAGCCATGAGGCCCATAGGGCAGGAGCCTATCTCCTGTTTCTGTAGCGTGAGGCCCATAGGACAGGAGCCTATCTCCTGTTTCTGTAGCCATGAGGCCCATAGGGCAGGAGCCTATCTCCTGTTTCTGTAGCGTGAGGCCCATAGGGCAGGAGCCTATCTCCTGTTTCTGTAGCCATGAGGCCCATAGGGCAGGAGCCTATCTCCTGTTTCTGTAGCCATGAGGCCCATAGGGTAGGAGCCTATCTCCTGTTTCTGTAGCCATGAGGCCCATAGGGCAGGAGCCTATCTCCTGTTTCTGTAGCCATGAGGCCCATAGGGCAGGAGCCTATCTCCTGTTTCTGTAGCCATGAGGCCCATAGGGCAGGAGCCTATCTCCTGTTTCTGTAGCCATGAGGCCCATAGGGCAGGAGCCTATCTCCTGTTTCTGTAGCCATGAGGCCCATAGGGCAGGAGCCTATCTCCTGTTTCTGTAGCCATGAGGCCCATAGGGCAGGAGCCTATCTCCTGTTTCTGTAGCCATGAGGCCCATAGGGCAGGAGCCTATCTCCTGTTTCTGTAGCGTGAGGCAGCTTGATGTACAAGTACACCCCCTGGACATGACGCTAGTATGTCGCAGGGATTTACCCCCAATCCAAACCCTTGATGCTGAGTGTCAAGCAGGGAGGCACTGGGTCCCATTTTTTAGAGTCTTTGGTATGACCCGGCCGGGGATTGAACCCCGACCTCCCAGTCTCAGGGCGGACACTCTAACCACACGGCCACTGAGCTGGTGATGATACGATACATGGACGATATTGGTTCATTATGGCGATACAATACGATACGATTCAATGATTTGAAATCGATACAGTAACTATTTAGCAAATACATTAAATATGTGTGAAACTTGTGTGGATAGTGCAGGTTTTTTAAGGGATTCTCTGGCAAATAGATGGACATTGTATTCGAACACATTATGAACAAACCCACGCCTTGACATGAACACTGAGAATACACACATTAATCGATAGACCAATTGTAGCTATATGGAATGGAAAGGTAATTAAATCCATCTTTTTATTTTTTCTTCTTAAAATTGCTAAATACAATGCACAAATACTTAGCATTGATCAAATTGATTATTTCCATTGCAAATCGATTCGATACCGATTATCTCTATTTCAAAACGATACGATACAAAGTCAAACGATACGATATTTGCTGTTTACATTTCGATATACTTCGATTTGAATTAAAATCGATATTTCTATACAGTTACTATATCGTTATGGATACTGAATAAGAAACAAACCAATTCATGTAATGTTGTCTTGTAATGTTGGCTTGTCAGCCAGAATATAAAATATATCACTGTTACTGTTGTTAATTTGATGACCTACAGTAGGGGTTCTCAACCTGGGGGTCGCGACCCCTCAGGGGGTCCCGGAATTATTTTGGGGGGGTCACCAGATTTTATTTTATTTTTGCACCTGATTGGCTGGAACATGGAAATTAATCAATTAATTATATCTGGTTTCAGTATTTATTTTTGATGTATTTTCTGTATTATTAAGGTTATTGTAGCGGTCAAATTGTATTGGTGGTGGGGGCGGGGCCGCGGTCGCGAGACATGGCCAAAGCATTTTCGGGGGTCCCCAACCAAAAACGTTGAGAACCCCTGAAACAGAATTATGTGACTCCATATTGGCACATTCGAGAAGATCTAGCAAGGAACAATGCTTCTAACCACAGGTCAAGAGCTGTACTTCCAATCACACATCATCATCATAATTATTTGAGCACGCTCATCTAACTAACGTGCAAGCAAAACAGTGCTTCTGGGAAATGCACTACAGGCCATCAGTCGAAAAGTCAGCTCAGACATGCATAATTCATAATGTAACAGTAAATAGTGTTTTTATTAATGGCCACAGTTGTGAATGAGTCAGACTTGTCAGCCTTCTTCTGATGACTGAGTAACCACAGTAACCAGCAGGCTCTTTCTGGCTGCCTCGTTCTGCCCTGGTTCCGCCTTATGGTTGTTATATGTTGAATTTGATAAAACATTTAATAAAAACATAAATTATGCCCAGTCACTATACTGCACCTGAGATGTTCCTTTTTTACTGGGACCAAGTTTAAAATAAGAATTGTATACACTGAATATCAGAATATCAATATCAACGAAGCAACTGGAAAAACCCGTTATTTAAGTGGTAGCCTATGTGTTTTAACAGGATTGAAAGTAGCTCTAGGAATGGCAACCGTATGATCACATCGTCGTCTTTGCCACCAGAATCAGTTTAATCATTTAGTTTTTTTCCAACAACCATCCATGTCGTCCTTTTGTTCTCAAGTAGAAAATGAGACCGTAGACTCGTCGGAGGTGGAGTTTGCGTGTGGGGTGAGGAAGTGTCCGGAGAGGTATGACTGCAACGACACCTGGATCGGCCCCAACGATGGAATCACCCAGTTCGACAACATCCTGTTTGCTGTGCTCACGGTCTTCCAGTGCATAACCATGGAGGGATGGACGGCCGTTCTCTACAATGTGAGTTCATTCACAATGTGAGATACACATTTGGCGACCTGTGTGCGGCATGAACACATTTAGACCTGAGGACGATTCAAACAAATGTCTTCTAAATCCTAACTGACATAGAAACCTCATGTTTCTAACTGACATAGAAACCTCATGTTTCTAACTGACATAGAAACCTCATGTTTCTAACTGACATAGAAACCTCATGTTTCTAACTGACATAGAAACCTCATGTTTCTAACTGACATAGAAACCTCATGTTTCTAACTGACATAGAAACCTCATGTTTCTATGTGCTATGAGCTATGAGCGCTATGAGCTTGTAGATCTGCTATTTTTCAATAGCTAAAGTATAACATAATGCTTAAAACACCAAGAGGGGATCCCGCCCAAAATGGGTTAACTAATAATAATTATTATTATAATAATCATAATAATATCCATGTTGTATTAGGATTGTTATTGTTGTTGTACCCAAACTGCTTTTGCTGAAGTCTGAATTGAATAGGCTTTATATATATTCATGTCATTCTATTACTTTTTAGACCAATGATGCCTTGGGTCCCACGTGGAACTGGATCTATTTCATTCCTCTCATAATTATTGGCTCATTCTTTGTCTTGAACCTGGTGTTGGGAGTGCTCTCAGGGTGAGCATAATCACAGCATGGCAGACACAGTGTCGTCTGTTTCACACTGTGCGTGTGCGTGTGCGTGTGCGTTTGCGCGTGCGCATGTGAAATCTCTTGTTTGTGTGTGGTCGTTTATCTGTGCATGGGTGTGTATTTGTGTGTGAACATGTGTGTCTGTGTTAATATCAGTGCAGCTTGAATGTCATAACTACACATCAGTGGCGTGCACAGATAGACACTAGGGGGTGCTAGAGCACCCCCTGCCCTTTTGGCAATGTGCCCTTTTGAAAAAAAAGAAAAAAAAAAACCCTTTTTTTTTTATTTTTCAAAAATAGCAGACCTACAAGTTCATAGCGCGCCACCGAGTGGCGCGCTATGAGCTTGTAGATCTGCTATTTTTCAATAGCTAAAGCATAACATAATGCTAACACCAAAAGGGGTTCCCGCCCAAAATGGATTAAGGCAACCGGCCGGTTCCACGCGCTGCACAAGGTGCCCTTTTTTAACTTGAGCACCTGCCCCTCTAAATGTCTGTGCACGCCACTGTGTGTCTGTGTTAATATCAGTGCAGCTTGAATGTCATAACTACACATCATACGTGTATTTTGCACCGCTCTTGAGCAGAGAGAGGCTGTAATTTCACCCCGCTCATGCATCTCTGCAGGGAATTTGCCAAGGAAAGGGAGAGAGTGGAGAACCGACGCGCATTCATGAAGTTGAGACGCCAGCAGCAAGTGGAAAGAGAACTTAATGGCTACCGGGCCTGGATAGACAGAGCAGGTACTGGACAGCATAATAGATCATTACTGTACACATGGTGCTCATTGGCTAACTAGACTGGAACTCACCTATGCTTTCTATATGGCATAGGCAGCTCCCGGCAGGATCCGGGAGAAACTAGACACAGCTGCAGGACATGAGACTAATTAATTAGATGGACAGAGAGAGAGAGGAGTGAGTGAGTGTGTGTGTGTGTGTGTGTGTGTGTGTGTGTGTGTGTGTGTGTGTGTGTGTGTGTGTGTGTGTGTGTGTGTGTGTGTGTGTGTGTGTGTGTGTGTGTGTGTGTGTGTGTGTGTGTGTGTGTGTGTGTGTGTGTGTGTGCGTCAATTTAACAAAGGTGCAGATGATCAGAAATCAGCAGAGAGTGCCACGTTTGCGCTACTGTATGCCGAATTGAAGTGGACTCGGCCCCAGACCTATTTTTCTCTCTCCCTGCCAGGGAAGGTGGGGGGGATTATGATACTTCACCGCCGCTCCGTTCCGCAGTATCGGTCTGTTCGGCGGCCGATGCCACGACTGCCAAAACATGCGTTGCAGGTTAAAAATCCCCTGTGTCTTCCCTGTGAGGTTAGGGTTAGGGTTTGGGGTATAGGGTGTCAGTTGCTGGTTAAAACTCACCCGTAGCTCCTGACATGCATTGCTGGTTAGAAATCAGCCGTGGCTTCCCTGTGAGGTTAGGGGTTCTGGGTAGGCGAGAAACACTGCCGCGGGTGGTGTCGTCGGCAATTGGCGGCCTCCGTGGCATTAGCCGCTGCAGGAAAATGCCCTCGCTCTCCCTCGATACGAGTGGGCCTGGAAGGGCCTGGCCCCACACAGATCGACAGCTCGCCTCCACAGTATGAGATTGATGAATATGTCCTCACAAGTCCTGGATTCCACCAAAGCGTGGTTATAGATTGCATTCTGGCGTCTTTGAAAATGCTTGTCCGCCACTGTAACCAAGATGGGATGTAGAAGAACGCACACCTGTGTTGGTGAGGACCATTAACTACAAATGTCACAAACTAAAAATGTTGGCTACCACCAACATTTATTTAGATAGTATTTAGATAGAGATTGGTGTTTTTTTTTTTTTTTTTTTTCTTTCAACAATGTATTTATTGATTTTCCTTTTTCCCACACAAATGACAATACAAATATACAAAAAACAACAATGAACATTACAAGACAATTACTCATATAAAGAAAGCAAAACAACAATAACCGAAAAAGAAAAACGACAACAGCACTACTCCTCTTCAGCTCCATCCATTAAATGTGACAATTTATTGTTCTTAATATATCTTATAAAACGGCCCCACCTCCTGAAACATTCCTTGTTTGTCCTTAAGAATGTATGTCATCTTTTCCAAAGGTAAACATAAAGACAATTCAGAGATTAGTGTTTTTCTATATAGTAAGTCAGTATAAAGATGTAACTAACGATGTTGTTATCACGATACTGCCATAAAGAAAATGCTCGTGGCATTACCGTGGGCACACTATGGTACACTATACCGCATGTACCTTTTTGTTTGAACAGCAGTGGATGGAGTGTCTTCGTGGTGATGGTGGTGTGTGTGGGGGTGTTTGCGCAGATTCACTGATCCTTGGATTAGAACATCTCTCCTGAGGAGAAGAATGAAAGAAAGAAAAAACCTACAACAACACGAACAACACAAAAAAGAGAGATCCAATCCAAATATATGCTTAAAATATGACGCAGGAACCAAGAGGTTGCTGATTTCTTCTCTCTCTCTTCTCTTCTAGCTGCTTTACAAATGAGATTGTATAGTGTTGTAGATGTATATGTTATAGAATAGCTTTGTCGAGCTGCACACTGCAGTGCTGTACGTGGCAATGTACAGTGTTTGTCTCCCACGCAGGTATAAGGGCGAGAAAAGGTGAGACTGACTCACTGAGTGTGTGTGTGTGTGTGTGTGTGTGTGTGTGTGTGTGTGTGTGTGTGCGTTCGCGTGTGCGCACGTGTGAATGTGCATGCCAGTGGAAGCCGGTGAAGAGAGAGTAGGAGTGAGTGGCACTGTACATGCATTGTACTGTATGTTATGTGGTATAGCCTTCAGCAGTGTTTGATTGAGAGGCTGACTCCACCTTGATTGAGAGGTTCTTTGTCCAATATATGCATATGAACTGATTTTTAATTTCGTATTTAACCGCAATTTCCATTGTGTGCTTTTCAGAGGAAGTGATGCTTGCAGAGGAGAATAAGAACTCTGGTAGATCGGCTTTGGATGGTAAAACGCACGCACGCACGCACGCACACACGCACGCACGCACGCACGCACGCACGCACACACGCGCACACGCACGCGCACACGCACACACACACACACACACACACACACACACACACACACACACACACGCAAAGACCAATGCCTATACTAGGGCATTCACTTCTAGTCATTTTTACTAGTTGACTAGTTGCCTAGTTTACTAGTCGACTAGTCGACTAGTTGTTTAACTACCTATTATGTAAAAAAATAAAAATAAAAATTGGAAATAAATATTTGTACATTGAAAAACTGTGTACATGGTGACTATAACTATAATCTACCTGATCTTGAGGCCTACAAAATCGGGGGAAAAAAAAAAATAAAAAAAAATAAACCTTTTCTTTTTTTTCTTCTTATCAACTAGTCAACTAGTACCAACAAGGTCGACTAGTGGATTTACTAGTCGACTAGTAAACTAGTCGACTAGTTGCTTAATGCCCTAGCCTATACATATGTTTTTTTCTATTTTTGGCATACTGGTTACCAAGGAAAACCCCACTATGACCTCCATTCAGTGGGAACCTAAGTGTGAAGCATACTGTACTGTTCAGCTTTGTCTTATAGGAACGTATAGCTACAACTAAACTGCATGGAGTTACTGTAATTAGCTTTGATAACTGTGGGCATAATTGTTGTCATGGTAACAGAACAGTGAGAATGTTCACAGGGCATACAGTGCATGCAGACTACTCAGTGGCGTGCACAGATAGACACTAGGGGGTGCTCTAGCTTTTTTGGTACAGTGTGCACTGTACAGTATGTGGACCATGGTGACATTTATCAATTCTTGATATAAAGCTTCTAATATATTATTTAGGCCCCAAAATCTATAAATCTCACACTATTAAGGCAACCGGCCGGTTCCACACGCTGCACAAGGTGCCCTTTTTTTCACTTGAGCACCTGCCCCTCTAAATGTCTGTGCACGCCACTGAGTCTACTGCAACTGTCTGTGGAGAAGGCCTTTTTCCACAGAGCCAGTGGTTCTCAACCTGTGGGTCGGGAATCAGGACAAAAACGCGTCTGTTTTTTTTCTTTGCTGATTTCTAATTTGTACTTGATTCTGTGAAGATGTTCAAATAAACTAAACTGAATCCTAGTCTCACATGATTTTGGAGGAGGGGGGGGGGGGGGGGGGTCCCCAGAAAGTGTCAATTTAAGGACCTTTAAGACCTTTTTATTACCTATAAATTAAATAAAAATCACACTTGTGTGAAGTAGGCATGTGAATCTCAGCACTGATGCCGATTCGATACGCATCTCGATGCACTGCCAGCGATACGATACTTTAGAGATACATGGAATCGATTCACCCCTCTTCCGATACGATGCGATTTAATGGCGATTCAATTCTGGACATTGCGATACGATGCGATTTGATGGCGATTCAACACAATATAAAGGATTTATATTAAAGCTCTGTTAATTTCCCAAAACATGTAAAAAAAATGCATTACATTTAAATTAAAGCAATTTATTGTTTTACTGTAGGTTAGTATTATAGCTCTGCATCTCAAACAACTCAATTTATAGAATTCTGTCAGTAAACAAAGGGTCTGCTCTCTGCTGGTTATTGTGTTAGATTACTAATCTAGATTACTAATCTATAATTATTATATACTGTATACCATAAAGGTCAATTTGAGGTTTTGAGTATAGACGGTTTAAGAGATTAAAATGTAATAGCCTATCGTTCATCAATTAATGTTACTAACATAAATAGAAAAGAAACAAATAAACAAAACATTAATTTACAGGTCACACTGGCAGTGCTGTCAAACAAGTCTATATGTCTATTTTAATCTGCAACACAGTTAATGTATAATATAATAGCATATGTATAGTGGGGGGGGTCCCTGCTTGATCTCTCTCCCACTCTCAGCTAAGGGGTCCTTGGCTTGACCTGAAAAACATGGAAGACCCTGGCCTGCATGTATTATTAACGTTTTAAATACATAGCAGATGCAGATCTACATTCTACAAGCTCACAACGCGTCGCATCCACGCCACGCTGTGAAGTGAGGGGCGCTCTTATCATCATTCATCATCATACATCACCTTCCGTGCTCAGCCAATCAAATCATCGCTATGTTTGGTACCCACAAACACACAAAACTGGCCAATCAAATCATCACAAATGTGGTACACAAAGCTGGGCAAATAGGAGGCCCTCAAAAATGTACTGCATCTAATAATCGACAAACTATTCTATAAAACTGGTCAAACATTGGCCAAATTGTCAAATAACATAAGAAAGTGATGAATAGCCGTGGAACCGAGTCAAACAAAATGTAATGCCTCAACTCCTACAATTCCAAGTGCCTGTCAGGGTGAGGGGTCCCCAGTTGAAATATGATCATTTTGGGTGGTCCCCAGTTGAAATATGATCATTTTGGGTGGTCCACAGTTCAAATATGATTATTTTGGGGGGTCCACAGTTCAAATATGATTATTTTGGGGGGTCCACAGTTCAAATATGATTATTTTGGGGGGTCCACAGTTCAAATATGATTCTTTTGGGGAGTTCACGGCTTAAAAATAAATTAAACAAATAAAATGAAGGTTGAGAACCACTGGCCTAAGCTAGATGTTTAATTCCCAGGCTTCATAATTCAGTGTGAAGGCTGTGTTTATTATTATTATCGTCATTATGTTCCTCAGCTCTGTCCTAATTGTGCGTAAACCGTTTAGTGCTGAAGCGAGCCACCAGCAAGAAGACGGGTGCACGCCGAGGGGCTCCTGGAGAAGGTCAGGACACTGCAGGTCAGTAAGGATAGGAAGCAGCTGTGTGGAGTTTGCATGTTCTCCCGTGTCCTCTAGGATAGGTACCCTCACAAAAACATGCCGTAATCCTGGTCTCTAAACTACCTCCCCCTGGCCAGCCGGGGCGCCCGATGGAGGGGAAAGGAACTGGTCGGAATAACGTGTTCCTTCCACGCGCTACGTCCGGCCGGGGAAACTCTCCCCTGTCGGGTGAAAAGAAGCAGCTTGGACTCCTCATGCATAGAAGGAGGCATGAGGTCAGTCCGCTGCCCCCCCAGGTTGGCAGAGGGAGTGTAGCGCCCAGGATTACATTAGATAATTGACACTGGGTGAAAAAAAATGGGTTACAAAATTGTGGGATAAAAAATTTAAAAAAAAAAGAAAAAGGAAGCAGTGGTGGAAAAAGTACTCAATTGTTTTACTTAAGTAAAAGTACCAATACTGCAATTTAGAACTACTTCGTTACAAGTAAAAGTACGGAATTGAAAATGTACGCGAGTAAAAGTACAAAAGTATCGGCATCAAAATGCACTTAAAGTACTAAAAGTAAAAGTACTCATATTGCAGAATGTCCCATTTCACAAGTTCAAAATGTGTAGAAAATCTATTGAAAAGAGCCGATCTACAAGCTAACAATGCGTTGCGTTGCGACGCATTGTGAGCTTGTAGATCGGCTCTTTTCAAATGGCCGAAATGTATAGGGCTGAAGTGGTTAATGTATGTTTTCTAATCAAAATCTCCAAAGTAACTAGTAACTAAAGTTTTCAAATAATTGTAGTGGAGTGAAAGTACAAATTTTGGCTCTGAGATGTAGTGTAGTAGAAGTAAAAGTACTGGAAATTGGAAATACTCAAGTAAAGTACAAATACCTCAAAATTGTACATAAGTACAGTACTTAATTACTTTCCACCACTGATAGGCCTCACTCAGACCTTTACTGCATTGCTGTATGCTTGTTGGATGAATGTTGTGTAGTGTCATGGCCGCCCCAATGCATTTCCAATGGAAGTCTGTTGTATGGCTTTCGGCTGTGTTTCAACTGCGCCCCTCCCCCTCATACAACACAAATGTTGTTTCAAACCATGTGACTCCCATTGGAAATGCATTGGGGCGGCCATGACACTACACAACATTCATCCAACAAGCATACAGCAATGCAGTAAAGGTCTGAGTGAGGCCATAGGAAGTAGGAACCTCGCTGTAGCTGTTGTTCTATTGAGAGGACGTGGAAATCCTACATGAGACTTCCCCAATACGTTCTGTGTCAGACTAGTTTAGACTAGTCATCGGTTAGACATGGGTTAAGGTTAGGTTTAGGTGTGCTGCCCTGTGGGAGGTTAGGGTGAGGGTTTGAGATATGTTGTAGTTGTAGGACTAATGACTGGTCTAACCAAATGACTAGTCTAAACTAAGTACTGTCTAAACTAAGTACTGCACCCGTTCTCATTCGTCTTGTTGGCTTGCAACTCGGCCTCAACACTTCTCTCTTTGTCTCAGGCATGTCTCGTTCCAGGGTGAACTACCGCAGTGGCCGGCGAGGCCCCGCTGCTTACATTCGGCGCAAGGAGCGCATGCTCCGCATCTCCATTCGCCGCATGGTGAAGACGGACACCTTCTACTGGACCGTGCTCAGTCTGGTGGCGCTCAACACCATCTGCGTGGCCATCGTCCACCACAACCAGCCCGACTGGCTCTCCATCTTCCTTTGTGGGTCTCAGTACCAAACTTTGTCCTGGAGGGTTTACCGTCCATGAATATTTTATCTATTTTCTTTATTATTTTTTATGCTACTGTATATGTTAATGTGTATTCCACCTGCTTGCTTTAAGTTATTTTCCATGTTAGCTCCCACTAATGGTTATGTTTGACTCCATATGGCACATTTTTCATATTGTTTTCGGGTGGTGTTTGTAAGTGTAATTGCCTTTGATACTCTTTGTGTTCTCTCCAGACTATGCAGAGTTTGTTTTCCTGGGGCTGTTTATGGGTGAGATGTTCTTGAAGATGTATGGTCTAGGCTTCCGACTCTACTACCACTCATCCTTCAACTGCTTTGACTGTGGGGTAAGTTTTGTTCATCTCACAGTGAGAATCCACCATAGCTTTGTGCACATGGATATCAGAGTAGCACTGCTTGAAAGCCCCAGAAGCCTCATGGGCTGGATTCCCCCTTGGATGGACATTAGATGTTTGAGTTCTCCTACAGGAGACCCTAACCTCGATCCACGTGGTTACATGCACTATCTATGACCCAGAGGAATATACCCAGTCCAATATCATGCAAACCAGAGGGGGGATTTCTGGTAAATGATGAATCTGGGTAGTTAGTTAGTTTAATTTATTGTCCACGTGTGGAAATTTGTCTTCGGTCTCAACAACAGTAAAAAAACAAACCGCGACAACAACAGCAACAACACTTACACAATTATTTTCATGGCAAAAATGCAGGACAACAGTAAAAAATACATTAAAAAAAACCAAATCTAGCGAGACATGGTATCATTTAGTGCCTTAATGGCATTAGGGATGAAGGATGTTTTTTAAAGATGTTACGGTTATCTTTTGGTACTTTGTACCGTCTACCAGAGGGAAGTAGTTCGAACTCCCTGCAGAGTGGATGAGAGGAGGTCATTTGCTATCTTGACAGCTTTTTTTCCGAAGTACTTAATTGTAGATACAACTTAATTGTTTCTGTCTCTTCGTAAATGGGAAAAGATGCACCTGCCAGGTTTTCTACACAAAGCAGCCATTCTTGTGTGTGCATGATTAACACTCTTTATCGCCCAGCGTCATTTGGAACCATTAAATCAATGCGGCCAGCGATTTGCAGCTTCAGAACCCATATCAAGGTGCCATCTTGGTTTAGTGCTAGATATAACGGCATGTAGCCAAAAGACCTCAGAGGAGATCGGCCATGTCTTTCCGGCACCCCAGAGCTTCTATTTTGAAGGAATCCCAGCACTGATTGTGTTAAAAGGGAGGGAGGCTTTGGATGACGTCCCAACCGGAAATGACATTGAATGTTGCTCAATAGACGCTCCCAGGCTGTAGACGTAGAGGTGCGCTCTGTTATGAAACGAGTAATGTTCCGTCTTTTGATTAATCTCCGTCCTGGGCGTAATTATTATAATAGGACGGAGACCTCCGTTTTGGCCGGCCAGAGTGTTAACAGGGGTTTTATACTGTGCTTGTTGTGTGGGTTGACTATACTCTGTGCAGGTGATCTTTGGCAGCATCTTCGAAGTGGTTTGGGGCTTTTTCCGACCTGGCATGTCCTTTGGCATCAGTGTTCTGAGGGCACTGAGACTCCTTAGGATCTTTAAGATCACCAAGTAAGTATCTGCATTCGAACACTACTTGTAACCATGCAAGTAGGGGACGATGCAAGTTGCAAATGCACATCCTATCAGGCTACATAATACGTGTATCTTAGTTTAGACTAGTCATTGCTGGTTAGACATTTAGTTAGTTAGTCATTAGTCATTAGTCCTACAACCTATCTCAAACCCTCACCCTAACCCCTCCCACGAGGCAGGGGGTGCATACTTAGTTTAGACTAGTCATTGGTTAGACATGGGTTAAGGTTAGGTTTAAGTGTGCTGCCCTGTGGGAGGTTAGGGTTAGGGTGAGGGTTTGAGATAGGTTGTAGTTGTAGGACAGCACACCTAAACCTAACCTTAACCCTCTCCCAACCCTTATGTCTAACCAATGACTAGTCTAAACTAAGTATGCAACCCTTACATACCCATTACCATAGTACAGATACTGGGATTCATAGATAGCTCTGGATATCCGCTGACCCAAGTGACACAGACATTTAGAGGGGCAGGTGCTCAAGTGAAAAAAAGGGCACCTTGTGCAGCGTGTGGAACCGGCTGGTTGCCTTAATAGTGTGAGATTTATAGATTTTGGGGTCTAAATAATATATTAGAAGCTTTTTTATTAAGAAATTAAGAAATCAATGTCACCATGGTCCACATACTGTACAGTAGTAGTTTTTTTGTACACTAACTGTACAAAAAAAAGAAAGAAAAAAGTTTCCCTTTTTTTTTCTTTCAAAAGGGCACATTGCCAAAAGGGCAGGGGGTGCTCTAGCACCCCCTAGTGTCTATCTGTGCACGCCACTGCCGGGTGGTGAAGGTGGTATTTGTCACTAGCCTGGCTAATAAGCCAGACCGAATCAAGGTCAAGGTCAAGTTTATTCATACGTTTCATATTCATATGTTTATTCATATTCATATGTCCCAAGCTGGGCACTTTTTTAGCCGTTGGCAAAAAAGAATTGCCTGCCGGCGATATTAGTCTGGCTTATTAGCCAGGCTAATTAGTCACTGCACATACAGTACTCCTACCAGCTGGGGTTGTTGTCAGCACGCGGCGCGAAGAAAAAACACATTTTCTGCTTGTTCTAGGCTATATAAAGTACCTTTGCGTTCATCAGTGTTGTTTTTGGCAGCACATTTTGATTATTTAGTTTTAGTCATAGTCTTTTGAATAGTTTTAATTGAGTTTTAGTCACATTTTAGTCACCTGGAATGTGTTAGTGTCTAGTTTTAGTCGACTAAATGTCATAAGATTTTAGTCGACTACATCTACAGTTGATTTAGTCGACTACAATGTATTTCTGCTATTTTCAGCATGCAATACAAGTGTAAAATGACTTATACTGGATCTCTTGTCCACTAGTCCCTTCCTAACATTTTAGTCTAGTTTTTATTTGTTGCCGAAATTGTCAATACATTTAGTCTTAGTTTCAGTCATCATATAGCTTAGTTTTCATTTAGTTTCCATTCATTTTTCGTTAGTGAAAAAAGGTAGTCGACGAACATTTAATTTTTCGTCTTATCGTTTTTGGTCGACGAAATCAACATTGGCGTTCGTGTGTTTTATTTGTTTAGATAAAAGGATGTGACTAACACAGCGTTTCTCTCTCTGCCAGGTACTGGGCGTCTCTCAGGAACCTGGTGGTGTCCCTCATGAGCTCCATGAAGTCTATAATTAGCCTGCTTTTCCTTCTCTTCCTCTTCGTCGTGGTCTTTGCCCTGCTGGGCATGCAGCTTTTTGGAGGCAGGTGAGTAATAATGTCTTCAGGAGTGATTTGGCACAAGTGATTTCAGTACTCTAGGGCTGGCCCTGGCCTTGACCCATGCGTCCCTATTCTGGACATGTCATAAATAGTACATTCGGCAATCATTAGGCGAAGATATGTGAAGATTTAGCGGAAATAGCTGAAAATCACACCCGTGTGAAGTGAGTAGTGCAACTCCATGGGGGGGGGGGGGGGGGGGGGGGGTTCCAGACCCACAGGAACTACCCAGGGTGCCGGCCCGACGCCGGCGAGCCGCCCCGTGTCCGAAACGGCTGAGAAATGACAGGGTTATCGTGTGGGGGTCCCTCTACTGTACCCTGTACTGTACTGTCACTGTGACCCATAGGAACGCACCCAGGGTGCCGGCCCGATTCCGGCGAGCCGCCCCGCATCCGAAACGGTTGAGAAATGACAGAGTTACCGTGTGGGGGTCCCTCTACTGTACTGTACTGTACTGTACTGTACTGTACTGTACTGTACTGTACTGTACTGTACTGTACTGGTACACCCGAAATCACCATATACAGTATACAGTTAATATGTGCCGCTGTGCGTGTGTGTTTGTGTGTGTGTTAGGTTGCGCACAGGTGGTGAAAAACAACCATGCTGTTTTCGTGCTCAGACGCACCCACCCACCCAGCCACCCACCCAGCCAGCCACCCACACACACACATAGCTCCGTAAGGGAGTTGTTGCACTACTCAAAAACTGAGCTTGTACATTGGCTGTTTTCAGTGAAGACATTTTGGTGTAATGGGGGAAAAAGAGGGGCCCCTGGAGGTATATATATACAGCATGGTTAAAGGGTTTATCAGAGGTAGTTCTCAGCTTTTCCACTTGCCTTTATATTCGCCTTGTTCATTGATTTGCCGTGCTGATTTGCCACGTGTTTTTCATACTGCATGACTGAACGCATGCCGCCGGTTTCTTCAGCGGTAATCATACGCTGAAAAAAACCCCAAACAATATTCCTTTTCAATTGCGCGTGTCTTTGATGGAGGGGAAAGGAAATGAGTAGTCTGGATGAAAATAGCTGTCCTCCTCCTCCTCTATTACCTCCCCTCTCTTCTCCTTATCCGTGGTCATATTTTCCCCCTGCATTCATTCTCTTTGCTTTCCCTCTAAGGTTCATCTTTGAAGATTACACTCCCACCAACTTTGACACGTTTCCAGCTGCTATAATGACCGTGTTTCAAGTAAGCCTACCACAGACGTATCTCTCTCTCTCTCTCTCTCTCTCTCTCTCTCTCTCTCTCTCTCACTCTACATTCTCTCCATGACACATTGCACCCTGGGATATTTCTCACCCCCAGGGCCAAGATTAAAACAACGCTGCTCGCTCGCTTGCTCGCTATCCAACCGCTGCCTCTGCAGCGGCCGTCCCACGCATTCCGTGCACACATACATACGTGCACACAGGTTTCAACACAGTCAAGTACAACATGAAAGCAATGTGCGATCCATGGTATCTCATTGGAAGCTGTAACAAAACCATCTGTGTCAGATCTGCTGATAAATGGTGCATTTATATAGCGGCTTTATCCAAGGCGCTTTTACATAGACTGTGCATTACATCAACCCATTCACACACACATCCATACACCGATGGCGGCGGAAACCATGCAAGGCACCAACCAGCACATCAGGAGCAATTAGGCGTTCAGTGTCTTGCTCAAGGACACTTCGACACTAACTCTGGGGGAGCCCGGGTTCGAACTGGCAACCTTGCGGTTACCATCCAGCCACTCTACCCCTGAGCCACCGCAGCTGACAATTATACTCTATGGAATAACATTTTGATGGCTATACTGATTACTGTGCATTGCCTTTTTTTTTTGCAGTAAATGCATTATGTTTTCCCTGCTTGGTTAATAAAATAAAATCTTTCCAGGCCATTCACAGATGTCAAATGAAACACAGGAGGCAGTAGAGTAACAATGTCTTACGGGTCTGCCGTTGTGTTTTTGCAGATTCTGACTGGCGAGGACTGGAATGAGGTGATGTACGACGGGATCCGCTCCCAGGGTGGCGTGCAGTATGGCATGTGGTCTTCCATCTACTTCATAGTGCTCACCCTGTTTGGAAACTGTATCCTTAACAAGACCCCGGCCGTCACCCCCTCCTTGCCCACACCCTGAGAACCATGAGTTGTCTGAGCCCCTCTCAGAGTGCCCTTGATGTAGTAGGGCTATGTTCACACACCGTGCTTTTTTTCCCTCCACCATGTTTCACAGTCAAAACCCCTGTGGAGCTCCTCCAAACGTTCAGATGAGTTTAACCTTTTTTTGAACCATTTGCAGACCGCGGCCATCTCGCCATCAGAGTTTGGAAGCACTCGTTTTCAGTAAAACAACGTCCTGCTGCCTCCTGCATTATGTGCAAATTCAAAACAGGTGGTACGCAGGGCAGTTGAGTGATATCTAACGAGCACTTCCAAACGGCAACACTTAGAAAAAAGAATCACCTGCAAGGACACAAAGTATAACATGTCTACGGTGGATTTTTATGAAACAAACACTTTGAGGATAAAAAGAGAATAATTCAAGCTTTTCGTACAGCTGCAATGCTGGTGAGTTTGACGTTGATTAATACAATCAGATTGTCAGGCTTTTCTGTCAGGATGAATGGGCTGCCAATGGGAAGTTGCACCTTGTTAGCACCTTGCCATTAACTTAAATGGTAAGATGGCCGCTTATGGTCTGCATATGGTCCATAGGCTGTCGTGTTGTCACATCGACTCAGAAAAAGGGCTGTTAACTCCGAAAGGGGCTGTCAGACTGTCTTAATAAAAATGTAATAAAAAAATAATAAAGGAATGTGAATGTTGTTTTGTTATGCCCTTTGACTACTCTTTGAACAGACACGTTGCTCAATGTGTTCTTGGCCATCGCCGTGGACAATTTAGCCAACGCACAGGAACTGACCAAGGTGTTTGCATTTCAGTTGATTACCGATTGATTGATTACTGATTTCATTTTGTATTTTGTGGAGTGAGATGTCCATTTCACCCCCACCTGATGCTAATCATTGGGGATATATTGACTTCATATTAGTCTTTTTGTTGTCTTTGTCAGGATGAAGAGGAGGAAGAGGCGTTCTTCAACCAGAGGTATGCCAGAGGCAGAGACGGCTTGATGTCTGAGTAAGTCATTCCGATCCGTTTTAAACCAGTCAGAATGGCCGTGCCTGGAATGGGTTACCCAGAGCGTTCAGAGTCCTTAAGTAGTTCTTAAGAGTTGTTTCCAGCATGTTAATTTGGGTAACTACCCAAATTAACTCTCTCATTTACCAAATTCCATCACATCATTTGTAAAAAAAAAAAAAAAAAAGAGGAAAAAAAAAGGAAAAAAGGAAGGACTGACATTAGAGCAGCACTATTTCATTATGCTTCTTGGTTGTGCGAGCGAGTCGTGAAACCAACCTGGGAAGTACTTAAGTTTTGAATGCTGTGGGAAAAAACCACACCTGTCCGTCCTATCGTGCTACGTGCAATGTTGGTGAGGAGGAGCTCAGCAGAAGTCTACAGGGCTTCCCCTGTAGAGTTAACATTTACACAATATAAGCAGGAATCTTTTAGTGATTATGGACTCTATCTCTCTCTCTCTCTCTCACTCTCTCTCTCTCTCTCTCTCTCTCTCTCTGAGAACCAGCTGTAGGCAATTAGCAGAGACTGCTGGATGTGTTCCTCTAGTGCCTTTGGTTGCATGGTGAATGCAGAGCTAGAAAGGCATGTTGAAGGTGTTATGGACTGGTTGAATGCATCGTATACAGTATGCCTGATTTTAAAAGCATGGTCTAGATTGCCGTTGTACTGTAGCATTAGTGCAGTTGTATTGTAACTGTATTGGCAATAGGAACTCTATGTTGGTAGCGTAATGTGCTGTAATTGTTCTACAAGGACGACCCCTCTCTGACTAATTGACAACGATCTGCATGCCGTGCTGTGCAACTGTCCTCTGCAGGGGCTTTATACCAGGCCTAATGATGATTGTTGTTTTTGCTTCTTTTATTTTTGGAGAGGTTGGGAAGTTTCAGTACAGTATGCCATTCTCTACTGGGTAGATCGAGGCATACCTAATGTACTGTCTAGATCCTGGGCTTATGATTTCATAATTATACATATTACAGGTGCATATAGGAGGGTCTCACAAGGCGTTGTTCTGGGGGTTGGGGATATTACTGGAGGCATGACTGACCCATGGTGGAATTGGAAGAACACAAGTTTTGATCCCCGCCAATTTGACCTTTTCCGGGTCTATAAGTGTCCTTGAATGAGCCTCCAAAAGCCCTTCCAGCTCCGGGGCTTAAGGCACATGGCTGAACCCTGGATCTAACCCTCTTTTGGGGGAGAAGGCAGGGATGAATTATCCCCCACGAGGGCCCCTTCGCCAGTAGGTTTTTTGGGGGCCCCCATAGCGTGCGTTCGCGCGACATTTTCATGTTTTTATTGTCTTTTTGACCTAAATTTAGCAACATCGACGGCCAATGAAGGGCCCCAGGAGCCCTTTTCATTGCCTCAAACCAGTGTTGTTTTTGGCAGCAAATTTAGATTTTAGTTTTTAGTCGTAGTCTCTTGAATATAGTTTTCATTTAGTTTTAGTCACATTTTAGTCACCCGGAATGTTTTAGTGTTATATCCTAAGATTTCAGTCGACTAAATCTACAGTTGATTTAGTCGATTTAGTCTCTTTTTTTTTCACTTGCTGAAAATAGCTGATCTACAAGCCCAAGTGAACTTGTAGATCGGCTATTTTCAGCATGCAACCAATTGAAAAATGACTTATAGGGTCCACTAGTCCCTTCCTAACATTTCTAGTTTTTATTTGTTGACGAAATTGTCAGTATATTTAGTCTTAGTTTTAGTCATCATAGCTTAGTTTTCATTTAGTTTCCATTTAGTTTTCCTCCGTGGAAAAAGGTAGTCGACGAACATTTTTCATCTTAGTTGCAGTCGACGAAATCAACACTGCCTCAAAACCGAGTACCGTGCGGTCCAATTTCCCAGAAGGGTCCCTGAGAGCCAAAGGGGCCCCTGGGCCCACGGCCCCCCACCGGCCCCCAATGACCTAATCTGGCCCTGGGGAGAATGTGGCTGGAGCAAAGAAACACATTCCCAACGATACGGTGTGCAAGATGGGGGATTGAGTGCTCATTCAACGCTTTTATGTACCCAGCATTGCGCAGAGATTAATAATTGCCTATGAAGGGAGATAATAATTGGCCAAACTTTACATTACCTTGACTCTTATTTGTGACACCAAGTGTATCATTTGTACGTTACATATTTGAATGTTGGTCCTATATATATGTGTCACAGCTACCGAGATGTCATTTCTTTTGACAGTGTATTTCAGTGTAATGCTGCCTCCATCACGTTTGTCTTTTCAATGCCTGTTGTGTGGCACTGACCAAAATGTTGTGTATATTGAAGGGACAGTTTTCAAGTCCGTTCAAATGATTCTTTGTTCATTGATAAGTAACATATTGATTGCTACAACCATTATTCAATAATGTATTAACCCATTCATGACGGGAACCCCTTTTGGTGTTTTAAGCATTACGTTATGCTTTAGCTATTGAAAAATAGCAGATCTACAAGCTCTATGAGGTCTGCTATTTTGTAGGTCTGCTATTTTTGAAAAATCGTGAAAATGTGGCCCACATCTTTGAATATATATTCTTTCAGAGCGATCGTTTTGAACTCTTTTACATAGATATTTGGGGGTCCTTGACATGAAATGTTTGAGAACGACAGAAAACTGTCTAAATGGGTTAATAGTAATCATAATGTATAAAAAATCAATACAAAATATAATATTCTATATAAACATTCATGGTCTCTGGGCTTATGACCCTATAATAAGCCTGAGATGGCCTGTTAGTTTTGGAACGTGCCACAACAGTTGTTCTTGTCCTGTGTATGTTGGAAAACACTAATGTCTTGTTTTCAAATGATCACTCATTGATTTCATGGACACCCAAAGAGTCTGACAACCAGTAAGTAAAGTTGCATCTGCTTTGTCACAAAACATTTCTCCCTTGAGTTCCCCTACTCGATTAGAGAAGTTGTTTTGCTCACTTTTTTAATCCCCGCAACCTTTTGTTCTTGTGGCCTTGATTTTTGTTTTGGATTATTTGTCCTGTCCTCAGGTATTTTCTTTTTTATGATTTTTTTAAAAACATTATTCTTGTATTATGTATAGCTCAAATTATTCAGCCTTTCCTTTTGCCCAAAATTATTTCTTTGTAATAATGAATGCAATGAAAAATTGCTCTTATTTTTGTTTTGTTTATATATATATTTTCTCCTGGGAGGTAGTGCTTTGGTTTTGTTTCTCATCATTGATATATTAGACGTGGGTTCACTGCTGCCCCCTGGTGACGCCATGTTGTACTGTGCCCCTCAGGGGAAGGAGAAGACCTTACCTCTATAGGAAACGAGCCATCATCCACCGAGGCAGACCCAACTTCCCGGGGGAGGGGGGGGAGGAGGAGGAGGACTCCAGCGGGACCACCGCGGACAAGCAGCCCCTCAACATCGCCTCCAACACCTTCGTCAACCGCCGCGAGAGGAGGAGAAAGGTCAAGATGACCGTGTGGGAGCAGAGGGCCAACCAGCTGCGCAAGCGGCGCCACATGGACAGCCAAGAGGTGCTGTTTGGCGGTCCCACGGAGGACGGCGCCGGAGGCGAGACCCCCGGCGGCGGTAATAACGTCCCCCCCGCTCTCTCCTCGGACGTCAGCCCCGCGCACCTGCCCGAGTCGCCCATGTCCGTGGGCATGCCCCTCATGCCGGAGCCCCCGATGTCCATCGCCATCCCCTTGCCCGAGCCCCCGGAGTCGGAGCCCCCCATGCCTAATATGCAGACCCTGACGGAAGAGAGAGTGGTGAACCACCACCGGCCGGCGGGCGGGGGCAGGCACAGAGTGGCGCGCAAGTGTCGGCCCGCCCCGGGGCCGGACGACCCATCGCGCCATCGGAGGCACCGTCACCGCGACTCCCGCGCCGAGGCCAAGAGTCTGGACGGCGCCCAGTTGCCACGCGGAGGTGGGGCGGGGGCAGGGGCGGCGGCGGCGCAAGACGAGGCGGAGGAAAGAGACGAGCGTGAGAACAAGGGAGAGGTGGTAGACGGAGGGTCGGCGGCGGCGCAAGAGGACGGGGAAACCTGCATAGTGAACCCGTACGCCGAGGTTGGAGATGAACTCGGGAGGTAATACTTGACTTATAGAGCACCGAAGTCTGACGTCAATATCGGTAGAGGGCGCAAATCCACGGGTTCATGTACTTTTTATTTGCATTGTAATCCCCATAGGGGGGGATTTTAGATCGCCTCATATAAGAACTGTGTTTGAAAAATAAACATGTCATCTCGGCCGTTACACTCATATGGATATGAAGAATCAACTGACTGAGAGAAAACGCTATTGTTACTGCTGCTGAATTAGTTACATTTTCGCTATAAGCAGACTGTATCATGTATGACGATACAGAGACACCTCCCTGACAATAACGCAGAGACAGGTTGTTTATTTTTGGACCACGACGCTTATATGAAACGATTTTAAGATGACCCCATGTTATTCTCCATAGAGAAATGACTTCCGTGAACGAGGGGAATCGAGGGGATGAGCGAGTGACGTCAGGACTTTGGCGCTCTATTTCAGCATTTGCAACATTGTCATGGTGCTGTTTTCACTGGAGTCATATATTCCTTTTTTTTCCTCCCCCATTCCAGAGTGTGTGGCGTGCCTGGCGCGGGGGGCATCCCTGAGCCTCCCCAGTGTGAACCCTCTCTTCTGGGTAGTTCCTGCTGGGCAGAGCAGGGCGAGGCGGCCGGCGGCCACTATGAACTCCTCTGCCGCCCAAACCCTCCCGTGGTGGAGCAGGCCACGGAAGCCACGGAGCTGTCTGTCGGGCTCGCCGACACCGAGAACCACCCGGCGCCGCCTCTGAAGTCGAAACCCGAGGGAAGTGTGATCATCGAAATGTCTGCGGCACAGCCGCTCCTGCAGCGGCCCCCCATGATGACAGGTATAGGACACTTTTCACCTGCATTTCCTCCTCCTCTCTGTCGCTCGGCAGTCAAGCGGCTGTCTGCGATGTGACTCAGTGTGTGTCATATAGTTTCATTTATCGACCGCAGTGTCGGAGTCCCCTGAATGTCTGGCAAAAAAAGAAAAATCACATTTACCAGTCTTTCCCGATGATTCAGTTATGAGACGGCACACGTACGTGGCTCTTTACTTATTACTAATGGGTTAGCCCGGCCGTCTGCAGCTCCGTCATTATTCTCTTGTTTGTGTTTCAGTGAACAGCAGAGAGCTGGAGGCGTTCCCGGCTGAGCACATGAGGGAGAGAGAGGAGGAGGAGGACACAGAGGAGGAGGAAGAGGAGGAGGAGGAGGAGGAGGAGGAGGAGCAGCCTGGACCTACCAAGCCTGCTGAGCCAGACAGCATGTTCATCTTCAAACCCTCCAACCCGTGAGACATTTATTTACTAACCTGGATCACCACATCTATCAGCGTCAGTGGCGTGCACAGATAGACACTAGGGGGTGCTAGAGCACCCCCTGCCCTTTTGGCAATGTGCCCTTTTGAAGGAAAAAAAATAGCAGATCTACAAGCTCATAGCGCGCCACTCTGTGGCGCGCTATGAGCTTGTAGATCTGCTATTTTTCAATAGCTAAAGCATAACATAATGCTAACACCAAAAGGGGTTCCCGCCCAAAATGGATTAAGGCAACCGGCCGGTTCCACGCGCTGCACAAGGTGCCCTTTTTTAACTTGAGCACCTGCCCCTCTAAATGTCTGTGCACGCCACTGATCAGCGTTCATTTAACTCGCAGTCAGAGTGTACAAATGGACGTCTTGCTATGTGTATCATTCTAACTTTAATAAAGGGACCATGTGTTTATTTGTCTATATACACAGCAAGGTTATTATTATAGGTTTTAAATTGTTCGTCAGTTTTTTGTTTTTATTTCATTTTGGCTTCATGTTTTGAATTTCCGTTTAGCATTCATTTGTTTTTAAAGTGGGTTTTCGAGCTTAAGTTTATTATTATTATATAGATTTTGTGTTGTAATTTGTGGTATTTCAGGGGTGAGATTCATTTTCTTTTTTTTTCCTAATTTGTTTTTGCTAAATGTTGGCCTATCATTCCATGCTGAGAATAGGGCCTCTCTATGGTTCATGTGGTGCTTAACCCATTCTGAGCGGGAACCCCTTTTGGTGTTTTAAGCATTATGTTATAATTTAGCTATTGAAAAATAGCAGATCTACAAGCTCATAGCGCGGCACCGAGTGCCGCCCTACAAGCTTGTAGATCTGCTATTTTTGTCGGCGGCCAATTACATATATTTTTGGGGGTCACTTGACATGAAAATGTTTGAGAACCACTGACATAGAAACATCGGGATGTCAGGATTTAGAAGACATTTGCAGAATCGTCCTCATTGTCCTGGTACAGTGGTGGTAGTGTCCCCGCTCTCACCAACTAACGGTAAGCATCTCTCCCTTTGAATCACAGCATCAGGAGGATCTGCCACTATGTGGTCACTATGCGCTACTTTGAGATGACCATCCTCCTGGTGATTGTGGCCAGCAGCATCGCCCTGGCTGCCGAGGACCCTGTCTGCACCAACTCGGACAGAAACAAGGTGTGATGGGGAAACCCGGCTCTCCCCAATTTATTTGTTGTCAAAGTCAAAGTCGCACGATTAGTCTCACACGTTACCGCAGTGAAATTTGTTCTCTGCATTTGACCCATCTCTTGGAGCGGTGAGCCGCAGCGTGCACCGCGCTCGGGAATCATTAGTTGATTTGACCCCCCAATCCAACCCATTGATGATGAGTGCCAGGCATTGGGTCCCATTTTTACAGTCTTTGGTATGACCCGGCCGGGATCGAACCACCGACCTCCCAGTTTCACTCTAACCACAAGGCCACTGTCTGGTGTCAATTACCTGTACAGTATGCACCGCAGGCCCTGTCACTGCCGACCTACACATGGAGGTACAGTACCTAACTATGGAGGAGTCGATAGACTCTGGGGGGGAAAATACATGAAATGGGCTACCTCAACGACTTGTGTCGGGAAAGATGTGTAGTTTTAGATCACAGGTAGAGATTAGAAAGCAGGAGGAATACATTGGCGAAAGAAACAAAAATGAACATCTTGCATCCAGCTTATTTGCACAGGCAGTTGGGAGGATCTCCTTCCTTGTAATTAAATTGTCATTACAGCGGTTTTAATTAGGCCCACTCTACTTAGCCATGAGATATTGTGATAGAATGACAATATTCTACGACCACGGCCTGCCATCGGTTATCGCTTAATTGTAAGTTGACCTTAAGTAGGTCCCTTAATTACTGCTTGAGTGCAGCTGCTCCGTTTCCAGCCATGACTACCACTGGGTCTCAGCTGTCAGGTGAGCGCAGCAGAGTGTGACTGAAAAATGAACAACATTCATAATAATTGTTTGTGTTTATATAATTGTTTGTGTTTATAATTGTACAGGTCCTGCGCTATTTTGATTACGTCTTCACTGGAGTCTTCACCTTTGAAATGATTATTAAGGTAGGAAAGAAATAGAATATATATATATACACAAATGTTGCCTCCGTTGTGACTGCCCTTTTAAAGTTCTACCATACAGATGAGAGGTTTGTGGCCCACTGCGCATTTCTACATGCACGCACGCCTACGGTGTACTGTATATATGGACGCACGCCTACGGTGTACTGTATATATGGACATGGTGTTATGATTTCTCTCCAGATGATAGACCAGGGTCTCATTTTGCACGACGGCTCCTACTTCCGTGACATGTGGAACATTCTGGACTTCATCGTGGTGGTGGGAGCGCTGATCGCCTTTGCGCTAACGTGAGTCACGGCGAGGCACTCGCCTGGTGATGACTAATGACTCACTCACTGCAGCAAACCATCTCTGCTCTGCATATATACAACATGTTATATGAATGACCTTCCCTTCAGCAAGCTCTGCTCCATGTGGCAACCATTAGGCCGGTGCAAATGCAGGGCCTGAACGGCTCTTTCAAAGACAAAACGATTGACGTTTTAGATCGAGACGAAACTCACAAAAAGTATACAGGGCACTGTGGCTATGATCATGAAGGTTCCTGGGTTCCATCCCCCGGTTCCTCCTGGCCTCAGCGTCCTTGACATACATTGAACCCTTAACTGCTCCCGATGAGCAGGCTCGTGCCTTGCAGTATTGCTACTGCTTTTTACGTACGTACGTGCGTGTGTGCGTGCGTGCGTGCGTGCGTGCGTGCGTGCGTGCGTGCGTGCGTGCGTGCGTGCGAATGTACATACAGTAACAGTAATGCATATTGCAAGGCACTTTAAAGGCGCTATAAAAATGCATTCCGTTGGCTATTTAAAAAGCCCACGTGTGTGTGTGTGTGTGTGTGTGTGTGTGTGTGTGTGTGTGTGTGTGTGTGTGTGTGTGTGTGTGTGTGTGTGTGTGTGTGTGTGTGTGTGTGTGTGTGTGTGTGTGTGTGTGTGTGTGAGTGTGTGTGTGTGTGTGTGGACATTTGGACAAATGTGCGATGTAAGGTTGTGTGGAACACGTTGCTCGTATTCCACCGCAAACGCTATACCTCGAATGGGTAGGAAGGATAGCTTGTATCTAATTGTTTTTTATTTCATGCTCAGACTAAATATGTACTGTATACCGTAGATTATGGCCCTAATGTATGCTGCTAAAATCCCAAGAACCTTACCTTGCTTTCTTCTCCCTCTACACGATTGTGATCAATCTCGTTGCATTTTCTTGCACTGCAAATGACTTCAGTGTTCATGTCTCTGTTGTGAATATACATGTGTAATTTATAGCTGTTGATCCTCCCTGTGTATTTCTCTCTATGCCTACATTTTCTCTGTTGTTCCTGTGGATTGTATCACTGTTGGTGCTCCCAGGAATGTGATGGGGTAAACAGCATCTCATACACTCGTTTACGTTTAATATTTCTGTGTCGTTACATTTCTCATTTTGACCTTTCGCCTTGATCAATAGTGCTCTTGCCTTTTGGTGTCTTGTGTGTCCGAGGCTAATGTCGCGAACCGCTGGACTTCCAAATTTCATGTGCACGTTGCCAGTGGGCCAAGGAAGTACCTCCATACACATTTTGGTTTTTTTATATTTAACTTAAACTATATAATCAAAGTCAACGGTGGTCACATTTTGCGCTGAAACCTCCTGAATGTGGAGTCACGCTCATACATCATAATAATGTCATAGATGACTCGCACTCTTCCACATGAAATCTGAAGCCACGCAGTTATTGGGTCCTGTCTTTTTTTTTTTTACTTTTTTTTTAATTCTTTTCTGTTTTTGAGAATAAGCAAGTTCTCTCGGGCATCACAGTACAATATAATTGTTACATTTCAATTGTTAACATTCAGAATGCAACGAGTCATCCAGTCCAAATAGATTGAGGTCCTATGCTAAGATGGTGTCAATCTTTTCCACAGTGTTTTCAAACCGATCATTCGCTTTGGCAAAGTCTGTTTTTCGCACATTATTGGGTCCTGTCTTGTTGTTTTTTATTTCTTGTGTTGCCATTCAAATAGTGTGTGGAACTGCAGTGCACTTACGTGTCTATTTTGTCCTCTACATGTCTGCATGCCTATACTGTCTGTCCTTGTGTCTCAACTTGACAGCATAGTTGTGTGACACACCATTTGTAAACACCAACAGGAACAACAAGGGTAGAGACATCAAGACCATAAAGTCCCTGAGAGTGTTGCGAGTTCTGCGGCCCCTGAAGACAATCAAGAGACTTCCTAAACTCAAGGTGCCTGCCTGCCGTGCTTTGCAGCTTCTCCTCCACCTAACCCATCTGTCAAGAGTTCCAGTCAAATACCTAATGGACTGAGATTGCGTCCGCCTTCCTCTTCATCACTCTCTACCTCTTTTTTTTTCAAACAATGTATTTATTTTCCTTTTTTACACACAAATGACAATACAAATATACAAAAAAACAACAATGAACAGTACAAGACAATTACTGATATAAAGAAAGCAAAACAACAATAACCAAAAACAACAACAAAGCAAAACAAAAACAACAACAACAGCACTACTCCTCTTCAGCTCCATGAAATGAAATCTATATTTACCCAGGGTATCTGGGCTAAGCTCAAGAACTTGTTTCCAGCCAGGCCCTGCTCATAGAACACATTTCATCGTAGTGGTTCAATGCCTTGTTCAAGGGCACTTCAGCGGTGGTAATTTTAACGTGTCGGGCGGCTGATTCGAACTAGGAACCTTCTGGTATCAAGACCGCGCCGCTATCCGTTCGGCCACCGCTGCCATCCATTAAATGTGACAAATTATTGTTCTTTATGTATCTTATAAAACGGCCCCACACCTCCTGAAACATTTCTTGTTTGTCCTTAAGAATGTATGCAATCTTTTCCAAAGGTAAACATAAAGACAATTCCCTGAACCACTGTGTAATACTTGGTTTGTCTGGCCTCTTCCAGGTCAATGCTATCACTCTCTTAGCTTTTAAAAGACATATCTATAAACATTTGTTCATTACGCTTTATCTTGTGTCCCTCCGGATATAGACCGAGCAGGAAGAACTTTGGTTCTGGTACAATATTTATTGACAAAATCTTCTGTATTTCCTGCCCGACCTTCCCCCAAAACTCCATACATTTTGGACCAGGACCATAGACAGTGGAACAATGTGCCTCTATCTTCACCGCATCTGGTGCATACATCTGGAATATTACAATTATACTTATTAAGTTTAACTGGTGTGATGTACACTCTCATAAGCCAATTGTCACTCTCTACCTCTTAATCCATTGAGACCTGGAACGCATCCATGTCACGTTAGCGTTTAACCACATTAACCATTAACCCATTTTGGGCGGGAACCCCTTTTGGTGTTTTAAACATTATGTTATAATTTAGCTATTGAAAAATAGCAGATCTACAAGTTCATAGCGCGCCACCGAGTGGCGCGCTATGAACTTGTAGGTCTGCTATTTTTGAAAAATCGTTAAAATGTGCCTCAAATCTTTCCGAAAATTGTCATGATTTAGAAAACTTTTTTTTAAAAATGTCGACGTCAGGCCTGAATGGGTTAATGCTTCTCGTGTGTCTCCCCGCAGGCTGTGTTTGACTGCGTGGTGACGTCTCTCAAGAACGTGCTCAACATTCTCATCGTCTACCAGCTCTTCATGTTCATTTTCGCCGTCATCGCCGTGCAGCTCTTCAAGGGGAGGTTCTTCTATTGCACGGACAGCTCCATGAACACGGAGAAAGAGTGCCAGTGAGTGACGACTCAACTCAAAAGCCTCGGCTCAATCCATGTTCCTCCTCGCTGCTTGATCGGGATACGGAACCAATTATGCTACGACATGATGTCAGACGTAATAGCAATCTGATAGTCCTCTTAAAGGGATAGTTCAGATTTTTTTTACTTAAGTTGTATGAAATACTTGCCATTAATATAGTGGTTGCAACTGTATTACTTTATTGCCCGAGTCCTGTGGTGGGAGTTCTGCTCTGGTTTTGGTGAAATATCAAGTAGTTCCGGTCATTTTGTGGGGGGCACTGGGGGCCACGCAGTAAAAGTAAATTAATCCACAAAACTAACGTCATTTGTATTGTTGACCTATTTCTAAAATATTAGTGCAACTTCCGTTCTTTTTTTACCCCTCTATCACACAGAACTATGTTTTTTGTGTCCATATCACTACGCCCAAAAAATTGTTCCATGTGATAGAGGGGTCAAAGTTGAACGAAAGTCGCGCTAATATTTTAGAAATAGGTCAACAATACAAATTACGTTCGTTTTGTGGATTCATTTACTTTTACTGCGTGGCCCCAGTGCCCCCCACAAAATGACCGAACTACTTAATATTGACCAAAACCAGAGCAGAACTCCCACCACAGGACTCGGGCAATCAATTAATACAGTTGCAACCACTATATTAATGGCAAGTATTTCATACAACTTAAGTTAAAAAAATCTGAACTATCCCTTTAAGTCAAACTCATGGATTAAAGTTCTTAGTTAAAAAGAAAGCAGGGGCTCGCAACTCACTTTAAGATGCTCCAAACTTTATTTAGCGACAGGCAGACAAAAATACGACGTTTCGACCGTCTATGTCTAGTTGACAAAGACCATAAGGTTGAAACGTCATATGTTTTGCCTGCCTGTCGCTAATTAAAGTTTGGATCATCTTAAAGTGAGTTGCGAGCCCCTGCTTTCTTTTTATTGTTTGCTGTTTCTACAGTTTTGGCTCGGCACCAATTGGAGGATGTGCGTTACTTTTCTTACCCGTAAAGTTCTCAGTTGCCACGACTGATTTCAGTCATTTGGATTCCCTAGAAGTCAGCATGTCGTCTATAGAACTGTGTCCTGCACCGAAAATAGGCTATCTACAAGCTTACAAGCTTACGGTGTTGTAAGCTTTCGGGTTATTAGTTATTTCAGTCTTCCAGAAAACCCTAATGATCTCCGATATTTCATACGCGCAATTGTTAACAACCTCAATCCGCAATTTCTTCAACTGGTTAGCTGTATGGCTACCAAAACATCATCCTTTTACATTGTGTTGCGCTAGTGTGGCTCCTTTCACACTCGTGAAAGGAGCCACACAGTCGGGTTTTTTTTACAGTCGTGAGATTTTATTTTTGCTTTAATCGATGCTGAAACTACCCACGACATGCTATTCTAAACTAAACACGACAGAGACCACCAGTATAGGCAGGAATGACACGGTCACACTACCGCAGCACCGACGGTAGTAAAACTTAAATACAGCTTTTACTATATTTAAGCTGATGGACTAGCCTAGTGAATGAAGTGCAGCCATTACCCATGGGCCTCTCTGTTCCCTGCAGGGGCTACTACATTGACTACAGCCGAGACAGGAAGGAGGTGAAGAGGCGGGAGTGGAAGAGGCACGAGTTCCATTACGACAACGTGTGCTGGGCCCTCCTCACACTGTTCACCGTCTCCACAGGGGAGGGCTGGCCTCAGTGAGTGAGAGCGCTCAGTCACGCACGCACGCACACACGCACACGCACACACACGCAAACTAGGGCTGTGAATCTTTGGGTGTCCCATGATTCGATTCCGATTCTTGGGGTCACGATTTGATTCAAAATCGATTCAACTCCATTCTCAATCCAAAAACTATTTTTTTTAAATTCAAAACCATTTTTTTTCCCAGATTCAAAACGATTCTCTATTCAAAATGATTCTCGATTCAATACATAGGATTTCATCACAATCTACTCCAGCCAACTGAAGTGACTAGTACTGACTACAGTAACTTGAAAATGACTGAAGACATGTTTACTGTGATTAGGATAAGCTTACATTTCATATCACAAACTGAAAACTCCTGTAACTGTAACCAGATTTTTTTTTTTTGGAAATTATGAATCGATTTTGAATCGTTCATTAAATGGGAATCGCAACTCTGGGATTTAAACCTATGTAACAACTAGTCACAGAAATTGACTGGGATCTTCAACTCGACTGGGATCTTCATCTCGAACTAATAAGAAATAAACCCAGCCTGGCGTATTATAGGACTGTAAAGGTTGACCGGACGGCCGCCAAGGCTCCAAGGATGCATTTTGTTGGGTTCTTTTTTTTACCCAAAGTCTCCAAACACCAACCAGGCAATGCAAGATTATCCACAGTCATGGACTGTCCAAAAATTAGGCACATCAACCGCTAAAAGAACAGCAACTGGAGGTAACTACTTTAACGGGCTACACCCTTCCATGAAGGGCCCCAGCAGCGCAGGAGGTTTGCCAGCACTGGACAGGTGACCAACAATCAATTGAACAACATGTTTAAAATAATTGCAATGTCCATGCTCAGGAATTCATTAAGATATAGTTGAGACATACAAATATGAAACGCACCACTCCCCACAGTCACTTCCAAGCTGGCCAGCGATAATTAATTAGAAGCAACTGTGCATTCTTCATTGACCATTTGCAGACCGCGGCCATCTTGCCATCAGAGTTTGGAAGCACTCGTTTTCAGTAAAGCAATGTCCTGCTGCCTCCTGCATTATGTGCAAATTCAAAACAGGTGGTACGCACAGGGCAGTTGAGTGATATCTAATGAGCACTTCCAAACTGCAACACTTAGAAAAAGAATCACCTGCAAGGATACAAAGTATAACATGTCTACGGTGGATTTTTATGAAACAAACACTTTGAGGATAAAAAGAGAAAAAGCTTTTCGTACAGCTGCAATGTTGGTGAGTTTGACGTTGTGTGCTACAATCAGATAGGACTTTTCTGTTTGGATTTGCCAATGGGAAGTTGCACCTTGTTAGCACCTTGCCATTAACTTATATGGTAAGATGGCCGCGGTCTGCATATGGACAACAAGGATCTTTCAGCTTAAAGGACCACTTCACCACTTTTCAACCCATCTTCATATAATTGGTCCTCACTAATAATCATGATACAATGGCACCATTTTTTTCTACTCAGTCTGTGTCTCATAGGAGGGCTGTGGGCAGTTCAGAAACCCGTCCACCAGTGACATCATCGTTAGGCAGATTTTTTTTAAACAATATTTTTTTACAAAAACGTTTAGATTTGTATTATCGTGAGAACGATGGCTTCCATTTTCGCATTGCAACTTTTCAGGACTAGAAAGCCTGCAGTTTCTAATAGCTTGGATTCCCCATCGATGATGTCACTGGTGGACGGGTTTCTGAACTGCCCACAGTCCTATGAGACACAGACTGAGTAGAAAAAAATGGTAGCCATTTTATCATGATTATTAGTGAGGACTAGTATATGAAGATAGGTTGAAAAGTGGTGAAGTGGTCCTTTAAAGGTTGTCCTCTCTCTGCTTGTCCTCTCAGGGTCCTCCAGCACTCCACCGATGTGACGGAGGAGAACCTTGGTCCCAGCCGTGGCAACCGCATGGAGATGTCTGTCTTCTACGTGGTCTACTTTGTGGTTTTCCCATTCTTCTTCGTCAACATCTTTGTGGCCCTGATCATCATCACGTTCCAGGAGCAGGGCGACAAGATGATCCAGGAGTGTACCCTGGAGAAGAACGAGGTGCGTACGCAACGCAAGCTCTTCACTGCTCACAACTAACACCAGGGCTCCACCGGGCGCATCAGCGTCGCGTCAGCGTCGCGTCTCCGTCACCGTCAGGGAATGTTCCCTTTTTAATCAATGAAGGGTGGCTCCACTGCCCGCGTTGCGTTGCGTTGACGGAGACGCGACGCGTGCATTAAAATTGAACCGGTGCGTTTTTTGACGCACGCGACGGAGACGCAACGCGTCCGGTGGAGCCCTGGCGTAAGTAGGCCTGGCACAGCTGTTACATGGTCGCCTAATTGTAATTATTTATGCATAATCCAATTCCATGTTGAGAAAGGTTCATACATTTGGAAACTTTTCAGGAACAGCGGAAATAGCCGATCTACAAGCATGTATATCTTGGATCTGCTGTATATAGACCAAAAAAACATTGCATGGATGCACCTGGGACGTATCCTCAGTGATGTATCCCAAGGTCATCGGGGTTTCGGGTCTCACAACATCATACCCCTCACTCGGGTGACCCAGCCGGCCGGGGTGATCAAATCCCGACTTACGTCCCAGTAGCTACCCTCGATCAGTCCCATTAGGGAAAGACCAGGGACACACAATCCGCTGCTCCAGAACTACTCTGCCGGTACTGGGCGGGCCATCCGGTACTGGGCGGGTACTGGGCGGGCCATCCGGTACTGGGCGGGCCATCCGGTACTGGGCGGGCCATCCGGTACTGGGCGGGCCATCCGGTACTGGGCGGGTACTGGGCGGGCCATCCGGTACTGGGCGGGCCATCCGGTACTGGGCGGGCCATCCGGTACTGGGCGGGTACTGGGCGGGCCATCCGGTACTGGGCGGGTACTGGGCGGGCCATCCGGTACTGGGCAGGCCATCCGGTACTGGGCGGGCCATCCGGTACTGGGCGGGTACTGGGCGGGCCATCCGGTACTGGGCGGGCCATCCGGTACTGGGCGGGCCATCCGGCACGTGGAGGGACATGGAGGGATATATATATATATATATTTATTCTGTTACAAGATGACATAACAAACATAATTTAAGGACAAGAACACTCATTCATGTGCAGGGTTCGATGTGGTGGGTGGAAAATTTGATGCCTTTGATCTTGGTATCCCCCCCCTCTGGTCATATATATATGTTTTTATCACCGGTGGATGCGTTTGATCGCTGCTTCTGGTCAGCATTTTCACTTATTTACACTACACTTATTTCTGAATAGTTTCCAGACCGTTTTAGCTACTACAGTACATTGTACAGTACATTGTACAGTACATTGAGTTCACCAGACATTAGTGGTTGATGGAGATCTGTCATCGTTTGTCTACATGACGTTTTCAGACACATCAGTATATTATTGCATATTTTATCCAGTGTTCCAAACGTACACTGGAATACACATCCACGCACGCACACGCACGCACGCACGCACGCACACATGTGCACACATGCTCCCACAAAATGGCGCATGTGCTCACAAACGTGCGCGTCTGTGTGTGTCTGTGCACAGGAACAGACACACACACACAGACATGCTGATTGCAGACTTACCCCCCCAAGTGTCTGCAACTGTTTTTAAACATGCGTGCTACATCACACGATGAGGACATGTTGCTGTTCTGTTCTGTATTGGTTTATTGCTTTGAAATGTTGTATGATGTTGTACCTCGACGACACTGCAAATGAGGGTGACCTCATTGTCTTTTGAGGATAAATAAAGGTTTGAATGAATGCACGCTCACACATGCACGCTCACACATGCACGCTCACACATGCACACTCACACATGCACACTCACACATGCACAGAATTGGCACACTCATTTCAGGTGAATGTAAAACTCTTGCATACTATCTCTCTCTTTCTCTCTCTCTCTCTCTCTCTCTCTCTCTCTCTCTCTCTCTCTCTCTCTCTCTCTCTCTCTCTCTCGCTCTCTCCCCCCCCATGTTCTCTCTCCAGAGGGCTTGCATTGACTTCACCATGAGTGCCAAGCCCATGACGCGCTACATGCCCCAGAACAGACAAACCTTCCAGTACAGACTGTGGCATTTTGTGGCATCGCCCTCTTTCGAGTACACGGTGATGGTGATGATCGCCCTCAACACTGTGGTTCTCATGATGAAGGTAAACCACCGGCCTCTAGAGGCCACTGCTTCTCAATGTGTGCCTCTGGGGACCTTGAGGGGTCCAGCCGTCCAGGTGGTCTGCAGCTAAATAATTGATAGGAACAAAATGGGACCCTTACACGTCTCACTCCGATTGTACAAATGGAACACTCACAGGTTCCTTTGTTTCCATTTGTACCCTAAATTAACACATTTTACCATGTAGATTGGGGTCCCAAATAGGTATAACATGGGGGTCTTAATGCAAATCAAACTGCAGGTCTTTGAAATTAAAAAAAGGTTGAGAATCACTGCTCTCTAGGCCATTACCTTGTCGTCAAGAACAGATACAATGACAGAATAAGACCTAATAAGTATTTTTTTATTTTTTTAATCAAAGTTTCTTTATTAATTTTTCAAGTCACATATGAGTCAAAAATAGCATACAAAAATTGTTGAAATGTTTTAACCCCTCCCTCCCCCCAGAGTTCCCGCTCTGAAAGAGCCACAACCCCGGTATCTTGCACAAACAAATATACTACATATTCAAAAATAGAAGAAATTAATCAAATATTGGACACAATATGCAAACAAATAATAATAACAAAATTAAGTCTTTTTTTGTTTGATTGTACACAGTATCACTCAGCTCCAGCGGCCTACGACACTGTCTTAAAGCACCTGAATACTGCCTTCACCGTTCTCTTCTCCTTGGAGTGCATTCTCAAGATCATGGCTTTTGGAATTGTGGTGAGTGCTACAGTAAAATTGTAATACAGTATTTTGAAGATGCTCCATCATGGGAGTGACTCGCTTTGTGCCGAGTCGTATTGAAGATTGTTTATGGATATGCACAATGGTTTCTCTAATTGGCCTTTCCTACAGAACTACTTCCGAGATACTTGGAATATTTTTGATTTCATCACTGTGCTCGGCAGCATCACTGAGATAATAGTGGATTTGCAGGCAAGTTATTCCTAAATTGTTGTTGTTGTTGTTGTTTTTTGCTGTAATGCTATATGTTATGTGTGTGGTAAAAATGTAAGCAAAGTCTTGCTCAGTACCTCCATCTTTGTTTTACCCCCCCCCCCCCCCCCCCCTCTCTCTCTCTCTCTGGTTTTAGTCTTTGAATACCATCAACATGAGTTTCCTGAAGCTGTTCCGAGCAGCCAGGCTGATCAAGCTGCTGAGACAAGGTTACACCATAAGAATCTTGCTGTGGACCTTTGTCCAGTCCTTCAAGGTCAGACACATTGCAACCTACTTCCTAATTCTTTGAGGCATCTATGAGTCCATTTGTATACATGCCCACTTTGAATTCCTCAAAGATACATACAGGTATAGGGACGTTTCTTCATCATTATACACAGTAAAGTGTTGAGAGTGTAGAAATGTAATCAAATGGACCGTTGTTTACATTTGTAGGGTGCAGAACGCAAAGGGCACTCCGAGTTCCAAATGGATAAATGAACACTGCGTATTATCACAAATCTTTTCAGACATCAATCCATGTGTGACAAAGTACTGATGGACTGTCTCTTGTCTCCACCCCCAACAGGCTCTTCCTTACGTCTGTCTTCTTATCGCTATGCTTTTCTTCATATATGCCATCATCGGAATGCAGGTATACGTCCTCACGTTATTTTCTATGTAGTGATTTTCAACGACATGTCTTAACGTTCAGGGCAGTGGCATCAGCGTAATCTAGGGCATTCACTTCTAGTCATTTTTACTAGTTGACTAGTTGCCTAGTTTACTAGGCGACTAGTCGACTAGTTGTTTAACTACCTATTATGTAAAAAAAACAATTATATATAAATATTTGTACATTTAAAAACGGTGTACATTGGTGACTATAACTATAATCTACTTGATATTGAGGCCTACAAAATTGGGGGGAAAAAAACTTTTTTTCTTATCAACTAGTCAGTCAACTAGTACCAACAAGGTCGACTAGTGGATTTACTAGTTGAATAGTCAACTAGGTAGTTGCTTAAAGCCCACTGAAAACAGCCGCACACTTTTCCTGCAGGTCTTTGGAAACATTAAGTTGAATGACGAGAGCCACATCAACCAGCACAACAACTTCAAGACATTCTTCAGCGCATTGATGCTGCTCTTCAGGTGGGCATGACTTATCCACATCTAAACATTCTGAGCTTATCTAAACTTAGCAAAGTGAAACTGTTAACCTATTTCTGGACGGGAACCCCTTTTGGGCAGGAACCCCTTTTGGTGTTTTAAGCATTACGTTATACTTTAGCTATTGAAAAATAGCAGATCTACAAGCTCATAGCGCGCCACCGAGTGGCGCGCTACAAGCTTGTAGGTCTGCTATTTTAAAAAAATCATGAAAATGTGGCACAAATCTTTGAAAATTGAACATATATTCTTTCAGACTTTTTTTTTTATTTCGACGTCAGGCCTAAATGGGTTAAGCAATATGTTACACTTTAGCTATTGAAAAATAGCAGATCTACAAGCTCATAGCGCGGCACCGAGTGCCGCGCTACAAGCTTGTAGATCTGCTATTTTTTTAAAGAATCCTGAAAATGTGGCGCAAATCTTTGAATATATATTCTTTCAGAGTGAGCGAGTTTTTAACTCAAATCTTTGCTTATGGAGGGGTCCCTGGAACAACATATTTTCAGATGGGGGTCGACACGCCAATTACATATATTTTTGGGGGTCCTTGACATGAAAATGTTTGAGAACGACTGACATAGAAACATAGGGTTTTTCAGAAAACTGTCAGGATTTATAGGTTCGTTTGTAGAATCGTCCTCAGCCCTTAACGGTGTGGTTTGTCCAGCAGGAGTGCAACGGGGGAGTCGTGGCAGGAGATCATGCTTTCTTGCTTGGGAGGCCAGGAGTGTGAGGAGGACACCTCCATAGACCCTCTCACCACCTCCCCGGACCACGAGGGAGGCTGCGGGACAGAGTTCTCCTATTGCTACTTCGTCAGTTTCATATTCTTCAGTTCCTTTCTGGTCAGGACGCTCACTATGCAATGATGCACCCCCATGTTTGTTTTTTTTCCTCCTGTTTCCAATCTCTCCCTTTAGTATGCTCCACTTTATTCACCGCACGTTGTCTTGATCGTTATTTCCGCAGATGCTAAATCTGTTTGTAGCCGTCATCATGGATAACTTTGAGTACCTGACGCGAGATTCTTCCATTCTTGGCCCCCATCACCTGGATGAGTTTGTCCGCATCTGGGGAGAGTATGACCGAGCAGCAGGGTGAGATCTGTCATTCATCTTATTTTATTTTTGAGGGGCGCTAGCCCCTCCTATACACAGGTTTAATGTTTGTATTTAATTCAATGTTTGTTTTGTAAACGCCATTGACAATGACGGGAAAATGTACGTCATAATGTGCCATTTACTGTCTCTTTATTGTTAATGGCGTTTAATGTTTGTGTTTGCACCGTTTGTTTTACATCACCATTACATCACCTGATCAACATGAGATAGACTTTAATATATTAGCGCCCCTCACTTTACCTGGGTGTGATTTTTTTGTTTCACGAGACCTGAAACAGTTTGATGATGCTCATGTTCCAACTCTGTCCAGCAGGGGGCGATATTTGTATGTGAAATGCAGAGAGCTTACAGAGGAGATGTGGAAAAAAAAATCACCGACTGTATTGTGTATGTAAAACGGATGCATAAAAGAAATCCCCTTATTTCACAAATGTTGCATAAGGAAATTGATATTTCTGTGCCACAATTTGTATAGTGACATCAAGGGAATGATAGATTAAACTCAACTATATTGCAGAGTTGTGCAGTAGACAGCATTTTACCATTTTCAGGAATTCAATTATGTTAAAGTATACACACCTGCTACATCTGTCTGCCCTCGCCTCGCCGCTATGGAATAACCACGATGAACTATATTCTAGCAACGCCAGGCTCTGTTGATTCTAGACCTGCAGTTGCACCTCATGTGATATCCCTCTTTTCCCTGTAATAATGATGTAGTTAGACCCTCCTCGTCAGTCACTGATTGGACTCAGACCCTCCTCGTCAGTCACTGATTGGACTCATAGATCAAAGTCATTATACTCTAAGGCCGGAAACCTATTCATACACCATAACAGCAGGGTCCCAGGCCATGACTCATGTCTGCGGCGTTCTAGCGAAAATATTTCTCACTTTTGCTGTAAACCAATCTATACAATTGTGCTGGGGCGAGTTGGTGATCGGATTGACGATATTCAGACCGCTGCCATCTTGCCAGCAAGGTGCTAACTAGGTGGAACTTCCCATAGATAGCGCCCATTCATCCAAACAGAAAAGTCCTATCTAATTGTATTAAATAACGTCAAACTCACCAACATTGCAGCTGTACGGAAAGCTTGAATTATCCTCTTTCAATCTGTAAAGTTTTTGTTTCATAAAAATCCACCGTAGACATGTTTTTGAGCTACTTCCTGTCAAGAAATTCCTCGCAGGTGGTTTTGAAGTATTGGAGTTTGGAAGCACTCGTTTTTAGTAAAGCAACCTCCTGCTGCCTCCTGCATTATGTGCAAATTCAAAACAGGTGGTATGCAGGGCAGTTGAGTGATTATCCAACGAGCACTCCCAAACTCTGACACTGAAAAAAATAACCTGCGCAGAATTTCTTGACAGGAAGTAAGTAGCTCATAATAACATGTCTGCGGTGGATTTTTATGAAACAAAAACTTTACAGATTGAAAGAGGATAATTCAAGCTTTCTATACCGCTGCAATGTTTGTGAATTGGACGTTGTTTAATACAATTCGATAGGACTTTTCTGTTTGGATGAATGGGCTGTCTATGGGAAGTTCCACCTAGTTATCACCTTGCTGGCAAGATGGCAGCGGGCTGAATATCGTCAATAGGACAGGTCGCCATGTTGCAAAGTGCGCAAAGTCACACAACGTGACGTATACGGAACTGACGTTTACAGTATGCCGCTATGCTGCCTGTGCTCTGACGTCACTCACTTTACGTACCTCTGCGTTTTCAACCGAGCTTTTGCAGTTACCGTTTCCGTTCTGCACATTCCGTTTGGATTACACTCACTCCCTCCGTCTTAAACATCCATTTCTCTTCAGAAGCGTTAGTATTGTAACCTCGACACAGCATAACATCAGAAATGATCCCAGAACATCCGCGTTCTGTTCACTCACGCGGATAAAGCCTAGATTGCGAACAAACAGCCTCTTAAAACGGTTTTAAGACGCCCGTCTTTCCCGTTTCCTTCTTCTGATTTTCCTTTATCTTTTTTTTATTTTATTTATTTTATTCTTTTTTTAAGGTAGATGTGAGCGGGCCAAAGGCCTGTGAACGTCTAGTTGCGAACGAAGTGAAGCACTAACTATAGAAGCTGACCAAAACTGTCTGTCTGTCTGTGTGTGTGTGTGTGTGTGTCACGCTGGTGCCCGCCACCAGAGGGCAACAGAAATTGGAACGATACAGAGGTCTCTGTGTGTGTGTGCGTGCGTGCGTGTCAGACTGCCACAACAGCTTCGTTCGCTTCCCGCGTTTACGCGTCTTACTTGTATTGTACAAATCTTGGCAGTATGTGTCTTTAATTCCCTCCTTAACATGTCTTTTCATCATCATATCCTTTATTTAACCAGCTCTCTCAGAGTACAGGGGTATTTGAAATGGGAAAAGTATGAGACGCACTGGTTTAAAGTCCATAAAGTCACTATTCTTACTTGTCATGTTTCTGCTGTAGCGGGCGTATCCACTACACGGCCATGTATGAGATGTTGACACACATGTCGCCACCGCTGGGCCTGGGGAAGAAGTGTCCTGCCAAGATTGCCTACAAGGTATTGAGGAATGCAGTAAGATCTCCCCTGTCCTCCCTATTCTCAGCCTGAAAAGAAGCTTGACATCGAGGAAATTAACCAACGTATTATTGCTCCCTCCTGTGCTCGTGTTTCTGTGTCTTTCCCAGAGGTTGGTGTTGATGAACATGCCAGTGGACGAGGACATGACCGTCCACTTCACCTCCACGCTGATGTCTCTCATCCGCACCGCCCTGGATATCAAAATCGCCAGAGGTCAGGGTTCACCGATGAGCATATCGTAGCACTTGACCTGGCCTTGACGACAATCTTAAACAATGTAATTTAGACGGATGCCAGGTTCAATTGTTGACCTGGCATCCTATAGTTTCTACTGTTTCAATGTACAGATTATTTATTTCCTGATATAATAGTCTGATGCTAGGTTCTTCATTTAACTATGATCCTAGATTACTGAGCCACTACACTGTCATCCATATTGTGCATTTGAAATTTGAATCAAAGGACAAAGGACAGTGTAGTGATTTGATGTATGTGTTTAACTTGCTTACTGTAAGTCGCTCTGGATATTAGATACATTCTAATTCGGATATTGTTTAGTGTTGAGCATGTTGTTTTAATATCATGGCATCTGCGAAACAGCAAAATAAAATCACATTATACATGCATATTCTAGAAATACAAAAACGGAAGATAGATATATCTCAATCTAATATTGAAAAACAGATTTTTCATTATTTGATTTCTTATATATTTCGTTTTTGAGTTTTCTGGATTGATGTTTTTTTTTTGTAACTCAAAGTTGACGTAACCAAATGGATCCATGAACATTCGTTCGATTCAATTTGTACACTGGAGAGTTCCATTTGATGTACATGTAGTGATGGTGTGTGTTGGTTCCAGGTGGTGTAGATGTAGTGATGATGTGTGTTGGTTCCAGGTGGTGTAGATGTAGTGATGGTGTGTGTTGGTTCCAGGTGGTGTAGATGTAATGATGATGTGTGTTGGTTCCAGGTGGTGTAGATGTAGTGATGATGTGTGTTGGTTCCAGGTGGTGTAGATGTAATGATGATGTGTGTTGGTTCCAGGTGGTGTAGATGTAATGATGATGTGTGTTGGTTCCAGGTGGTGTAGATGTAGTGATGATGTGTGTTGGTTCCAGGTGGTGTAGATGTAGTGATGATGTGTGTTGGTTCCAGGTGGTGTAGATGTAGTGATGGTGTGTGTTGGTTCCAGGTGGTGTAGATGTAATGATGTGTGTTGGTTCCAGGTGGTGTAGATGTAGTGATGGTGTGTGTTGGTTCCAGGTGGTGTAGATGTAGTGATGATGTGTGTTGGTTCCAGGTGGTGTAGATGTAATGATGTGTGTTGGTTCCAGGTGGTGTAGATGTAGTGATGGTGTGTGTTGGTTCCAGGTGGTGTAGATGTAGTGATGATGTGTGTTGGTTCCAGGTGGTGTAGATGTAGTGATGATGTGTGTTGGTTCCAGGTGGTGTAGATGTAGTGATGGTGTGTGTTGGTTCCAGGTGGTGTTGATGTAGTGATCGTGTGTGTTGGTTCCAGGTGGTGAGGATCGCATTGCACTGGACACTGAGCTGCAGAAGGAGATCAGTGTCATCTGGCCTTACCTTCCTCAAAAGACCTTGGACCTCCTGGTGCCTATTAATAAAGGTATGGGTGTATCTGCACACGTCTTAGGGATTGATTGATTGATTGATTGATTGATTGATTGATTTTTGACATGGACATCACAATCACATTGGACACCAGATGCAGTTAAAAGCCAGAGGCTTTTACATTTTAAATTTAAAATAAATCTTAAATCTAAACTTTTTTAAAACACTATAGCCAGAACTAAACACGGAGAGTACACACATAATATATAATGTATTTATATATACAGGTGCATCTCAAAAAATTTGAATATTGTGGAAAAGTTCATTTTCTTCCATAATATAATTCAAAAACTGAAACTTTCAAATATTCAAGTGAAACTTTCATATATTCTTGATTCGTTGTGCATAAAGTGAAATATTTAAAGCTTTTTTTTGTCTTAATCTTGATTATGGCATACAGCTCATGAAAATAAAAAAAATCCTATCTCAAAATATTAGAATATTTTGAGACTATTTTAAAAAACATTTATAATACAGAAATGTCGACCATCTGAAAGGTATGTTAATGTATGCACTCAATACGTGATCTGGGCTACTTTTAAACTAAATATTTCATCAATGGGGCGTTGGCATGGATGTGATAAGCCTGTGGCACTGTTGAGGTGTTATGGAAGCCCAGGTTTGCTTTGATAGCAGCTTTAAACTCATTTGTATTGTTCAGTCTTATGTCTCACACCTTCCTCTTAACAATACAACCTAGATTCTCCGTGGGGTTCAGTTCAGGCCAGTTGGCTGGTCAGTTAAGGACAGTAATACCATGGTCAGTACACCAATTACTAGTAGTTAGTAATCAGTAGTCTGGGTTAAATTGGTCTTAAGTGTACATGTAGGGCTGCCTACTGCTTGCCAGTGTGTATTTAAATGCATGACGATGCCTGCCTACATCTACACTGTATGCCTGTCCCCACAGACACTGACATGACGGTGGGTAAGATCTATGCTTCCATGATGATTATGGACTACTTCAAAACGAACAAAGCCAAGAAACTGAGGCAACAGCTAGAAGCTCAGGTCAGCTTAACGCATACATAGACACACTCTTTTTTTTTTCCTCTCCTGAAAATCACACACAGTAAAAATCATCAGTGTTCATTTGACTCAGAAGAGTGTACAAATGGAACCAAATGGACCCTGAAGGATTTGTACTTACTTACTTACAGCACTCGCAACGTGGCCACCTGCCAGCATGGAAATGATGCATGAGTTAGTATAAAAAGCAGTGGTGGAAAAAGTACTCAATTGTTTTACTTAAGTAAAAGTACCAATACTGCAATTTAGAACTACTTTGTTAACACTTAGCTTGCTGACCATTCTAATTAACTTCATGGCCCTCGCTGCTACATGATAGCATTGGACGAACAAACTTTTCCTAAGCCGACAGTAAATGTTCTCTTATAGCGAGAATCACACAGCATACCTCAAAAGAAAGCGTAACTTGTCCACTCTAATTATTTTTTTATTTTTTTTATTTTTTTACCATCTTCCATTCTGGAGATATGCACCTTTATGTAACACCTGCTTTTGTAGTAACGTACTCTTCTTGAACAGAAAGCCTAATTAGAAGCGGTTTTATGTCAGACGCTGTGTATTGTTACAACTCGGATAGCCGTGTTCGCCTGCTGTTTTTCCCTCCGAGGAGGAACGACTGTTGTGAGGCGGTTAGTGTTGCTGTCAAGCCTTCCCAACTCTCGTAACAACACAACACATTTGCAATGTTCTATCTGACCGGCGTTGATCATCATGATAAAGAAATAACCGCTCGCCGAGGGACGATACAATCAGTTTTTTTGTTTGAATATGAAGAAAAAAGGAGACAGAAATCTGACAGACAGACACTGCAGTCACGCTCGGGTCAGATTACACACACAACCCCTCCGTTGAAACACAGAGGAGAGAGCCCTCCCCTCCCTGAAACAAAGAGAGAAACAAGAAGAGGTGCACCCCATTGCACAGACACGATCGGCTTGGTATGAAGCCATTCTTTTGCCCGGAGTTGCATGGGAGTCTCCGAGCAGCCATTACGTGACAATACTGGGGTTGCCTCCCATCCTGTTTTCAGGAAGGGAGGGGGAGAGGCATTTTTTTTCTTTTTTTTTGGGATCACGTGATCGGAGTGTTGCGCTATCATCCAATGCTAGTTGGTAAAGTGCCCGGGTGTGTAGAAAGACGATTGAAAGTAATCAATAAAAACATGCGGTAAACGTAGAAATCCCTTTCCCGCATCGGACCGTTGGGATTTGAACCACGTAGAAATCCTTCTCCCGCAATGACTGTGTTAAAGTAAAAGTACGGAATTTGAAATGTACTTAAAAGTACAAAAGTATCGGCATCAAAATGTACTTAAAGTACAAAAGTAAAGTATTCATGTTGCAGACTGTGCCATTTCACAAGTTCAAAAGGTGTAGAAAAGCGATTGAAAATAGCCGATCTACAAGCTCTCAATGTGTTGCGTTGCGACGCATTGAGAGCTTGTAGATCGGCTATTTTCAAATGGCCGAAATGTATAGGGTTGAAGTGGTTAATGTATGTTTTCTAATCAAAATTTAAATCGCCAAAGTAACTAGTAACTCAAGTTTTCAAATAATTGTAGTGGAGTAAAAGTACACATTTTGGCTCCGAGACGAGTAGACGTAAAAGTACTGGAAATTGGAAATCGGAAATTGGAAAAGTAAAGTACAAATACCTTAAAATTGTACTTAAGTACAGTACTTAAGTAAAAGTACTTAGTTACTTTCCACCACTGTATAGAAAGCCCGTGACCTGGAATGGAAATCAGCCCACGTACCATCAATCACAGAATGGCATAACTTACTAAACAGTACAGCGTCATATGAAAGAGTATCATTCTCTATGAAAAATAAGATAGATCAGTTCCACCAGAAGTGGGACAGATTCCTTCTGTATGATAGCACTACGTAATGACAGACTACTGGCTGCCCCCCCTCCCCCCTACAGTAGATCTTCGCCTGCTCACATATGTCTCTATCGAGAAGAACACAGCCTCCCTCCCCTTCCTTCCCTCCTAGTTGTGTTTTTTTTCCCTTTTTTTTCTTTTCTTTTCTTTCTTGTAATGTAACGATTTGTGTTATTTTGTGTTTATTTTATTTTTTATTTTTCTTCGTTTGTTTGTTCTGTATTGTGGGTGTTCTGTTTGTCTGAATGAAAATCCAATAAAATACTAATCACAAAAAAAAAGAAAGCCCGTGACCTGTAGTTGACGTATTTACAACATTGTATGTGTCCGTTTTCTTCAGAAGAGTAGCTTGATGTTCAAACGTCTGGACGCCTCTACCCTCCCTGAGGATATCTACTCTAACACCCAACCACTGCCCATGATGAGCCTCAGCGCTGGCTCAGCCCTGTGAGTCTGTGCTTTGTTCGCTGTGTGTGTGTGTGTGTGTGTGTGTGCGTGTGTGCGTGTGCATGCACGTGCGTGTGCTTGTGCGTGCGCGCGTGCGTGCGTGCGCGTGTGTGCTTGCACACTGCTGCGTTTTTCGGATTAGGTCCTTGCAAACTGGTCCGTTTTTCGGGAAAAACTGTGGAAAGAACGGCGCACCTGGAATTGGCCCCCGATATTCGTGTCCAAAAACACAGCAGTGTGCAGGGACCTTTAGTGTAAGGCCTCACTCAGACCTTTACAGCAGATTGCTGTATGCTTGTTGTATGCAAAGGGTGTGACACAGCTTGCCCCAATGCATTTCCAATGGGAGTCACATGGTCTGACACAACACTTGTGTTGTATGAGGGGGAGGGGCGCAGTCGAAACACAGCCGAAAGCCATACAACAGCTTGTAGTCCAAAATGTAGTCCTCAAACCATTTGACTTCCATTGGAAATGCATTGGGGCGGCCATGACACTCACAACATTCATACAACAAGCATGCAGCAATGCTGCAAAGGTCTGAGTGAGGCCTATTACTTTATGAGACTGAGCATGCAAGTCCCCTGTGTCTTTACTGCTTGTCTCTGTCCCTGTGTGTAGGACCAGGGGAGGATTCGTGGCTTTGAGTCCCATCTCACCCCAGGAGCTCTTTTTGCAGCCCTTGGGTTCAGATGTAGAACCTAGCCAGGACCAGACTCTGGTAAGAAGGGGAGGAACCAGCCATAAATGATACCTAGGTGCATGTTGGACCTTGCAATTATGGATTTTCTACCAGTGAAACGGACTCATAGTGATTTAAACATTCATGAAATGTTCAAACAGCATTGTGCCCTTGTGTTTCAACAGTATTGTGAATTCCCAGTGTTAAGGTCCCTGCACACTGGACGTGTTTTTCGGATTTTTAGCTGCGTTTTCCCGTCGGTTTTCCGAAAGACGCGTCCAGTGTGCAACCACCTTCAATTCACTAATGCCTTGCAGAGCATGGCAATGCTATGTCTCTGTCTACCTTGTCTTGATCCCGTGGAGGTTCCAGTGGCCGACGCAGGCTAACCGGTGCCTCGTCCTCCACGTTGTGTTGTCTCTATGCTGTCTTGGTCGACTGTCGGCAGTCGTATTTCTTTGGCTGGAGGAACGAGACAGCGTGGTCAGCTCATGTAACTGCATATTAGTGTTTGTCCTCTCCACTGTAAACTTTCACTGAGGAATAATGTCTTTGGGCCCACAGACGGGATGATGTTGTCGCACTGTTTGTGTAGCGGTCGATGCACCGGCGGTATGATCATGCATGACTGCATGTACTTAAAAAAACAAACCGAAATATTGGTTTGGTTCTTTCCCTGTTAACTGTTTCACTCATGTCACGCTCTCTCTCTGCCTTTTTCTGTTCTCTTTCAGTCTATCTCACTCGCTCTTTTCTCATGTAGCATTGTGTTCTTCCTGACTATTTCTCCTTGGGAGTCGGTCTCCTTTGTTGTCGTTATAGCTCTTACTCTGTCCCTTTCTTGGCTGGAATGGCTTCTGATTGGATGGCAATTAGTGATGAACTGTGATAGATGGCCCGGTGATAAAATTACAAAAGAATAAAACGTTTACAGCCCTGCCCGTTCCAGAAAGCGACCGTTGTCACCCTCCCTTTCTCTGTGTCTCTGGTCTCACCTAGGTGGGGGCGTGCAGTAGTGTGATTGGAGCTACACTGGAGCTCCCGCTAGGCTTCAGGGGCCTGTGTATGCGGGCCTCTTCCATGCCCCGTCTGGCTGTAGAGCCACAGGTACACCCTAAAGCCACTGTGAGGCTACGACGGCTGCATGGACTCACAACTCTTTAAGTGCTTTGTATGCACGTGGTGTCGTACACGAAGAGAAGACCTGGGCTAAGCACTATTCATTGTGACATGGAAGAACATCGGTTTGGGGGCCTGTGGCTGCCTTGTTTTTGCCTGATGTTTTGTCTGATTTTAGATTCAGTGAATGATTCCGAACATCGGCATGGTGTGTCTTGGAATGCTGACACCTCAACTGACTTGTCCTTTTAGTTTCATTGGCCATAAGGAGAGGGTAAAACCTCTGACTGGATACAATAATATATTCTCTGTTTACCCAAACAGCATGGGCAGCAATCAAAAAGGAACTCTGCATGGATCCAGTGTTGTATTGTGCTTTTTTATTTATCTATTAGATAATATACGTTTCCTGCATTTATTGTGTGTATTGTCTGTGTCTCTCCCTCCATTGTTTTACATCTGTGCACCGCATGTACCCTGTGTGTGTGTGTGTGTGTGTGTGTGTGTGTGTGTGTGTGTGTGTGTGTGTGTGTGTGTGTGTGTGTGTGTGTGTGTGTGTGTGTGTGTGTGTGTGTGTGTGTGTGTGTGTGTGTGTGTGTGTGTGTGTGTGTGTGCGCGCGCACGCTTAAGCAGACAGAGGTTGCAGGTGGTTCCATGAAGCGCTCTGCATCCACTGTTGCGGACCAGCGGGTGAACGGTTTATGGCAGGAGGAGGACGAGAAGAGCCCCGAACTGGCATATCGACCTCGTCACAAGAGCTACAAGGCCGCCGGTTAGTCATGTTCCAAAACCACTGTCACAGCTGCTTAACTCTGTGCACGTGACGTGCGCTCTGCTGTGCTCATGTGCTTTTGTGTGCTCTAGTTAGCTAGCCATGCAACTGTCAAACCTGGAGTGTTCATTTAACTCTCTAGAGGGCTCCATCTTGCGCCACCCCTTATCCCTTATATCCCTAAACCTTTTTGCCATTTTTTACTATTTTGAAAAAGTTTTTCAAATAGTTCAACTAGCCGATCTACATCGAGCTTGTAGATCGGCTAGTTGAACTATTTTAAAGGTTTTCTAAAATAGTAAAAAATGGCAAATTAGTTTAGGGATAAGGGTTAAGGGGTGGTGCCAGATACAGCCCTCAGAGAGGGCTGTATGTGCCACTCAAGGTTGAGAATGAGATGATGTACTGTATGATGACATACGATGATAAGAGCGCCCCTCACTAGTCACTTCACACGGGTGTGATATTCTTATTTGTGTGTGAAGCTAGCTGCATGTCATATTTGATAGCAGCCATTTTGTCCAAGATAGCGGTCACATCTTAGTTCAAATGTATTCTAAATGTTGAAGTGATATATGATTGTATCTGATCTGTTCAACTGTTATCAACCCTCTCTTTACTCACTTTGGTTAGACATAGCATTGGTCCGACTGGATGGTGAGGGGTGCGTTAAGACGACCGGATTAAGGTTGGTGAGGGGTGCGTTAAGGGTTGGGAGGGTGTTAAGGTTAGGTTTAGGTGTGCTGCCCCGTGGGAGGTTAGGGTGAGGGTGAGGGTTTGAGATATCGGACCAATGGTATGTCTAATCAAAAGCATGCACCGTCCTATTCTCTTAATCCATGTCCTTGCGGGACACCGGGACACCGTGTCTGTGTGGTCCTCCAGTGTCTCGGTCTGACCGCTGGCAGCAGGGGGACGGGGAGCGTGGCCGATCCAAGGAGCGCCGTCACCTGCTCTCCCCAGGAGCGTCTCGCTGCACTTCGGAGGAAAGGAGCCTTCAGCCCTCCCGCTCATCCAGTGTGGAGAGAGCACACCCCGAGGAGAAACAGGTAGCGTAACGCCAGGGCTTCACCGGACGCGTTGCGTCTCCGTCGCGTGCGTCAAAAAACGCACCGGTTCAATTTTAATGCACGCGTTAATGTCACGCAACGCGGGCAGTGGAGCCACCCTTCATTGATTAAAAAGGGAACATTCCCTGACGGTGACGGAGACGCGACGGTGACGCGCCCGGTGGAGCCCCGGTGTAAGGCAGCGGTCCCCAAACTATTTTGGCCGTGCACCCCCTGTTACCTCCTGACCTAGCTGATGCACCCCCAAAACACTAAGTCTTGTTGTATTTGGCCAAAAATGCTAAATCTTTTAATATGATGGCAAATAATCAAAGAATGTCACGGCACTGAGAGACATGCAACTGCTGTATACTCCCACAGCTGCTCTATACATCTCCTTACAACAGTGGTTTATGGGATTTTGCAATTTGTGCTAAATAAACACCATAAAACCGCCATTACCCTTTTCATGTCACGCACCCCCTAGAGGGTGTTCGCGCACCACAAGGGGTGCACGCACCACAGTTTGGGAACCCCTGGCGTAAGGCAACGGCTTTCTTTTCACGTCATCGCAAAACATCCTATTCCTAGTTAAGAAATGTACTCCCTTGACAATCTCTGAGTGGACATCCTGTGTAGAATGATATAAGGACATATACTGTATGGACATCCTGTAGAACGAATGATATATGGCTGTTTTTTTTTTAAAATTCCTGTTCCCAGGGCAACAGCTCAGAGAGTCCCGTCCCATCCACTTCAGAGTCTAGCACCCCCAGTGGCCGCCGGCCTCTGTCACAGACCCCGACACACACTCACCCTCACATCTCCTACTCCCCTCTGGTGTGTCGCACGACTCGCACTTCCGTCGGCGAAGACGACGACGAACGCGGCGGCGGCGGCCAAGAGACTCGGAGAAGGAGCAAGCCCACGACGCGGGAGGCTCCAGAGGGTTCGGCGGGGGGGTGCGAGAGACAGAGCGAGGCGGCCCGACCTCAGTCCCCGCCGCAACGCTACCCCTCCGAGCCCTTCCTCAGCACCTCACAGGACGAGGAGCACAGTCCGGACCCCATGGAGACGTTGACGTTCGAGGCCGCCGTGGCCCACAGCCTGGGACGATCGAACACCGTCAGCGCTTCCACGCGGCCGCACTCGCGGACAGGCTGGCAGGTACCCAACGGGCACTTCCGCAAACGACTGGCGCAGACTGTCTCCGTCTCTGGCTGCGATGATCCACTCAGTGACACAGAGGAGGATGACAGGTGTTGAGAGAGAGAGAGAGACAACACATGGGAGACGGGACGGACCGGGCGGGCTGGGCATGTTGTGGTGTTGGAAGGAGTAGGAAAGATGTCAGAGGACAGTATGCTTCAGTGTACAGAGTGAGAGACAATGTATTTTCTTTTTTGCGTCATTGCTTCAAAGCTATGACATTTCCTGGGGGTTTGTTACAATATGAATAAAATCAACATACAAAAAAAGAAGGAAAAAAAAACGGTCGCCAACGTTGATGCAGAATTTATATTTCGTCACATTTATTTATAGTAATACTAATAATGAATCTCAAAAAGCCATGGGATATGGTGTAAATCAACATAAGTGAAAGGAATGAATAGAGTATGTCATTTGTGTATAGATATTGTCATTTCTGAAGGTATTTCAAACAATGATTCAGTGTTGCTTTTAACAGTGTACGTCTGTGGGATGTGTGAATATGTAACTATGTGCAAAAGGAGAACTTTATAAACTATCTTTTGAATCCATGGTTTTGTAAATGCGCAATGTGATTGTCTCTCTGCTGTCACATATTTTGCAGCTAGCATAGTTCTTTTACCTGATTGATGCACAATGCAGACGTCGATAGAGATTGTATTCCGATCCCTTACAAGTCAATGTAGATAGTAATAATTTACACTCAATAATGCTGGATTTTATTCGGTCTGAGTGAATGTGCAGGGGCAATTTCTGAGCCCAAAATGGTATGGTGGACAAACCTTTTTTGATAACTCTTTTAGGATTGTTATTTATTTGGCGAGAGAGAGAGAGAGACAGAGGGAGATAAGTAGAGATTGATCAACCATAATAAGTTTGAGATGTGAATACCATAAGTGAATACTTCACAGTTCACACATACAAAAGAGGCTTTTTTTTTGTTGGTTTGACTTTTTATCATAAAGTCATACCAAACTTCCATTTATCCTTATATTATGTTCTTGCAAAATACACAAACAAATAAGGGCAAGAATGAACATGAAGCAATTGCATTAAAATCCATAACTTTCGTTTAATCATCGTTCTTGGTGATCTGCATTCCCATTTGTTGCATTTCTACCAGTTCAAGTAATGCAACTGATGTAGAACAGGGGTTCTAATCTCAACATGTGATACTGTGATATGGTTTCTAGTGGCTTGACTGCAGAGGACTAATGGAGCACAATTACACTCACAGCAGCTTCAATCCATCACTTAACAGCTTTAACCATAATGGAAAACTGTACTGTAAGACGGGAACATCTACATCTACACATTGTTATATTTATTGTTTGTCTCTTTGAACCTGCGATATTTCACGTGATGTGACTGACTCCACTGGACATGCTAACAATACGGAAACAATGTTTCCACCTTTCCAACTGTAGAACTATAGACTACAGGACACACCATCACTCCATGACTTACTAATAAAATGTACATGACAATTATGCTGTGATTTGAGAGAGAAATTAACCTTACAAGCCACTGCGCTATGAAAGGTAAAGGGATCTCTGGAATGTTCATTTTTAAGGTCTTTTGTATTTCTTTTTATTTGCCTGAAGATGGCCAATTAAGTTTGTGAAACTCGCATAACCAAAAACATTGAGACTTGTATTATAAGTTCCTGGAATGCAAATAATTGTTTGGTTTTTATGTGTACAATAGTTGTATATACAAATAAAAGTGTCCTCAGTTGCACTCTTATAGTTGTGCCTTTCCATATGCCCCAGAAAGCTAAACTGCTTTTCATCCCTGTTAGCTTTTTAAGTTTGTAATTTGGTTGATATTTAAGTAGGTATCATGTAGTAGATCTGGTCCATAGGAGCTACTATACCCTACTAGCTATAACATGTTGTAAGGCCCATCATGATTAAGGGTGTATTTAAATAGTTTGTCAGAATATAAAGTGATATTAAAGAAGCGGTCCTGATCATGCATTGAAGCTCAGTTCGGGGCTCTCCCCAGGTTGGTAGAGGGAGTGGGCCAGCGCCTTGGACTACAGATTAGGCAATTGGCACGGGGTGAAAAATGTGTTACAAAAGTATGGGATAAAAAAAAAGAAAAGCTCATTGTCACCACTTTTTGGTCTAACAAATAACAGATCATTCACCAGGCACCAGCCTTTTGCCTTTACATGAACTGTGTGCGTGCGTGTGTGTGTGCGCGCGTGCGTGCGTCAGTGGTTGCTTTGCCTGTCAACAGAGCATTAGCCAATCACAGCGCGACTGTCCCTCCAGGCGATGGGACGTAGACTACACCCCCCCCTCCAAAAGAAGCACAACAAATTAAAGCCACACTACGTCATATGCAATGGCCCGTCTCCTCGGGTAGAAGAAAGAGAGCTGCTAGCCTGACAGACTAAAAACTGTTGTTTTCATGGTAGTCACGAAGTTACAGGGGCCAAGGCTAGATGTCAACTCGAAACAAACATTGCGTTTCTTAATATGAGAATCGCCGATGCGGTCAGAGTGAATATTTTTCCGGAACATAGTTTTACAACCGAGGGATGAGATTAAATATTGTAGTTGTGGTGGTCGTCGCTCAGCTGTGGCTAGCGAGAGGGTAGCTAGTTCAGTTGTGCTAGCCTTTAGCAGGGGGCAGTTTCTTTGTTGTGAGATGTTTTCAGGTTGTTAACGCGTTAACATGTTCACTGATGCGTGCCACGACTGACTGCTGCTTTCATACACGCCGTTTTTGAGAAGATGCGCAGGGAATCGTCCTTGACAATCGAACATTGAGTCGCTGTGTTTTCGATAAAGTAACGTTAGGTTAATAGTATCGAAGTGGTGTGGTAGTAAACAACATTGCCTTGTTGTTGTTGTAAGCAGCACTGGCCCTCAAGAGCCTCAGGTTGAGCCACAACGCTAACGTTTATATATAGCTGGTTGATTTGCTAGCAAGACCCAAGAACCAGGACTGAGAAAGGGATATGGGCAACTGTCTCAAATCTCCGACATCGGATGACATTTCTCTGCTTCACGATTCTCAGTCAGACAGAGCAAGTTATGGTGATCCAGACCTCGAGCCACCTCCGCCTTACCAGGTGAGAGCAGCTGGTTTCCCTTGAACCGTCCAAAGTGGCAATATATATGAACCTTTTCTTGTGACAACTGAAAAGTCTGCCTTGCCATGATAGCTACAGCACCAGCAGACATGCATACCATTGTTCACAGATTACTTAAAAAAACAAACATTATTCTTATAGATGAAAATATAATCGATTTTAATTTGAAGAAAGACAACATCACCACCTTTGATAGTTATCTTTATGATAATCTATTATGTAGTATATACATTACATACACCCCCCATTGTTTAGACTTTATTGAGGGTATTGACATGCTTTTGAGTTATCACTTGTTGTGGTTTATATCTGATTGGTACATTAGGATGAATATTTGCTGTGGTTTATAATATATTTATTGTTTTTGTTGGTTCCCGTCCATAAATGTACTTTGTGTACATGTGTGTTTTTTGTGTACAAATGTTCTTGTACCCGGTTATTTGTTAGTGTACTATTTCTGAGTATTATTGTATATTTTCTATAGGTTTCTGGAGGTATTTGTTCATGGATTTATTATTTGGTTGTTGTAAAACTTGACATGTTAGCGTTTGAAAGTGTAATTATGTATTCTGCCTCTTGGCCAGTTCCCACTTTAAAAAGAGATGCAGTCTCAATGTGTTTTTTTTACTGGTTAAATAAAGGTTAAATAAAATAAAAATAATCTGATTGGTACATTAGGATGAATATTTGCTGTGTGTGTCTGTCTTCCAGGAGCAGGCTCACATGCCCATGTACCATCCCACCCCTAGTCAGTCCCGCCTGGCCACCCAGTTGACAGAGGAGGAGCAGGTGCGCATCGCTCAGCGCATCGGCCTCATCCAGCACCTTCCCAGGGGCGTTTACGACGGAGGCCAAGACGGCTCAGAGAAAAAGATCCGAGAGTGAGTCTTTGGAAGTGATGCACTCGTCCCTAACATCACACATTGTAGACACTTGGAAAAGCCTCAATGTGCAGTTAACTCTTGAGTGTATAAATGGAACCAAATGGACCTTTTACGGGTCCATTTGGTTTAATTTGTCCACGCTTAAGAGTAAGGAAGGTTGGGTGACAAAATCAAAATATCAACCAAATACCTCTATAATATTGTCATTATATTGTGGTGGACCACTATTTCTGCTTTCATAAAATATTTATTATTATTTTTAATGACTAATCATCAGTAACGCCTATTTCGTAAGTGGGTAAAGGCAAGTGATAGAACAGTAAGTTAAGAGGGTTACATCACATTACTATAAGTACACACCGACCATATTACAATGTCCTTTTATCCTATCCTATATCCTAAATTACCGGTAGCTTAAGACCAGCCGGCGGGCGGACGTGGAGCTGCTGTCACGGTATCCGGGATCTCCATATATGGAAATAAAAGACACGGGTTGACAGATAAATAGATGTCCTTATATCAGAATAAAAAGGGACAAGAGACAGATACAGAGATCTTCATGGCACTGGCCTGGCCTACTTGGAAATGCATGCCCCACCACAGGTATGTCTGTGTCCCTTTTATGCCCATATATGGAGTTCTTTGTCAGGCATGGCCAAATATGGAGTCTATGCAGACGTCGGAATGATGTCAGAACACAACAGCTCCATATGGAGATCAGGTCCAGAGCCCGGGCAGAGGCCTTTTGTGGCTGTTCTGGACAACCGTGGCTCCGACCGACTCGATACCGGGCATTGCACTCCCTGTGGGGGTGTGGAACGCATAGTGTCGAATTTGAAGTCGGTGGGGCGAACGGTTCTCGAGTTGCATTACAGACGTACACACATATAGACGTACGTACAGACAGAGACATGGTGCATTTATAGTTAGATGGACATAAAGGGGACAAGCACTGACAGATGCAGAGATCTACATATATATGGTCATATCAGGACTGGTGGTGCGACGTAGGTGTGAGGGCCGTGTAGCTTTCTGAATTCTATCGTCTTAACTCTTTCAGAGTTTCAAGTCAAATCGATGTAGTTGCTAGACTTCTCTATGGGAGAATTGCGTTTTTGAATGATTTATTGAAAATTCTCTGTTGTGAGAAAATTAACTGAGTTGATAAAATGTTTAGTTTTTGTGTTGGAAGCCATTTAAAAGAGCCTGCATTTACACTGTGTAGTGTTTCTAGGACAACAAAAAAAGTTATGGCCGGTTGAAGACAAGTTTTATTTTCCAAATAACTTTTTTTCTGCTGGGCGTACACACCCATGCCATATCTCATTTTAAAGGGTGAGTTGTCTAGTTCAATTTAAAAAAAGGTTTCTCACATCATCACATGTACCACTGTAGATATTTTGCCATCTATAAATAGCATGGTCAGTCATGACCAATCTGACCAATCCATATAAAATGGCCAATAGCTCTGAATTGGAACATGATAGAAACTCTATTTTTATTTTGGATAAAATTAGACATTCTAACCCACATTTTGATATATACCATGTTTACAGTCTTATCAGTACCTTGTCTATTCATGCATGTATCTCAAAAACCTGTTATGAAGAAACACAGTTTTGATAAAAAAACACATCCAAGGACATTGTTTTGATATGACTTGGTGCCCATGATATGATATTGCCCGGGCAATACTGGCTATTGCCCGGGCTTGTGGCCCGGCCAATAGCCAGTACCATTTGTGCAGTGTTTGTTAGCAACTAGCCAACAGCCAGTGGAATGTGGCGACGAGATGGTGCTGGATATACCCTGGGCAGCTACATTACCCGCGATCACTCATTGGTGTGTCATTCTAATGTCGCCATATTATTTTATCGTGATACTAATTATACAAGCATCTATTTGTAGCGATCATGCCACGACTCGGCCCACAAAGACACAGCACAATAAATTAATTTGATCAGATGTTTTTGTTAGCTACGTCGATCACCTATAGTACCGACCCTTGTTATATATTCTCCGACTATGCCCGTCACGATGACTAAGCCAGTTAGATCTATCCATATATGGTTCTACCACATCTATCCGATATCAGCACTAGGTCGGCTCGGGCCAAATATAGGGATCGTCTTACTAGACATCGAATACAATAAAATTACCTTTTAGCGAAGGCATCAGCCTTGGTGGTAACAACTCCTCAGGACGGTGGGGAGAAGAAAAAACCTTGGCACACGTGTAATCCGCGAGGGTGGATGTTGCAGCCCGGCCAATGGGCTGGGACTGGAGAATGCCACTGGACACGGATGGATCATTTTTCGGATGGATTTTTTTGCTGCAGCGCGGCGACTGCAAAACTGTCTGAAAAACTCTTCCTCCACCTCGGAGGAGTCAACCCCCCCTGTTCACTGGGGAGTGGGCGTCAGTTTGGGAAAACATACACATGTGTCACGTGACACGGGAATTCTGGGTAATGGAGTTCGAAATAAAGGTCAGGAATATAAACAGCGCTCCGGAGCATATTAATCTAAACATATTAATAAAAAACGAGAAATTGCCCTTGCTCGGAATTTAATTACATGACACCAATTGGCGTGTTTGCTCTTCTAAGGGTTAAAATCCCAGGAGACAATATCTAGTGTCATGTCACCCAGCACCCATTTATACGACCTGGAACGTATCTGTGCCTTGTGATCTAGCCGCAATTTGCAACTCTAGATTTTTTTTATAATGGGATGAATCTAGAGTTGCAATACCCTCCATTGACCCCCCATTCATCCAATTTGCGTTTGCAATCTGATTGTATTAAACAACGTTAAACTCCCCAACATTGCAGCTCTAGGCCAAGCTTGAATTATCCTCTTTCAATCTGCCGAGCTTTTGTTTCATAAAAATCCACCGTAGACATGTTATGAGCTACTTTCTTTCAAGAAATTCTGTGCAGGTGATTCTTTTTCTAAGTGTTGGAGTTTGGAATCACTCGTTTTTATTAACGGGTCGCGCTGCTGCCTCCTGCATTATGTGCAAATTCTAAACGGGTGGTACGCAGGACCATTCAGTGACTTTGACGAGTGCTTCCAAACTCCAACACGTATACAAAGAATCACCTGCACAGAATTTCTTGACAAAGTAGCTCATAACATGTCTACGGTGGATTTTTATGAAACAAAAGCTCGGCAGATTGAAAGAGGATAATTCAAGCTTGGCTGCAATGGTGAGCTTAATGTCATTTAATACAAGCAGATCGCAAACGCAAATTGGATGAATGGGGAGTCAATGGAGGGTATTGCAACTCTAGATTCATCCCATTATTAAAAAGAGTTGCAAATTGCGGCTACTTGTGATCTACAAGCGAGCTTGTAGATCTGTTGTTTTTGGAAACAATGTGAAAATGTGGCGGAAATCTTTGAATATACTGTATATTCTTTCACAGCAAACGTTTTTGTCTCATATCTTTGCTTCTGGGGGTCCTTGATTCAAAACATATTCAGATGGGGGTCAGCGGCCGAATACATAATCGCTGATATAAAAACATATGTTTTTTCGTTTTGTTTTTATATATATGATATATGATTTTTAGAAATGACATTCAAAATGTAGAATCTGGTCTCTAAGTAATTATTGTTGTACACCCTTTTGCAGGTGTGTCATCTGTATGATGGACTTTGTGTATGGAGACCCCATCCGGTTCCTGCCCTGTATGCACATCTACCACATGGACTGTATAGACGACTGGCTCATGAGGTCCTTCACTTGCCCCTCCTGCATGGAACCTGTGGACGCCGCCCTGCTCTCCACCTACGAGACCAACTGAACAGCGCCCCTGTCTGTCTGTCTGACTGACTGACTCCTCCTCCCCACATTTAGGAACGATTCCCCCAAACACAAACCCAAACCACTGCCCTCTTCTAACGCTGAGGGGAGCAGCAAGTTGTGTTGGGTGCTATCTAACCCGAGAGACTATTTTAGAACTGGTGATTATGATCCAACACAATCACTTTAAAGAATGTTGGCCCTCTGTCCCCTTGGTCTTAACACTGAATTAGCCGGCCTATGTTGATATAATTGGACATGGCAGTAAGACAACTGTCTCTTATCAGACGAGCGGACGTGGCTGTTTATATTATGTCCATGTCACGCTGAAAGTGTGTTTCTATGGCACCGCTGATGGATTGCTTGATCGTGTGAATATCTGAGGTGAGGGATAGTTGTTGGGATGACTTTTCATCCTGAGCACAGCATGGATGACGAGTCCACCTGAGCAGGTCTCTGTGGTGTCCCATCCCAACTGACATTGTTCACCCGTAATGGCTGATTCATTCGAGGACTGGGCGTATAAGCAATTGATAAATATTTTCCCATTTAAGAAGTGTTCATAGTTTCCATTCGAGGCCTCGGTAGGTAACATATACGAGAAGCACCTTCACACCAACCGGGCCATATCCCCTAAAGATGCTGTCACAAGTGGCGCGGTAAAAATGTCCTTGTTGTGTATACAGTAATGACTGAAGTTTACCCTGTTGCAGTGTTAAAGAAGAAAAGCTTATTATTCCTAGTTCAACTTGGTATGTAAACAATGCAGAGATCATCCAAAGTCCACCCTCAATGTGGTCTAAATAATGAATGTGGGCTTTCCCTCTCCTCCGCATTCAGATTGTCCATTACACCACAATGGCCCCACTGCCAGTCCCAAACGGCCAGAAAATGAGTTTAGTAAAAAAAAAAAAAAAAAGATCAAGAAAACACGGTTTGTTTGAACTATCATTGTGTAAGGTTAATGTCTTTTACCATAAGAGGTGGAGAAATAGCTGTCAGCCAATGTAAAGGGCTCATTTCTGCATGGGCAGGCGGATCAGTTTAACATTAGACATGCTTGCACACACACTTAATCTGATCCAGAGATTTGCACTTTAATTATAGGATAATAACGGAAACAATATATATTAATATATATACCTGTAATCTTGCACTATCATTATTTCTTTCCTCCTTTGTTTTTCTCTCCCTGCAATGCAGAAGTTACAATTGATAAAGCTATTACAGTCGTGATCAAAAGTTTACATACGTTTGTAAAGGACATACTGTCATGATAGTCCTGACTTTCCAATAATTTGTTCAACTCTTGTTTTTCTGTGATAGGTTGATTGGAGCAAATACTTCTTTGTCATACAAAAAAATCTTGAATTTATTTGTATTTTCATGAATGTTTAAGGGTTTTCTGAAAATGTGACCAAATCTGCTGGTTCATAAATATACATACAGCAATTATATTATGTCCCATGGTCATGTAGAAAGTTGTGTCAATCAAATTAGCTTTGTGGCATGGCCTCTTAACTTAAACTGAGTGAATATGATTGACTACATCTGATGTGTTCACTTCTCTGAGCCTTATTTAGGGCTCTTTTGGCCACAACCCACAAACAATAAAATGGGAAAGTCAAAGGAGCTCAGCATGGATCTGAAAAAGCGAATAATAGACTTAAACAAGTCAGGAAAGTCACTTGGAGCCATTTCAAGTCAGCTACAGGTCCCAAGATCAACTGTGCAAACAATTGTTTAAGTATAAACTGCATGGCACAGTTGTGTCACTGCCACGATCAGGAAGAAAGCGCAAGCTATCACCTGCTGCTGAGAGAAGATTGGTCAGGATGGTCAAGAGTCAACCGCGAACCACCAAAAAGGAAGTCTACAATGAGTTAGAAGCTGCTGGAACACAGGTGTCAGTGTCCACAGTCAAGCGTATTTTACATCGTCATGGGCTGAGAGGCTGCCGTGCAAGAAGGAAGCCCTTGCTCCAGAAGCGACACCTTAAGGCTCGACTGAAGTTTGCTGCTGATCACATGGACAAAGACAAGGCCTTCTGGAGGAAAGTTCTGTGGTCAGATGTGTTCGGATGAAACAGAAATTGAGCTGTTTGGCCACAATGACCAGCAATATGTTTGGAGGCGAGAGGGTGAGACCTTTCACCCCAAAGAACACCACACCTACTGTCAAGCATGGTGCTGGTAGTATTATGCTATGGGCCTGTTTCGCTGCCAATGGAACTCGTGCTTTACAAAAAGTAAATGGAATAATGAAGAAGGAGGAGTACCTCAAAATTCTTCAGGACAACCTCAAATCATCAGCCAGAAATTTGGGTCTTGGGTGCAGATGGGTGTTCCAACAAGACAATGACCCCAAACACACGTCAAAAGTGGTAAAGGAATGGCTAAATCAGGCTCGAATTAAGGTTTTAGAAAGTCCTGACCTAAACCCCATTGAGAACATGTGGAGTTGTGGACAGTGCTGAAAAAACAAGTCCATGCAAGGATGCCAACACATTTAGATGAACTGCACCAATTCTGTCAAGAGGAGTGGTCAAAGATTCAGCCAGAAGCTTGCCAGAAGCTTGTGGATGGCTACCAAAAGCGTCTAATTGGGGTGAAAATGGCCAAGGGACATGCAACCAAATATTAGCATTGCTGTATGTATTCTTTTGAACCAGCAGATTTGGTCACATTTTCAGAAAACCCTCAAACATTCATAAAAATACAAATAAATTCAAGATTTTTTTGTATGACAAAGAAGCATTTGCTCCAATCAACCTATCACAGAAAAATAACAGTTGAACAAATTATTGGAAAGTCAGGACTATCATGACAGTATGTCCTTTACAAACGTATGTAAACTTTTGATCACAACTGTATCAACTCGTCGCGGTGAAGTAATCCTGAAGATGTATTTCATGAGTTCTGTGGTTGTGATTCAGTCGTGAGAACCTCTGGTTCGTTTCGTTCTGCCCCGTCTCAATCCTTTGTGTTTTGCGTGCAAATAATGGGACAGAGGTTTGCTTGAAAATGGGCTGGCTTTAGAAAATAATCATGCTACATTGTTTACTTTTACATCTTCTAAAGTCCGTGCAATGTCAGTCACATTCTTTATTGCTATCGTAGTACACTGTATGACTTGTGGTTGTCTTTTTCTTAATCTTTGCAATATAGCAAATTTGGCTGCAGTGAATGGTTTCCATTTGATTTGTGGCATAGTTACATGATATTGTAGACTAGAGGTATCACTTTCTTGCTTTTTTTTGTTTACCTTGTTTACCTTCTACCTTAACATTTTTTGTTATACTTGTATAGACTAGTTTGTATTAAGAGGTTGACCACCTTCAATATTTAACTATTACACTGGTTCATGTCTGACTATGCAAACCTCTGTCCCAACTGAATTCAAGAGTGGAATAGAGAGATGTCTCTTATGGTGTGACAGTTACATTTGAGATAACCCTTTCTCTGTTAAGCTTTCTTTTGCAGTGTTTGTATTTAAACTGTCTCTGGACTCTGAGAAAATTATGTTCTCTTGTTTGTTTGTTTTTGAAGGCTTGTCAGCCCTCGTGTAAAGCAAAATAAATCAGAAAGCACAGTTTGGTATTGCCTTATTGCAATTTAGAAATATGTGAAATATGCCAAGCATTGAGCCTCCCGCTCAATGCTTGGCCTGGCTTGGCCAGACTCATGCCGTGGATTCACTGACGCTTCCTCCCCAAGCATCAGCAGTGGCGTGCACAGATAGACACTAGGGGGTGCTAGAGCACCCCCTGCCCTTTTGGCAATGTGCCCTTTTGAAAGAAAAAAATAGCAGATCTACAAGTTCATAGCGCGCCACTCGGTGGCGCGCTATGAGCTTGTAGATCTGCTATTTTTCAATAGCTAAAGCATAACATAATGCTAACACCAAAAGGGGTTCCCGCCCAAAATGGATTAAGGCAACCGGCCGGTTCCACGCGCTGCACAAGGTGCCCTTTTTTAACTTGAGCACCTGCCCCTCTAAATGTCTGTGCACGCCACTGAGCATCAGTGAATCCATGGTATGAGTCTGGCTAAGCCAGGCAAGCTCAATACAGGACAATGGGTATATTTATGGAAGCATGATTACAGAATTTCTAAAATGTTCCGTCAGTCCATACATTTATGCAATGCTAACACACCACATGACTAATGTAATAAAATAATGGTTCTCCTTTCAATGTAAAATTAGCCATATTATTGTGATACACAAATATATAGCCTACACACACACACATATATATATATTATATATAAAAACATTTAGGATATCCAGACTTCTCATCTGAGAATGCTGTTGATCAGTAAACACTGTCATACATGAAATTGTAATGGTAGCCCAGCAGAACATAATATGGTCAGTGGTCCTGATGACGCTCAGAGTTTCGTCTTTTGTGTGAAGTATAACCATGCTCTAGCTTTTGCCTTATTGTAATAAAAGCATGTCATTTTTAACACAAACTTCACAAAATAATGTGACGTTTAGGGCAAATTTGCACTCAATTTATGGAGACTCATTCATTTTCAGTTAGGCTGCCTTATTGTGAACATTTCAGCTGATATGTGACTTTGTGCTATAAGTCAGATATGTGAATTGTCAGTACGATAACATTTTAATTAGTTGTTTGTCTACTCTAGTCCCAATGAGTCTCCTAGTAATGGGCAAAACCATGATTTCTGAAGCTCTGAAACTTTGGAGCTTCATTAAACGGTGGTTATGACTGCCAGCTTCTGGTCACATTGATGTAGTGCAGTCACATTCTGCATTATTTTTTATTTTGTTTACAACTCTGTTCTTTTAAATCAAAGCTGAAGACCTTTGCCTTTTTACTAAGGTTTTTGAAACTTTCAAATTAGCTTGCTTCCTGCTCAATAGTCTGAGAGCTCCCATCAAACTAAACAGCGATCCTGCTGAAATATTTTCCTTGCAAATGTTTCTTGAGAGATCACCAAGTGGTAGATCTTTCTATTATCAGAAGTATTGGCAGATACATTTTACATTATAACATATAACGGAACACACTATAACAGAAAAGAGAATTTCCTGCATCACTGTATTAATGCTACATTCATGCAGTACATGGACACATGGGGCAGTATTATGCGTGTCTTAAGTACCAGGTCTTATGACTTAACTTAAGACCTGGAGGCGTGATCAATGCGTGATCAATTTGGCTATTCTGAGTGGCCAAATAATATTGACCACGCCTCCAGGTCTTAAGTTAAGTAATAAGACCTGGTACTTAAGACACGCATAATACTGCCCATGGACTCTGCACAACTAGTGCAACTAAACTGAAGACCCACAACTAAGGGCCCTATTATGCGTGTCTTAAGTACCAGGTCTTATGACTTAACTTAAGACCTGGAGGCGTGGTCAATGCTGTTTGGCCACTCAGAATAGCCAAATGGCATTGATCACGCCTCCAGGTCTTAAGTTAAGTAATAAGACCTGGTACTTAAGACATGCATAATAGGGCCCTAAGACTCTGCATAGTGCTAGTCTGTGGTTAAAGGACCACTTCACCACTTTTCAACATCTCTTCATATAATTGGTCCTCACTAATGTCCATGATAAAACACCACCATTTTTTCCTGCTCGGTCTGTGTCTCATAGGAGGGCTGTGGGCAGCTCAGACATCCGTCCACCAGTGACATCATCGTTAGGCAGATTCTTTTTAAACAATATTTGTTTTAAAATATATTTAGATTTTTATTATCGTGAGAACGATGGCTTAAATTTTTGCATTGCAACTTTTCAGGAAAAGAAAGCCTGTCGTTTCTATTGGCTTGGAATCCCCATCGATGATGTCACTGGTGGACGGGTTTCTGAACTGCCCACAACCCTCCTATGAGACACAGATTGAGTCGAAAAAAATTGCGGTATTTTATCATGATCATTAGTGAGGACCAATTATAGGAAGAGAAGTTGAAAAGTGGTGAAGTAGTCCTTTAAGAAACTTGCAGCAAATTCGGTGACAGCTTTACTGTCCAGAAACCAAAGTTGCAGTTATCACACCTCTTGACAAGAATAACAAGTGTGATTTTCTGTGGTCACAGTTTAGATGACACGGAGACACACTGTTCACTGTTGAAGAAATACTATAGGAATATAATATAATATCTGAACTAAAAAACATTGCATGGATGCACCTGGGACGTATCCTCATGTATAGGCCTATGCCAAGGTCATCAGGGTTTCGGGTCTCGCAACACCCCTCACTCAGATGACCCTTATACGTCCCAGTAGCTACCCACCACCAGTCCCATTAGGGAAAGACAGGGCCACACAGTCCGCCGCTCCCGAACTACTCTGCCGGGACTGGGAGGTCTGGCGCGTGGAAGGACTAGGCTCTGTGGGTCGACTCCTGTCCGGGCCCCTCCTTTGTGACTTTGTATCTATAAAATATGCATATGAAGTATGAGAAGGTACATTTTTGATTCATTGTAAGCAGTGTACAGTATCAACTGCTGTTCTCATTCAGCCCAGTTATTTCAAGTTCATGTCACTTCAGTGGATCGCCGCATGGAGCGCCATCCTGAGGATAAAGCATGTGAGTAGTATATACCATTAATATGTCAGACTTTGGACAAATAACAGAGGTTGAATGATGAAGATTAATATTGGGGGAAGCGGGCATATTCTTGGCATCTGATGGCATAGATACGCAAGCTTGTGAATCTCAGATGTACATTCATATTATTATATGGTTTGAAGGGTGTACTGTGTGTGTGTGTGTGTGTGTTCTCATTCAGCCCAGTTATTTCAAGTTCATGTGTGTGTGTGTGTGTGTGTGTGTGTGTGTGTGTGTGTGTGTGTGTGTGTGTGTGTGTGTGTGTGTGTGTGTGTGTGTGTGTCTGTCTGTGTGAGCATAAGTACACATACATTATGTAGGCCTACCTACTACAGAGGCACCAACGTGCCAAAGGTCCACCACTGCTGCCTTCCCCTGCCCCTCCTGTGACAAAGTCTGCGGATCGCACGTCGGTCTGAACAGCCACCTGGCTATGCACAGACGACACACACAACAATAATCACAAATCCTATTTGGAGCAACGTCATCGTCGACATCGACGGACTGCCATAAGCAAGTAAGTGTGTGTGTGTGTGTGTGTGTGTGTGGCAATTCAAAGTGCTTTACAGAATAAAAAACAAAGATTACAATAGACAAAATGAAATACTGTAAGATAAAGGAGCATATGAATTCGAACAAATATATGTTTTTAAATTAGACTTAGCTATGGTTGGGGATTTCCTAATGTAACCTGGAATATTATTTCAGGTTTTTGGTGCATAATAGTGAAATGCTGCTTCCCCATGTTTTGTTCCAACTATGGGGTGAACAATTAGTAGGTCAGCCCCAGATGACCTGAGGGTTCTAGATGGTTCATATGGCTTCAGCATGTCTGAGATGTAGCTGGGCCCAGAGCCACAAACAGATTTATAGACAAGTAACAACATTTTAAAATCAATTCTCTGGGATACTGGTAGCCAATGTAAGGATTTTAGGGGCGGCAGTGGCTCAGAGTTAGTGTTGAAGTTGTCCTTGAGACACAAAAGTCGAAAGGTTAACTGCTCTATTCAATCTATTCAATACACAACAACAGGGGGTGTTGCTGTGTATTGAATAGATGAGTTTACTATCAATAGAGTGCTGTCATGTGGGCCACATTTACATATCTAATGGGGTATTCGGTTCATTATGTAAATCAATAACAGTGGCCGACATGACAGTAGCTACAGAAGTTACAGAACGGTTGCTAAATGTCTTGAACGTGATCTGACACCGTGATGTCATGTAAACGCTGAATTACAATACCCAAAATCTCGGCCGAGTCGGTCACTCCAGCATGGCGATGTTACCGTGAAATTGGTGACCTGCTGAAATAGGTCATATAACACATCATATAACGTCAGTGTCCATTCCATACGTAAATCATTGCTGTTTGTTTATTAGCACTTATAGCAGTCTAACCTAGCGGTATTTAGGCCATGTGTCAAAGACCTCCATGTAAGTTATTTGAAGTCCACAAGATGATCACATATTTCGTCAGGTCACCAATTTCACCGTAACACTGCCATGTCACACGCGCACACACACACACACACACACGCGCGCGCACTGACTACACTACGCTACGAGGCTGATGTAAATAAATTATCTCATTGATCTGCACTGCAGACAGTGGCATGCAGATGCAGTGGTGGTTCAAGTTCAACAATCAACGACTCATATTTTCTCCTCTAAACGTAACATATGTGTCACTTGAATTAAAACAAAAATAATAACAATAGCAAAATTCCAAAAATAAACACACGAAACCAATTTGTTACTTCGGGCGCGTTCGGAAATACCGCACTCGTGCGATTTCAAAACGCACCCTAAGCGACGACGTCATCGTCACTTGGTGGAAAGCCCCCCGAAGCCAGGTCGGTGAGGCGAGGTTACGCTTGAACTGAAAAGTTAGTTGACATTTAAACCGACCAATCAACGAGCAGCGACAGCCCAACAGTCAACCAATCAATGACGGACGAGGGGCGGGCCGCGCCGCCGCGGGCACGAGCACGCGTAGGGGCGGAGCTGCAGATAAAAGGCCGAGTCGCACGGTTTCAACCTCAGATGTATTGAATCTTAAACAGAGACAGTCGCATCTACCTACCCGCTTAACAGCATCATTACCACCACCTGCTCAACAGCCACAGACATCACTAACCAACCACCATTACACACAGTTACAGAGAGGATACATCGACAACCACGAAAGGAACCAGTGTTTATCTTGCACCAGTGCTAATATTGTTGCTTTTCATTTTCAACCGTGAGTTTTATTTTCGAATTACTCGTACGTTGGGCTTGGGGTAAGGGCCGGGGAACGGTCTGTTACCGTTGCCGCCTGTCGGTATCGTTGCGTTGATAACGTCTGTAGTTGTGTTTTTCAAATAAGTTTGTAATCATTTGGGCTGTCTATCGTCGTTGCGTCGTTAACGTCTGTAGTTGTGTTTTTCAAATACGTTTGTAAGCATTTGGGCTGTCGGTATCTTCGTTGCGTCGATAACGTCTGTAGTTTTTCAAATAAGTTTGTAAGCATTTGTGCTGTCTGTATCGTCGTTGCGTCGATAACTTCTGTAGTTGTGATTTTCATAAACGTTTGAAAGCATTTAGGCTGTCGGTAGCCGTTGTAGCCTAGCTTGGCCAACTACTATCACAGAGGGCAATTGTTTTTTTGCACCGTCAGGTTCCCGTCTTAATTATTGCCGTTGTACTGGGCTTAAAACTTAAGTTAGTTAGGCGGCCTACATTTAAAAGTTAACTCAAATTGTGGCTCGGCCATTACATTTTGAATCAAACTATAACAACATAGCTGACCAGACCTAAGCTAACCACTCGTAGCATAAATAATACTCATTGTTAGATCTGTTTTTTTTCTTTTTTACATTTCTCTTTCACAGGTGTATCAGCCTTGTACAACTCTCAGCTCTCTCAGTACTCTCTCTCAGTTCTCTCTCCACAGGCACATAGCAGCTCCTCTCTCTCTCCCCCACAGGCACAGCAACACCTCTCTCTCTCTCTCTCTCTCTCTCTCTCTCTCTCCACAGAGCAGCACCTCTCTCTCAGTTCTCTCTCTCTCCACAGAATGGAGCAGTATAGCCTCAGGTTGATCAACGAGCCGGCTGTCTCTGGACGTGCAGGTAAGTTGAGGGCTCGTTCCAGAAGGCAGGTAGACGTCCGCGTGGACAACCTGAGGAACCGCCCCCTGACCGATGACGACCTGGCCGTCATCACAGCGTGTGTCCCTGAACTGTACCGCCAGTTCGACCAGGTATTTGACGTTTCCTCACTAGTTGTAGTTGAGAAGCAGCTGCTCAGACCCCCGAAGGATGTCACACCCGTTGTTGAGGAGAAACCCTGTGCATGCTACTATGACCACCTCACTAAAGAGTGGAGGCCGGTGCGTGCAAGCTATGACCGGCGTAGAAAGCAGTGGAGACCTGCTTTTATTCCAACGGTCGTGCGGTGTCTCTGTACTCGCTACGTCCACAGTAGTAAGACGTGGGTTCCGGTGCGACCGCCCACGCCACCAGCCAGGGTGGTGACTACCCAGAGCAACAGCCTGTTCCATGAGTTCTCTGGGTGCCTCGTGACTCCACCACACCCTGATACCCTAACGCCCCCCTTCGGGTGTTGGAAAGCCCGCTGTGGCAACCGTTATGACCTCGTGGAGGTGAACGGTCAGCAGCTGGCCAGAGTCATCTCAGGTGTCTCCGCCACATGGGAGCTGGGCGGAAGGCCAGTCCAGCGCCAGTGGAGGGTGACTGTCTATAGGTCAGACGGACAGATGCAGCTGTCCGTGTTCTGTAGCTTCCCTGGAGAAAAGGTACGGAGGCGTTTCGTCTTTAGTGACGGGGCGCCTTCCCCTTCTCCATCGCTGAAGAGGAAGACCGATGCCGATGTGACCATCGACAGAGGCCCTCCTCGAAGCAAGACGGGTCTAAGACTGTAACTCAGACAGACCTGGGGTGCGGTGTTCATTGTAGCAGCTGCATGCACAGGGTTTTTCCTCAACAACGGGTGTCATCAAGTCTCTCTGGACGTGCAGGTTAGTTGAGGGCCAGACATTTTTATTTCATACCTTACACATAGAATTGTGTGGAATTAATACGGAATGCTTTTCGTAGTACTTTGATGAGAGTATCGACCAGGTAAGTGACCTTTCCTAGACGACAAGCAGCTCTTAAGGACCTCTGGTACAGGTTGGTTTTGTGCCTTTTCAGCAGGAAGTGGATCTTGGAGGCATAGATCTTGTTCCTCCACATGTGCTAGGCCTCACAGAGAAACTTGACACTGTCTCTCTACTCTATAGGGTTTAACTTTTAACATCAAGTAATAATAGTCGCAAAGAAAACAAACAAATAAAACCCCCTCTCTCTCCACAGAGCAGCAGAATGGAGCAGTATTCTGACCAGTATTGCATCAACAAAAAAAAGTAATGTCTGTCCGTTTGCCTGTCTGTTTTCTGCCCTAACCATGTCTAGTTTGTCCACAGGTTTCTACTGACTGAGTCCTGCATGCTGATCATCGTCACCAGTCAGTTGGCCTCGCGTCTGGCGGGCTAGCTTGAGGTGCCCTTCAACCCTGTGATGGTCACTGGCCTTGGCGTCTTGCGGGGCCAGGCTCTAGGTTGCGTCTTGCGCCTGAGCGTTTAGCAACATCTGTCTATGGGGCGTCTGGGTGTGGTAAGAGGTAAAGTACTCTCCCACCACTGCAGCATTAACTGCGGTGCCTACAACTTTGCCTGGCGCTCCATCAAACACAATTGGCCGTGTTTACGGGTGGGAACTTAATCTGGCGATGGATCAAGTGACCGTCCCTTTTGCTGCACTGCAGAAGCTACTTGCAAGTGTGTATGGGAGGATGCACACAGTACCTCCCCAGCTGTGGGGTTGGTGGTGCCAGCAACAGGGACTCAAGGACACTTGGGGCAATTGGGAATTGGCGATGACTAAATTGGGTCTCCTCCCATGGATTGTCGCCTTGACGTTGGCGGAGGAGCTTATGTATTTCTTACCCAGAGAGCAGGTCATGGCAGTTGCATGCCGGACAGCTTAAACGGTAAGAGATCAACTAAGGACAATCCGTAGATAGAACAAACCTGTGTTACAGAAATCACCACAAGAAGGAGGGAGCCAAGCTGATGTGTGGAGGAGGCGTGGCCATCCAGCCCACCGTGTTTGGAGACGTCACATGACAACATGACCATCGCTGGGGAGGATTCCACGATCCGGTGTGGAATCAGGACAGACATTTCTATTTCATACCTTACACATATAGAATTGTGTGGATTAATACAGAATGCTTTTATTAGTACTTTCATGAGAGGATTACAGTTTGAGTAAAGTTTAAGCACTTGAACTTCTATGAGAGAATTTGATTGTATTTGAGTAAAGGTTAGGCACTAAATTCAAACTTGGCCTAGTTATACAGCTTGATTTAAAAGCCATTTAATCCATTTTGACAGATTCTACAAATGTCTTCTAAATCATGACATGACCCCCCCCCCAAAAAAAGTATAATTTGCCACCGACCTCCATCTGAAAGATTTGCACACGTTTTCACGATTTTCCAAAAATGGCAGATCTACAAGCTTGTAGTGCGGTACTCAGTGCTGTGCTTGTAGATCTGCTATTTTTCAACAGCTAAAGTTTAAAATAAAGTGGTTAAAGGCTGTAAGGTGACACAGACGTGGCCTCGGGTCTAAATGGGTTAAGCTATGACTACTTTAAGTTTGAACTTCATGTGAGGTGGTGCAACTGTCTCTTAAACTTCTGAGAGAATTGGAGTGTATTGAAGGCTTCTACTGTCTGCAGATCTTTGGTCCAGTGATGCAGATTCTGAAGTTAAAGACATTGGAGGAGGTTGTGGAGAGAGACGGCCTGGCAGCTGCTGTCTTCACCAAAGACATGGACGAGGCTCACTACATCTCTAAAGCTCTTGGTGCTGGAACCATCTGGTAAAACACACTACTATTACTTCTGTAGGCTGCATTGAACAACCGCTATGCAATTTACAACTTTCAACCTGGCATCCCTAGTTTGGACATGTCATTATAATGTAGGTGACGTTTTTTCCAAAAATGGCAGATCTACAAGCTCACAACAGGATGATGTGATGTCCTAAGTTTGTAGATCTTTGCTAATTGTCGTTGGGACAAAATTATGTAAGAATGCAAAAACACAATATAACAGTCAGATCCCAGTTCATATTTACTGAATAGAGTGTATAAAGTGCGGTTTCTTATGGAAAATCTGGTAAACATTTGAAATACTTGTCTGTAATTATGTACAATTATGTACATGTACATCTGTCTTTCTGGCTGACAGTACTGTATTGGAAATCTGTGAGATATGTAGGACATTTGACATTGTGTCTACCGGTAACTACCTATCTTCCTCTGTTGCCTTCTTTCGCTCTGTATCATTTTCTTTTTTTCGATCTCTTTGTGCACAGTGATGGTTGAACTCACCTTCCAGTAATCATACTGTGTGTGTGTGGCTCAGCATTGTATTGTGTCATTGCATTTAGAAGACGGCAACGTGGAACCCAAGGCTAAGGAGAGACGTCGCAATCAACCAGTTGAATCCAAAGAGGAACAGAGTGCCACAATGGTAACTATAACTCATATATGACTTATGACCATGTGTGTTACAGCTCACCTCATGTAAACTACTCATAAAATTACTGAAAGAATACGTTACTACTTAATGTGAAAACTATGTCGACTTGTAATCAAGAAAATTATTTACTCCAAATCGAAGTTATGGATAATGCGCACTACATTTCCGTTTTGTTTCCATCCCACCAAGGATCCAGAGCCTGAGATGGAAGCAGTGAGCATCCTGAGAGCCTGAGAAGCTGTCTGTTTCAACGCAGAACAAGAAGGCCAGTGGGGGGGGGGGGGGGGGGCTCCTCGCACCGCAGCACCCAGACCAGCAGCAACGGAGCCTGTCAGAACATGTGTCACGAAGTACACCTTCAACGACGTCAAGGACATGACGAGCAAGACAACAAAGTATGAATTAAGCTTGACGTGTTAACTGTTAAATCCCTGTGACTGAGGAAAACCCTCAGATATGAAGAGTTGACTGAACATAGGAAAATGGTTAATTAGTGTATTATATGATCCTTTATGCTGCTCAATCATTTCTTCATTACCCACCTCTGGACTCTCTTGCTATGCATGTATTGGCAAGTGCCATCAGTTGCAAGCATGTAACGGTTTTTGTGTACTTTGGTTGTTACCCTGCTTGGAAATAATACACTAAGACATGACACAGGATAATTGTGTTTATATGTGATACTTTCCCACTGATTAATATGCTGGAATATATCCATTGTGTGTTGCCGTCTTCTGTTTGTTTTTGCATTGCATGTTCTTTTCTCTCCTATTTTTCTTCCTTGAATGAAATTGCATTGGATTTTATTAAGTGTCACAACCTTCTGGTTTTTAGGTGAAAATCATGTTTATTACTTGTCAATCAAATTATACAGTACAGTGTAAATTAATGAAGTTCATATGTCTTGACATTTCAACATTAAATGATAGATACATTCATCTTAGTCATGAAATCCAATTTTGTTCTTTTCTTTTTTCCTTGTATCTGTCCATGGAATGTTTTCTGGGATCCTGGAAGAGTGGGCACCTGAGAAGTCTCTGCAGCTCAATGATTTGAGGATACATGGTACATTATCAGACACTTCAATACTTAGGACTTCAATATTAGGCCTTAATTAGATGTTAATGTTATTTTAAACTATTTTCCAAAGCATACTTTTATATATATATATTAGGATATCCAGACTTCTCATCTGAGAAGCTGCTGTTCAGCAAACACTGTCCCGATGACACTCAGAGTTTGGTCTTTCGTGTGAAATCTAACCAATAACCATGCTTTTGCTTAAAAGCATGTCATCTTCACCAAATATGTGAAGTTCAGGCCAAATTTGCACACTGAATGTTGTTCAATCAATGGAGACTAATTCATTTTCAGTTAGGCTGCCTTAAGATTGTGAACATATCTATTTTAGCTGGTATGTGACTTTGTGCTATAAGTCATATGTGAATTGTCAGTACATAACCTTTTGTATAATTAGTTTGTCTACTCTAGTCCCAATGAGAGTCTCCTAGTCATGGGCAAAACCATGATTTCTGAAGCTCTGAAACTGGTTATGACTGCCACCTTCTGGTCACATTGATTTAGTGCAGTCACATTCTGCATTATTTTTTACTTCATCTCCCCACACACTAGGTCTGCTTACAACTCTGTTCTTTTAAATCAAAGCTGAAGACCTTTGCCTTTTTACTAAGGTTTTTGAAACTTTCAAATTAGCTCCCATCAAACTAAACGGCGATCCTGCTGAAATATATTCCTTGCAAATGTTTCTTGAGAGATCACCAAGTGGTAGCTCTTTCTATTAGAAGACATTTCCCTCTATATAACTATAGATATACTATAATAGAAAAGAGAATTTCCTGCATCACTGTATTAATGCTACATTCATGCAGTACAATGGCCGCATGGACTCTGCACAACTGGTGCAACTATTGATGACCCACAACTATGACGCTGCATAGTGCTAGTCTGTGGTTAAGAAACTTGGAGCTAATTCGGTGACAGCTTTACTGTCCAGAAACCAAAGTTGCAGTTATCACACCTTGACAAGAATAATAAGTGTGATTGTCTGTGGTCACAGTTTAGATGACATGGAGACACCACAACCCACATGCATAAAGTAAGGGAAGTCAGACATGGATAAAAAGTGTTTTCTCTTCATGGCCAAAATATTGCAATAGAATAAATAACTTTCACTGTTGAAGTAATACTATAGGAATATAATATATCTGACTACATTGTTTCTATAAAATATGAATATGAAGTATGCAAAGGTACATTTTAGATTCATTGTAAGCAGTGTACATTACAGTATCAAGTGCTGTTCTCATTCAGCCCAGTTATTTCAAGTTCATGTCACTTCAGTGGATCGCTGTATGGAGCGGCATCCTGAGAATAAAGTATGAGTAGTATATACCGTTAACTATTTGATGGTACTTATTTTATGTCCGACTTTGGACAAATAAATAACAGAGGTTGAATGATGAAGGTTAATATTGGGGGAAGGGGTCATACGTCATATTCTTGGCGTGTGTGTGTGTGTGTGTGTGTGTGTGTGTGTGTGTGTGTGTGTGTGTGTGTGTGTGTGTGTGTGTGTGTGTGTGTGTGTGTGTGTGTGTGTGTGTGTGTGTGTGTGTGTGTGTGTGTGTGTGTGTGTGTGTGTGTGTGTGTGTGTGTGTGTGTGTGTGTGTGTGTGTGTGTGTGTGTGTGTGTGTGTGTGTGTGTGTGTGTGTGTGTGTGTGTGTGTGTGTGTGTGTGTGTGTGTGTGTGTGTGTGTGTGTGTGTGTGTGTGTGTGTGTGTGTGTGTGTGTGCGTGCATCGGGCGGCAGTGGCTCAGGGGTACTAGAGTACTCGGTACCGGACCGATCCCAGGCTCCCCCAGAGTTAGTGTCGAAGTGTCCTTGAGCAAGACTCTGAACCCTTAATTGCTCCCAATGAGCAGGTTGGTGCCTTGCATGCTTTCCTCCTCCATCGGTGTATGAATGTGTGTGTACACTGTACAGTGTGAATGGGTAAAGCGCCTTGGATATAGGCGCTATATAAATGCACCATTTGCCATTTATATAGGCTACAGTACATAGGTTAAATTCGTCCTCTGCATTTTACCCATCCTGTGAACTTGTTGATCTGTTATTTTCAAATAGGGTTAAAGTGGTTAAAGTACTGATTTTTATGCTGTAGTATTAGTAAACACATTTAGCAGGGACTTCCCTGAACCCTAATCTCTGCCACCGTTTGCCCGATCAAAACTGTGCACTTACTCCCTGGATGCCAATGACGAACCTCCAAAACGGTGTCTTTTGTTTTTAAACGCAGCTTGAAAGCAAACTATCTGGTAATGTTTTGTTCCGTTTAGGAGGCCAAAAATGCAAAACTCTCCATCACTTAGCTGGGTACCACCTCACTCACTCACTGGATCCCATGTTACACTGCCTCACTGACATTACATCCTGGATGTCAGATCATTTCCTTATGCTAAACGACAAAAGAAAATCATACTCTTTGGCTCCCCACACCCAACACATAATATCACCACCTCCCTAGCCCCGCTGACAAAAAACCTCACGTAAAAAACGTAGGCGTAATCCTGGACTCTGCCCTCAAATTTGATAAACAAATAAATGCTGTTGTCAAAGGAGCCTTCTTCCAATTACGGCAAGTCAGTAAAATAAAATGCTTCCTCTCCACCCACAGAAAAAACAAGAGAGAAAACAACCTGCTCTTGAACACGTCTAAGACCCAGGAACTTGTCATCGACTACAGGAGGAAGAAAACGGACATTCCACCATTAATCATAAATGGGGACTGTGTGGAGAGGGTGTCCTCTTTCCGGTTTCTGGGAGTCCACATCGATGAGGGCTTGACCTGGAATGTGAACACCTCTGAGCTGCTGAAGAAGGCCCAGCAGAGACTTTACTTCCTGAGGGAGCTCGGGGGGAATAACATCACACAGAGACTGCTGGTGTCCTTTTATCGGTGCGCCATAGAGAGCATTCTAAAATACTGTATATGCGTGTGGTACACCAGCTGTACAGTAGCTCAGAGGAAAAAGCTCCAGAGGGTCATTAACACGGCACAAACGATCGTTGACTGCCCTCTTCCCACATTGGAGGACCTACACAGATCCCGCTGTCTCAAAAAAACACAGAACATTATAAAGGACACTTCGCACCCCGGTCACTCACTGTTTGAACTGTTGCCGTCAGGTAGACGGTACAGAGTGCTCAAGTCAGGGACCAGCAGACTCAGTAACAGTTTCTATCCCACAGCGGTAGCCACACTAAATGCTGCTAGGAAATGATCTGTTGCACGTTGCATGTTTTATTGTGCTGCTAAGTTAAGTACAATCAGGGTTTGTGCTATAACAGCTGCAGTTAAGGGTGTACTGTGCAAATAGGGATTTGAAGTGAAGTACGGTTATGTGTGTGTTTTGTTGTATTAGCTTTTATAGTTTTATATTCTAGTTTATGATGCACTGATCGGTTGGCACTTTTAATTTCGTTGTACTTGTTGCAATGACAATAAAGATCTATCTACAACCTGGAAAAAGTAATTCACGCCCTCATTTTTCTCCAGTTTAGACTATTGCAATTCATTATAAGTGCCTCCCTCTCTAGACTGCAGCTTGTCCAGAACGCTGCAGCTAGACTCCGGACTGGAACCAGAAGGTTGGAGCACATCGCTCTCGTCCTGGCCTCCCTCCACTGGCTCCCAGTTAAATTTAGAATTAACTTTAAAATCCTAATATTTGTTTATAAAGCCCACCATGGGCTGGCACCACCCTACATTCGTGAGCTGCTTCCTCCCCCGGATAACCCTAGACCACTTAGGTCAACTGATAAGGGGCTCCTTAAGGTTCCACGGACTAAGCTCAAATCAAAAGGTGACCGAGCCTTTTCGGTCGCCACTCCAAATCTGTGGAACAACCTACCGCTAATTATCAGATCTGCACCCTCCCTAGACACCTTTAAAAGCAGACTAAAAATAACTCACCTGTTCTCCCAGGCCTTTTAATCCTTATTTAATTGGCTGGACCTTTTTTTTACTGCCTTATATCTGATGCACTCACTTTTATTGTATTTGCTGCCATTATTCTTTGGGTTTTCTGATGTTTTTTATAACCATGATGTGTTGAGCAATATGTGATATTTTTGTGAACTGAGATTTTATATTGTGCAATGTGTATAGTTACTTGTTTTTCTCTTGGTGTACAGCACTTTGGTCAGCCTTGGCTGTTTTTAAATGTGCTCTATAAATAAAATTGACTTAACTTGACTTGACCTGGCACCCCCTCAAGGACCACTGATGGACCACTGGTTGAAAACCACTGTAATAAAACCACTATAATAATAATTGCCTTATAATATAGGCAATATGTGAATCCATCATGCATCACCAGCGCCCTCTTTTGCTTTAGTTGATGCAAGTCAACAGAGTCTGTCTCGAGAGACTATTAAATGACACCCCACAGTGCAAGCCAAGGATAGGAAAATGTGCCAAGTGCCCAATTTAATGGGAATCAATAGCCATTTTAAATCGGTAACAACCTTTTAGGGCACATATAAGTACTCTAGTATAAGCCATTTAAAAATACATATATCATAAATGCATTTTTGAAATAAATGTATGTGTTTTAAAAAACATTAATATGACACCTTATTCTGAAGGCAACCAGATTTCTTATATTTGCCAGCTCCTAATGCAGAAGTTCTAAATTTGGCAAAAAACAACGGAGCTAACACTATGCTAGGAGGGCTTCAACATCCACACTGTGATAAAATGCAGCATTTTATATTTTCCCAGTGAGACAATAACTCTTATTTCATAAGGCACCAACCTTTTATCCCTATTCTAGTAGTCTATTATGCAGACATGTAGCCTACAACTCATTATGCATGAAGTCAGATCACAACAATTCAGCTCACTGGAACAAGCACTTTTATTATAAAAATGAACAAAATAATTACTATGTACAGTAGGCTACATAAAAAACATGGGCTCAGACACAAATCCTTATTTCTTTTTTCAGTCCAGCTATATACAACACATTATCATAAGATTCCTGTACAGCACCCAAAAGACAAATAAGAACAAACACATTACAATTAAATCAATGCTGTCATCAATCAAAAATTGGTCCTGACCCCACACTGCTGTATACTGTATAATCCCTTATTTGTGCTGCGTCGTACAACAGTTCTGCAAGGCTCACAACAGGTCATGGATCAAACATGAGGAAAGGAAAGCATCCTTATAGTCTCATTCCCTTCTGTTTCACAGCAGTGTCATTAAATGTTGCATGTGTAGGGAGTAGTGGGATTCAGGAGCTTCCCAATATATCCTCTGCAGCGGTTCCACATTAACATGCCAACGAGGCATAGAACCAGCAAAGACAGCAGAACCACGGCAACTATAAGACCATCAGTGTGTGGCTGTAGTCGATACACTGCCATGGTCCTCTTGTAGACTCTCTCGTTGACCTGCTCTATGGAGTCACAGGTGTACAAGCCAGCATCTGATTCTGAGGCGTGTAGAATGACGAGGTGTCCATTGTAGATGTTGTATTTGCTGTCGGAGTGCAGTGGTTGGTCCGAAAAATGCCAGTGGACCTGTGCCAAGTTGGAGTCTGGCTGGCAAGGCAGAAGAATATTGTTCCCTGTAACCAGGGCGATGTCTTCAGCTGCCACGACTGGCTCTTCTGGGCGAGGACATTGTGAAATGTCCCCCTTCTTTAGACTCTGAATTGCAGCGTCAGAGGAAGACAAGCTGGAGACGTGGCGGCACTGGTCGGAGGAGGTGTCCCAGGCACAGTAAGGGTCTCTGGCCAGGACACAGTCCACACAGGACTCATAGCGACTGCAGTTACTGAGTGGCATCTGAACAGCACCAAACTCTGACCCTGCGTACAGCTGGCCCCTGCTGGAAGAGAGGCGTAGAGTCCTGACAGGATTAGGATCCTCATACAGCTGAATCTCTTCAATAATGAACATCTCCCCAGCATAGTTCACAGCCTTCTGAATGTAGCCGTTTTCAGTGCCGATGAACATAACTGGGTATCTCTCTCCATCTAGTGCCAACACAGTATCCACTACAATCCGTGTCATCAAGGGCCCCTCTTTCACCACCAGCGGGCCCCCTGTGAGTGGCCGAACAGTTTCATCCATGATGGGCCTTTCCTTGATGAACATCTGGGATTTCTGAATGTCTCCCTGGTCCAATGAGTGTTTGGTACAAGCTCCTGGTCTGTTTTTGGGCACCTCACCCTCCGGCACCGTCACCCACTTTTCCCACAATGTTTCCACAGTGACAGGCTTTTTAAAACGTCCTTCATTGAACACCTTTTCAACATCAGACACACTGAATGCACATACTGCAGATGTGTGCGACGATCTTGGCTGAGGTGTAAAGACGGCATAGAAGACGCTCTCATTCCAGTTGTGGTGTTGAAGCAGGAACACATCCTGGACGAGGGAGGGCAGGCTGCCAGCCTCTACGGAGCAGTCCAGAGGAGCCTTCAGGAACGTAGTCCATTTCTTCTGCAATATTCTGTCTCCTCCCATATCCCCCTTGCAGACACGAGCCACTCTTGATATCACAGGTTTGCTGTCATATTCCACGGCATTCTCTGTGAAGAACAAGTAGACCTTATCATCATCACCTTCACCGTCACTTTGGTCCATGTAGATGAATTTGGGATCATTGAGCCAAGAGTACTTGTCCTCAGTCTTCAACGCAGGCCTGCTGAACCTGCTGAACTTCTGTACAGTGCCCAAGAAGTTGGTTGATGTAGCAGAATACAGGACTTTTCCATCCATGAGGGAGGATGATGTATGGAAAGGATTGTAGGGACACTTCTCTTTACCGTCCTCCAGCTCTTTGTCCAGACTCAACGTTCCATCAGAATATGTCATGGTATCGCATTTGGGATTGAAAGCATTTGTCCCGCACACATACATTCTGGTGTCATCCAGTGTGTGCAGGGTCCGAATGTAGTTACGGCATTCCACCTCACGATCCCGTCCCTTCCACGCACAGACGTTCCGTTCATCTTCGGTGACTGGCCAATATTCTGCAGCCTTCTTGTCAGTGATGTTGTCGATATCCAGGGCATAGATGGCATCTCTGGCCCCAAGAAGCAGCAGACCCAAATCCTCTCTCAGGAGCATAGTGGTGTAGTTCCAAACGCCATCCTCTCTGAACGTCTTCAGCCCGTGGTGGTAGGCCAGAGTCTTTCGTGGAATGCTGTCATGACTGGTGAACGCGCTACAGGACGGGAGAAGAAATCCACAAAGAACGCACAAGGCATAGAGAATGCTCAAGGCATACCAGGGAGACATGGCGTAGTGTAAAATGATGATCTCTCGCTTTGGCTTTGTATGTATAAGTATCTCGCTTGCTGTATCTCTCAGAGTGATTCATAATCAAATGTATTCCCCTTTTATACAGGCAGGTTTGTCTGACAACACACTGACTCAGCACACCTGGTCTGACATCAGCAGTACACAAACCGTTGCCTAGCAATGTCATCATAGATCTCCATATATGGGCATTAAAGGGACACAGACAGACGTGGAGATGTCGCCATGGCAACCCGTTTGTTGATTCGGGTGACGTCAGCGCTTTCGCGCAAACCGTTGCTAGGCAACACTGTTGCTCAATGTCTAGAAAGGGGCGGAGTCGAGCATTCCTCTTCACATGCGGTCACTTCCGCTTTACTTCCGCGTCTATTATGTAAACAGATGGAGTGGAGGAATGCTGCGGTCGACCACGCTTTATTCCGATACTTAAAACTACTTGAAATTGTTCGTTTTTGTTGTACTCTTTTTTTTGTCCAAGTCTGTGTTTATATTCTTAATTTACTTGCCGTTCGTTTTTATCGTTCGTTTTCACGTGTTGTCGTTGTGTTGATCAGACAGTGTCTTTGAAGTGTAGTGACTTCATTCTACATGAAGAAAGGCACGGTGAAGTTGATGCAGAGGGCGGTGGGCTCTACGGAGCATTGTTCAGTTCCTCTTTGCACTTCTTCAGCAAAGTTTACAACTTTGAGTTTTCACCGTTTCCCAGAAGATGCTGAACTGAGGGCCAAATGGCTGGTTAATATAAGAAGGGACTACTTCACCGTCACTCCTCGGTGCTATGTGTGTAGTAGGCACTTTATGAAAGAAGACGTGATAAAGAAGACACCAGGTGGACTTCATCGGCTTAGAAAGGGGGCCTTGCCTGTGTTGTTCGAGTGGAATCATGGATATGAAGTCCGTCAACGCGCTAGTGTTTGGCAGAGGAGAGAAAGACCCACTAACTGCCCAGATCAGACTGTCAGAGACGTGGATGGTGATGCTGAAACTGCGATGGAAGTGCCTTGTTGTGACCACGACTACTGCACAGCCCCTGATTCTGCCGCTGTTGGCCTGACATGGAGTGAGAGGGATGAGATGGAGGATGAAATCACTCAACTGAAGAAGCAGGTGGAGGACTTGAAGTTGTCACTGCAATGTAGGTTTGGGCTACATCGATTTGAAGGCTCAGACCAACAGATTAGAAACTTCACAAGGTGAGAATAACTTGCATAAAGCATACCAATTTCATATGCATTATTTATTTATGTAAATGTCATTACATGAAAGTGTAACCTTGCTCATGGTTCTAAACAATGACAATCCTAATTTGTCTCCAAGATTTGCTACCTATGAGCACCTGGTGGCGTTTTGGCACCTGATTGAACCATCCACAGGCAACATGATCCGAGTCACCCGGGCACGGAGAGCCCAGCAGAGGAATGAGGAAATATTTATTCCATGTACTTACTCAGTAAGTTTACTCGGGCTGTTTTAATATTTTGTACTGTGCTAACCGTTACTGTAGAATCGCTATACCAGAGGGGCAGGCAACCTAGCACTGGGGCCAACATTGGCACAGGGGAGGGGATCACTGGCACACTGGCATAAGTGTGTGAGAGAGGGAGAGAGGATATTTAAAAAATAAAATAATTAAATGTAGTACTCTCGCATATGTATGCAAATTACATTCTGCACATAATTCTACATTAATTCAAACTCAGAACTCTGACTGGGGAGGGAGTCTGAGAGATAGGTGGGTTATTTGACTGAATCTACTGATCCTTGCATCCTGATGTGAAAGAAAATAATATATCGACAAATACGACAATCAAAATATGTTGGAAATATTCATTGATGTGTTGTCATAATTAAACTTAAGATATGAATGGCACACTGACTATCAAGAAAATAAAAACATGTCACTTCATGTGAAAAAGGTTGCCGAACTCTGCTATACCACATACCCGTAATGGTGTAATCAAGACCATGTGAACTTGTGAAGTTAAAGTACTGGGGGTGTACAATGGCAGGAATATGTATAGTATGCATAAGTCATGCCACTGCCCTGGATTATACAATGTGGCAAATTAATGTCATTTTTTTTCCTATTCTGTAACAACATTGCTAGACATAATTGTCTATGTTTTGCACATTCTCTGTCAGAGACATGCTCTTCTTCCGGTGGATGAATTCTTCCTCTTCCTCATGTACCTGGCGTTGGGGTCCACAGAAGTTGACCTGGCAGATCGTTTCGGGATCCACCCATCAACGGTCAGCCGGATCATAACAACGTGGACATATTACCTGTACTTTCTGCTGGGCTCACTGAAACTCTGGATGTCCCAAGAGGAGGTTCAGGCTGTGTTGCCGAGGGAGTTCAGGCAGAGCAAATACGCTGATACATGCAGGTAAACGCAATCACTGGCATTAGTCTAGATCAGGGATGGGCAACTGGCGGCCCGGGGGCCACATGCGGCCCCCCCATTCATTTAATGCGGCCCATATATTATTTATTTCAGCTGTTACAATACAATTGCAAACATGACCGCTTTAATTACTTCAGTCTATAGATTAGTAGCTTAATGAGTAGTATTACAATGTTTTATGTCTGTTTTATGTCCAATGCATTTGTATTTTGTTCATAAAGTCAACATAACTACGGTAACTGAAATTATATAAAGAGGTTACTTTTCAGGATTCCAATAAAAAAATAGCCAAAAGATATTCAGGATTTAAATTAAAATATAGCAAAAATAGCTGATCTACAAGCTCAAAATGCGTCGCAGTGCAACACGTTTTGAGCTTGTAGATTGGCTATTTTTGCTACGACAGTATGCAATGTGGCCCTCTGGAGTGAGTGTGGAAATATAGTGGCCCTCTCCATCGTCAAAGTTGCCCACCTCTGGTCTAGATGGAAAGGGGGTCCACAGCGCGCATAGGGTGGTCAGTAGAGGGCAGTGTAGTCTTAATGTTGTGTGAGCATGGGCGGATCAATGTATCTCTCCAGACATTGTTAAAACCTGAGAACTGTTTTCTCTGCATCACTTTGATGTTTGAAAAATAATTCCTGATGTTACTTCATTTTGTAGGTGATTGTCGACTGCACAGAGCTAAGATGCCAACAGCCAGACAGTGTGTCTCTTCAGAGTGAGATGTTCTCATCCTACAAGTCTCATTCCACCCTGAAGGGCCTGATCGGTATGGCGCCTCACGGAGCAGTCACCTTCATATCAGACCTGTATGCTGGCTCCATCAGTCACAAAGAGCTGTTTAAGCAGTCAGGCCTCCAAGACCTGCTGACAGACGATATGGCTGTGATGGCAGACAAGGTTTTGTTTGTTGACTGTATCCCAGGTCAACTGTATCGCCCGCCCTTCCTCTCAAAACAGAGCCAGATGCCAGCAGCAGATGTTAATAAAACCCAGGAGATTGCACACCTTCGAGTCCATGTTGAGAGAATAATTGGAAGAATTAAACTGTGCAAGCTCTTCCAGTCTGACATCCCTGTCGCCTTGATGGGAAGCATTAACTCTTTGTGGACTGTGGCCTGCTTACTCAGCAACTATCAATATGGACCTCTGGTTAAGACCTGGGCACAACAGTGATGAATTGAGACAGAGGCTGATATGTAGATCATAAAATCACACCCGTGTGAAGTGAGGGGCGCTCTAATCATCGTACATCATCATCAAGAATGGTGGTCCCTTATTGGCCAAGGGTGGCCACCGATATACATACATACTCAGCCGATTTGCTCAGACACATGACGTAAATTCTCTATTCATTGTCAATGGCATTTAATGTTTGTGTTCAGACCGAATGTACACTATAGGTGTTTATAGGGGGACCTAGCGCCACTCAAAAATGATTAAATGTCAATCATTTCAATGTATATTTAAGTTGTCATATCGGCTGGGATTTATTTTATTAGGAAGCCTACAAGGCAAACAGACATTCCTTTTTGATTCATATGTTCCAATGTTCAATGCCAAACACACAATTAAATCATTAATCACTATTTTTGAGTGACTTATTTTAGTGTCATCACTTTCATTTCTTTAGAGAAAACATTTTTGTCAATTATTAAGTGTGCTTAAAGGCTTGTCATAGATACTGGTCTGCTGTTCTGATTCTTTTTTTTTCATCTAGCAGCTGCTATATTTCATTTGGAGTTGTGTAGTGCTGTTTAAAACGGCTTTTATGATGTTTTATGAATGATACAACATGCACACTGAGCAGGGACCCCATGTAAATCTCTCACACACACACAAACACTACTTTTCTCAAGTAGTTTAATCTCTTTTTCTGTATCTTTCCTGTGTTTCACAACTGCGGCACTGTTAAAGGGATAGTTCAGATTTTTTGAACTTAAGTTGTATGAAATACTTGCCATTAATATAGTGGTTGCAACTGTATTAATTGATTGCCCGAGTCCTGTGGTGGGAGTGCTGCTCTGGTTTTGGTGAAATATCAAGTAGTTCCGGTCATTTTGTGGGGGGCACTGGGGGCCACGCAGTAAAAGTAAATTAATCCACAAAACTAACGTAATTTGTATTGTTGACCTATTTCTAAAATATTAGTGCAACTTCCGTTCTTTTTTTACCCCTCTATCACACAGAACTATGTTTTTTGTGTCCATATCACTACGCCCAAAAAATAGTTCCATGTGATAGAGGGGTCAAAGTTGAACGAAAGTCGCGCTAATATTTTAGAAATAGGTCAACAATACAAATTACGTTCGTTTTGTGGATTCATTTACTTTTACTGCGTGGCCCCAGTGCCCCCCACAAAATGACCGGAACTACTTAATATTGACCAAAACCAGAGCAGAACTCCCACCATGGGACTCGGGCAATCAATTAATACAGTTGCAACCACTATATTAATGGCAAGTATTTCATACAACTTAAGTTAAAAAAATCTGAACTATCCCTTTAAGTCTCGTTGTACATCTATATATTACTACAGCATCACAATCATTGTATTCATTTATACTTTGGCTATTCAAAAAATAGCATGGTATGCATCTGTATCTGCATATACATCTGTTATTTTTCAAAATGTGTGAAATTGTTTGGAATATTTACCATTTTATTTTGCATTTTCTAACATCTCTTCTGTGGGGTACCTGGCACACAACATTTTCAGATGGGGGTCCTTGAAAAAGGTTTGAGAACCACTGGTGTAAATACAATGAACTTTCTACATAAAAAATCAAACGGTGAATTACAGTATTCGAGACCAATATATATTCCACACTACATGGTCCATACGGGGTGCGCACGCTTTTCCGACACACCAAAGGTCCGAAGCGTACCCTGCCAGTGTAACACCCGAGATTCGAACCTGCCTCTCCCATGTGGGAAACCAAACATATTCTACCACTTGGCCAGGCTACCTGTTAGTACTACAAAGTGACAGTTCATATTTGACATCGAGGCACTTTGCATCATCTTCACATCCATCCATGTGAAAAAGGTACTGACCTCAGACCATGAAATTGTCATTTTATTTATATAAATGTGTGTGATGGGGTTTCAGGATGCTCCACTATTGACCTTAAACGGAAGGCTCCCAGACATTTTGAATGCCACCCCAGGGAAATGCCTGCAGTACGTTGTCATTGAAGGTAATCTCTCACCCAGTGTTTTGTATCAGTGCTAGTGATCTGGACATGAGCTGACTTAGTTCTTAATTGTGTACTTTTGTCTCTCTCTTTTGCACATTGTGTGTATGTATGTATGAGTGAATGAATGTCCATGTGTATAGGGGCAGTGCAAACTGTGGGAAAGCCACTGAGGAGTCAGTTCCAAGAAAGCACCGTTGGAGTGGTGCAGAAACTCATGCTGAAGGAACACAAGCTGGTGTGGAACTGCCTTGCTCGAATGTGGTGAGATACCACGTCATTATAGCCTAGCCCAGCCCCAGCCTGTGTGCTTTCTGGTCAAGACGGGCGGGAGCCAGTCAAAAACAGGCCGTGGATCCTATTGGTTCTCTGATCTGAGCACCCGCTCCCCTCCTCCCCTCCCCGCTAGAAAACACGTCGCGAGCAACGCCTCGTGACGCTCGGGAAACACGCACAAGAACATGAATGCGTAACAACAGTTTTGCACGGACACGCACACACTCCTTCGCTCTAAAATAATTATGTACACACACTGTTATGCGTTCACCTTTTTTTGCATTTCCAATCATCTCTTTGACCCGGCAAAAAAATGCATGGTCCCTCCCTAACATTTTACTCTACTTTTTATTTTTTATATACACACAATGCAGAGAGAGCCTCCTGTGTGCTCTGGCATGAGAGAAAGGACAATGGGTGGGTCCGCGTGGGGGTGCCCTGGGTGCGGCAGCACTGGGGTGTGGTCAGCACTGGTTGGCTGCACCCGGCCGGCAGGGCACTGCTCCATGTCCGCGGTGCTCTGTTGGACGGTGTGGCTGATGCAATGGCTGGTGCTGGTTGCACCTTGGTGATGGCTGCGCCCGGGGGCGTCCCCCTCCGTGGATTCGTCTAGCTAGAAGCCTGGAGGAGAGGGCCAATTTGGCCAATCACTGCTCGACCCGTCAACTGAGAAAAATAATTAGCACCTTTTTCACATTGGCCTATTATAGCGCCACCAGGAGGCCACAACCTGACCTTGCCTGGTGGAGGCCTGTGCCCCGAGGGGCAGTTTTTCTAGTTCGTCATAATGTTTTTGTTAGTTATCAACACTGGTACTAACTCTGTGCTGGCCTTGCCTTGCAGGACAGTGAGCGGGTGCTGCACCAGAAGGTGAACTCTGTTCCCTTCAGCTTGGTGGGGGGCGGACGAGGCGGTGATCAGGGTGCTGTGTCCCCTGGATGCCTCGGGCCTGGACATGGAGGTCATCCATGAGGAGTTCCACCAGGCCACGTTCGGCTTCTCCGACATCATGCTGAGCGGGGAGAAGCCCAAAGGGCAGCTGAAACAGACTGAACAGATGCTCAAGGTACTACTAGAAGGTGCCCCTAGAGCAGGGGTCATCGCCATGTTGGCTTGTGGTTGATAGTTTTTGTAATTAATTAACACCCTCTGCAGTTGGGATTTATTATTGGGGCGGATGGCAACCACAAGGTTCCCAGTTCAAACCCGGGCTCCCCCAGAGTTAGTGTCGAAGTGTCCTTGAGCAAGACGCTGAACCCCTAATTGCTCCCGATGAGCTGGTTGGTGCCTTGCATGGTTTCCTCTGACATCGGTGTGTGAATGGGTGAATGTAATGCACAATCTATGTAAAGCACCTTGGATAAAGGCGCTATATACATGCACCGTTTACCATGTACCGTTAGGTGGGGGAAGAGTGGGTGAAATTATTTTTTTACATGCTTTGAATTGGACCCTTACAGCTCAGTAACTTTAAGAGCGCACAAATGGAACCAAATGGACTCTTACAGGTGCATTTGGTTCCATTAGTACGCTCTCAGAGTTGAACCATAGCAGTAGATATAAACAGTAGAAACTCTGGGCAGTATTATGCGTGTCTTAAGTACCAGGTCTTATGACTTAACTTAAGACCTGGAGGCGTGGTCAATGCTGTTTGGCCACTCAGAATAGCCAAATGGCATTGATCACACCTCCAGGTCTTAAGTTAAGTAATAAGACCTGGTACTTAAGACACGCATAATACTGCCCACTGTCTCTTGTGCGTATAGTCATAGTGTTTTATGCAGTTGAGCGGTAGATAGTGAACCACAGAACACATGGGGAAATGGTAATGACTAAGCTAGGGAGAAAACACAAAAACAAACCCAAAGGAATGGATCCAAAGCTCTCCTTTTCTTTTTGGGCAGGTGGGCGCTGCGCTCACAGGCATGGGCGAGCTGATCCTGGACACGGACCGGGTCCTGAAGCTGCGTCCGCCGGCCAACGGCTCGGACTACTTCCTGACCACGGCGGACTTCGAGACGCTGCGAGCGGAGCAGGAGAGCCAGGCGGTGGTGTGGCAGGTGCTGGCCTCCGCGTTCGCCCTGGCCGGGGCGGCCGGCCGTGCCCCTGAAGAGGAGGTGGGACCGCCAGCGACTGAGGAGGGAGTTGGAGGGACTGGAGACGGCGGGGACGGGTGCCTCGCAGCAGGACGGCGCGGCGGCGGAGGTGCCCATGGAGAACGCCTGCGTGGTCTGCCTCAGCCGGCCGCGCGGCTGTGTCCTGCTGGACTGTGGACATGTGTGTGCTGCTGCTTCAGCTGCTACCAGGCCCTGCCACGGCCCAACTGTCCCATGTGTAGGCAGAGCATCAGGCGAGTGGTGCCTCTCTATCAGGCATGAGGCCCTAGCCTGGCTAGTAAGCCAGACTCAAATCACACTGTCGTGTGGTATTTGAGTCTGGAGATGCTGTGTATGGATCTTGTTTCCCGGGGGGTGGGTTCAAACATTTTCTCTTTGACGCAATTGGTTAGAGCTACTGTCAGTCAAAGGTCTCAAGCATTGAACGTCACTGTACCAAAGCCCGCCCATATTGCATACCGTGTCCCGATTGGCCACACCAGTTCTCTGGTGTAGGAAATGGGCGTACAATTGAGCCTCTCCAGACCGTAATCCGCCGGCAGGCAATTTTTTTTTGCCAACGGCTGATTCGGTCTGGCTTATTAGCCAGGCTAATGAGGCCCTGCCTGCCACAGCCAGCCCAACTGTCCCATGTGTAGGCAGAGCATCAGGCGAGTGGTGCCTCTCTATCAGGCATGAGGCCCTGCCTGCCACAGCCAGCCCAACTGTCCCATATGTAGGCAGAGAGCATCAGGAGAGTGGTGCCTCTCTAATCAGGCATAAGACACTTTGACCAAGACATTCAGTATGCACACGTATATCCAGTAACAGTTATTGGAACCCTTGAGCTGATTTTCAAAAAAAAACCTACTCTTGTAGGCAACCAAATGTTTTGGTTGAAACTTGAAACAAATAGTGTTTTGTTAATGCACTATATTCTGATAGCAATTGTTTTTGATAGTTGCTATAGCATTTGTTCAATAACCTTATTAAAGAGCCCGCTCTTTAATAAACATACATTTTCCAGGTGCGTGGCCAAATTTCATCCAATAAATCCAATGGATACCCATTTATCAGCTTCATTTTTATCGTGTTCCAATTTTATCATCACTTCCAATTTCACTTGTTTATTCTTTATCCCGTGTGAGCACTCTCTCCATCCTGATTGGATAAAATTGGTATCCCCGGACCCCACCTGAAAATGCATTTTCTGTTTTCTAAAGGGCTGGAGAAACATGGAGACTCCTGTTACTGAAAAACACTCTATATAACCTATAACAATGATTACTATCAGAATATAAATAAATATCACATACAGTACCCTACCTTAATGCAGATTCTGTGGTATAGCATCAGTATGCTTAGTAGGTACTAGGTTCGGGTAGACAGACGAGTGACACTGTAACCCCTGATTTACTTGGTTGCGCACAGTCGATGAGGCCTTTACGAGGGCCATTCGAGCCGCAAGTGGAGTCTGCAGTACTACCGTTGCCCAGGTGGAGCCTGCAGAACCATTGCGGCTCAAGAATCCACCACTTCTGAATGAAGTGTCTGGTGCTGGGAGTCTGGTACAACGCACAGGTCCTCGCTGTACTCCTGGTGAGAGCAGGTGTGTGTAAGTCAAGACTTGATCACCCCGGCTGGGTCACCCGAGTGTGGGGTATGATGTTCGCGAGACCCGAAACCCTGATGACCTTGGGATACATCACTGATGATACGTCCCAGTTGCCACCATTCTCGTTCTTGTGCACCAAGAATAGCCGATCTACGAGCTTGTAGCCTGTCACGTTAGGCAGGCCACTAAATATCAACACTTTTAAGTTGAAAAGACAAAGATAATGTTCTTTGGTGTCCTCCAAATATACTGTTTGGAATAAGAGGCGGTTTAATTGTTCTCAAAAACAATTTTATATAAATACAAAATTTGAAAGTGGAAATTATAGTATGTTGTGTAGATGTTTTGTGTTTGTTTCAGTGCAGTTATATTAAAACTGTACATACATGATGTACTTAAGTTATTGGAGAAAATAACATCTTTGAAAATGTGTAAATATAGAAAGTAGCCTAACAATGTACAGTAAATGTACAATATAGATTGGTTATTTTCCCACATGTTTGTTCTGTGCCTTAATTTAGCCTCAGCATTACCGTTTTGGACTGATTGTAAAATAAAATATGCAACAGTATGATTCTCAATGTTTTCTAGATCAGGGTACACACCTAGTCCAGGGTCCGAGCCAGATTTTGGTGGCCGAAAATTTTTTGTATTTGTATAGTGCTTTCAAATTTGAGAAATGTATAATGGGGGTCAATGGCAGAATGGCATGTCAAAAAATCACTTTCACCTAGAAACTCTATTCACACTTAATAATTCAGCTTACTGTGGACACATGCTGGAACTTTTTACTTTGAAATGTTTTGTAGTTTTTTTGTTATTTAACAAACGCCCAGCCCATGTCTAACCAATGACTAGTCTAAACTAAGTATGCACCCCCTATAATATAGCCCATGGTCTCAGACAGCATACTATAGCATGCCGTTTTTCATCATTTTTGAGGATTTGAAAAAAAGATGAAAATCACTCCGAGACCATGGACTATATATAGCCCATGGTCTCGGAGTCATTTTCGTCTTTTTTTAAAATCCTTGTTTTTCATAATTTATAGCGCATGGTCTCAGATGGAATACTATAGCATGCCGTTTTTCATCATTTTTGAGGATTTGAAAAAAAAGACGAAAATAACAAAGAAGCTACAAAACATTTTAAAGTAAAAGGTTCCACAGTAAGCTGAATTATAAAAAGTGTGAATGGAGTTTATAGGTGAAAGTGACTTTTTGACGTGCCATAGAGCTGCCATTGAGCCCCATTATAAGTTTCTCAAATTTGAAAGCACTATATTTCTAAAACTATGAAACATTTCAAAGATTCCTTTTCAGGCAAACATGTCCACCGTAAGATGAACCTAAATAGGTTTGAATGGGGTTTCTAGGTGTAAGTATGTAGGACTAGTAGCATGCCAAAGTTTGTGCTATTGCCATTGAGAATGCATTGGGCGTTTAAGTTAAATAACTCAGAAACTACAAAACATTTCAAAGTAAAAAGTTCCAGCATGTGTGCCCACAGTAAGCTGAATTATAAAAAGTGTGAATGGAGTTTCTAGGTGAAAGTGACTTTTTGACGTGCCATAGAGCTGCCATTGAGCCCCATTATAAATGTCTCAAATTTGAAAGCACTATATTTCTAAAACTATGAAACATTTCAAAGATTCCTTTTCAGGCAAACATGTCCACCGTAAGATGAACCTAAATAGGTTTGAATGGGGTTTCTAGGTGTAAATATGTAGGACTAGTAGCATGCCAAAGTTTGTGCTATTGCCATTGAGAATACATTGGGCGTTTAAGTTAAATAACTCAGAAACTACAAAACATTTCAAAGTAAAAAGTTCCAGCATGTGTGCCCACAGTAAGCTGAATTATAAAAATCACACCCGTGTGAACTGAGTGGTGTAAGGTCTTATATAGCCTGTCTGACGTAATGAAATCATGTCTGACGTAATGAAATCACACCCGGGTGAACAGGGTGAACATAGCAACCATGCTCATTTTTTCTGCACAGACTAACAAAGCCAGTTGTAGGAGTGGTTTACACCACTCAACAACCATGCTCATTTTTTCTGCACAGACTAACAAAGCCAGTTGTAGGAGTGGTTTACACCACTCAAAAAGTGTGAATGGAGTTTCTAGGTGAAAGTGACTTTTTGACGTGCCATAGAGCTGCCATTGAGCCCCATTATAAGTTTCTCAAATTTGAAAGCACTATATTTCTAAAACTATGAAACATTTCAAAGATTCCTTTTCAGGCAAACATGTCCACCGTAAGATGAACTTAAATAGGTTTGAATGGGGTTTCTAGGTGTAAGTATGTAGGACTAGTAGCATGCCAAAGTTTGTGCTATTGCCATTGAGAATGCATTGGGCGTTTAAGTTAAATAACTCAGAAACTACAAAACATTTCAAAGTAAAAAGTTCCAGCATGTGTGCCCACAGTAAGCTGAATTATAAAAATCACACCCGTGTGAACTGAGTGGTGTAAGGTTTTATATAGCATGATCAGCTGTGGTCTGACGTAATGTCTGACGTAATGAAATCACACCCGGATGTGATTTCACAACTGGCTTTTTTTGTGCAGAAAAAATGAGCATGGTTGCTACGGTCATCCAGTTCACCCGGGTATGATTTCGTTACGTCAGAAATTATTTTGAACATAGCAACCATGCTCATTTTTTTCTGCACACAAAAGCCAGTTGTAGGAGTGGTTTACACCACTCAAAAAGTGTGAATGGAATTTCTAGGTGAAAGTGACTTTTTGACGTGCCATAGAGCTGCCATTGAGCCCCATTATAAATGTCTCAAATTTGAAAGCACTATATTTCTAAAACTATGAAACATTTCAAAGATTCCTTTTCAGGCAAACATGTCCACCGTAAGATGAACCTAAATCAGTTTGAATGGGGTTTCTAGGTGTAAGTATGTAGGACTAGTAGCATGCCAAAGTTTGTGCTATTGCCATTGAGAATGCATTGGGCGTTTAAGTTAAATAACTCAGAAACTACAAAACATTTCAAAGTAAAAAGTTCCAGCATGTGTGCCCACAGTAAGCTGAATTATAAAAAGTGTGAATGGAGTTTCTAGGTGAAAGTGACTTTTTGACGTGCCATAGAGCTGCCATTGAGCCCCATTATAAATGTCTCAAATTTGAAAGCACTATATTTCTAAAACTATGAAACATTTCAAAGATTCCTTTTCAGGCAAACATGTCCACCGTAAGATGAACCTAAATAGGTTTGAATGGGGTTTCTAGGTGTAAGTATGTAGGACTAGTAGCATGCCAAAGTTTGTGCTATTGCCATTGAGAATGCATTGGGCGTTTAAGTTAAATAACTCGCGGACCTTCTTGGGTTTCTTGGTCTTGTTGATGCACTTCTTGTAGATACAGAAGCCCATGCAGCCCACCAGGGCTAGGACCACCACCACCATGGCCCCTATGGCCCACATGGGCACTAAGAGGGGGAGGCACAAACAATATGGTAAGTTAAAGAACAGATTTTAACCACTTAAATCAGCGGTTTTCAACCACGGGGACCACTCCCCAGCTAAATGATGGCGAGTTGGTATAACCAAATGGACCCCTTATTAGATCTTTAAAGGACCACTTCACCACTTTTCAACATCTCTACATATAATTGATCCTCACTGATGTTCATGATAAAACACCACCATTTTTTTCTACTCTCTCTCTAGGAGGGCTGTGGGCAGTTCAGAAAACGTGCACCAGTGACATCATCAATAGAAACTGCAGGCTTTCTTGTCCTGAAAAGTTGCAATGCGAAAATGGAAGCCATCGTTCTCACGATAATACAAATCTAAACATTTTTGTTAAAAAAAATCTTGTTTAAAAAAAAAAAAAGCCTAATGATGATGTCACTGGTGGACGGGTTCCTGAACTGCCCACAGCCCTCCTATGAGACACAGACTGAGTAGAAAAACATTGTGCTATTTTATCATGATTATTAGTGAGGACCTATTATATGAAGATAGGTTGAAAAGTGGTGAAGTGGTCCTTTAACTCTTGAGACCCGTGAAATGGACCCGTAAGGTCTCTCAAGAGTTACATTATTGTTAAACATGTGTATTAGTTAATTTGCAAGAAGTCTACACAAGTAGAGAAGGTAGAAGAAGTGTTATTTTGCCTGTTATCTCTCCTATGGTGCCACATCAATGCAGCATGGAAATGTGGACAAAATCGCATCCAACGACAACAAAATATTCTTGGGTCTGAGAGGCTGAATCTCATCAAATTGTGGCCCCGTGGCTCAAATGCCAAATAAATAATGGATAATGAAAAGGGTTGAAAATCACTGACTTGTTGTTGTGTGATGCTATTGCAAACGACAGATCTATACAAGCTCAAATGGTGAAGCAACACTATCGTACGACAATAAAGTATACTATAGGGTTTAAGTGAAGGTTTTGGGAGATGTAGAACGAGAAGAACTTACTTCTGACTTTAGTTTGAAGTTGGGGTTATATAGGATTAGATATTAGTTATTATGCCTGATTTATACATATTTACGCGTGGGGATCACACACTGTAAATAGCTGATCTACACGCTCACAAATAAGTGTTGCAGTACAATGCGTTGAGAACTTGTAGCTATTTTCGGCTATAGCTATAGACATGTTAAAAAATGCAAAAAAAATGTAAAATCACTGTACTTGTTGATGTCTTCACAGGTAATAAAGGCATGAGTGTGTGACTGTGTGTGCGCGTGTGCGGTGTGAGTGTTTGTGTGTGTATGTGCACTCACTTGGCAGGTGTGTGAGCTCATTGAAGAACTTGTTCTTCATGTGGTTGTACTGGTGGTGGTTCATGTGGGGGGGAGGAGGGGCTCCCTTTCCTCCTTTGCCTCCTTTGCCTCCTCCGCTGCCCTGCGGAGCCGCTCCCCCGCCGTGCCGACCAATCGCATCGCTGCGCTGCAACCACAAAGAGGAGGAGACAAAAAAACGGTCAGACATCCACTATTGATCTTTCTAAAAGTAACTTCTGCTTAATCATTTCTGTTTTGGATATGAAGCAATGATGAAAATAATATTTCATGAACACAAATCCTGCAACTGTTCAGCAGCATCAGTTTGATTCAAATAAAACCTTCATCAAGAGTGTCTTACAGCAATGATACCAACATCTACTCATATATAGACCCCTTCTATGTTCACAAACAAGCAAGCAATGTGGCACATATTGACAAAAACACATACATACACACACAGACTCATGTTCATACGATCCTTTTGATGAGCCCAGACCTTAAACTGAGCCTATATTTCTAACCTGTGCCCTAATGTGAAAACATTGACCTGAACATGATGTGGTCTTAACATGTGTTCATCTATACTGTAGAGCAGGGGTTCTCAACCCGTGGGTCGCCCCCCACCCCTTCTTTTTTTTTTCTTAAGTTGACATAGTACACATAGTACATGCATAAACTTTCCTTAATGATTATATCTGGTTTCAGTATTTATTTATGTTATCTCTGCTGTCGGGAGGAAACCTCTTAACTCCAAAATCTTCATTTTTCAGGAAATGGAAAAACTAATTTTACATTTGTCAGAAATTGAAGAAAAACATGTATTTTTTTAAACAAAGCAATACTGCCTCATCAAAGTTGGTATTGTGACTTTGTATATTTATCAGATACTTGCATGTGTCATTATATTATCACCAATTTACCCAAATTCAGCTCAAGTGGAGTTAGGTGGTTTTCTCTGTCAAGATACTGAAGATAGTTCTTATCAATGACAGAAAAAACCTCTTAACTCCATTGACAATGAATCTCCAAGTTTGATTATCACACATGGACACACACACACACACACACACACACACACCCTCTTTTAGTATTATGTCTGTCTCTCTCGCTCACTCACATGTTGCACGGGCACACACACGTGCAAGTTTGATTATCTCTCACACACACACGCATACGTACACGCACGCGCACAGCCTCTTTCAGTGTCTGTCTGTCTGTCTGTCCCTCTCTCACTCGCTCACATGCGCACGGGTGCACACGTCAAGTCACACACACACACGCACGCACGCATCACACACGTGGGACCGACACAAACAAACATGCAGGCACGCAAAAGTTAAATCCCGTTCCTCCCATTCGTACCAGCACGCAAGAAATTACAATATATCCATTTGAAACGCTCCGCCATGACAGTCAGATAGTAAACACTAACTCTTCGCGTCATCAGTCTCTCTCGCTCTCTCTCTCTCTCACACACACACACACACACACACACACACACACAAGACACGCATACACACACACACACACACACACACACACACACAGGACACACACACACACACACACACACACACACACACAGAAACTGTCGTTCTTTTTGTTTACCTTCCGCGCGGCGCTGAGGAGCTGCAGTCCCCCACAGATTGATTGATTGATTGATTTAAATATTTATTAACAGTTTGCAGAATTAACTGTTAACTGTTAACTGTGAGTGGACGACCCAATTAAGCATTACACTTGTTTACAAGAGGGTCCACCATGTTCAATTCATCAAAACATTTAGAGCTTACAAATAGACACTTCTATATAGTCAAAGAACAGAACAGGAATTCATCATAGAGGTAAAAAGGGAAAAGGATGGAGTTAACTGTTTCTACCGACAGTTATGTTGATCTGACCTCATCAAACCCTGTAGGCTACACTCAAGACAGCTTCATATATGGCCAGTACAGATTACAGAATTCATTCCATATGTTGATCTGACCCCCCATCCCGAAGCGCCAGGGCTAGCCCAGCAGTCTGCCGTCACCCAGGCAGATGCATCCACGCCTCAGGCCCAGGGCGTCTTACTGGTATATAACTTTTATGTCTTTAAATGTTCTGATGAATTGAAAATGGAGTACCCTGATGTAAACAAGTCTTATAGTGATTTATTTTTTTTGTAACAGTTTTTGTATTGACCTTTACTGTACCCACTCTACAAACTGAATAGAATTTTCAATTAATGAATGAATCAATCAATCAATCAATCAATCAATCGGGCAGGGTAGGCCTACCAACATCTATATAGAACATCTATTCTATGTTTGTGGAAATCTTTGTATTTAATGTAAAGCAGATTTAGTTGTGTTTCCTGGTATGAAATGTGCTATACAAAATGTACTTAAAGTGGATTCTCTAAAATGGTGTAGCTACTGTACATGTACATCATTTCATGTCATATTTGATATTGGTTTCTTAAAATTCACAGATCACCACCACGGCATGAGGAGAAAAAGAAACAATGCTGCCCTCTGCCCTCTGGCCTTGGGTTAACATTAGTTCATTTATAAAATATCTATCACTGGCCAAAAGACAAAAAGCCATAAATAGGCAGTAGTGTAAAATGACTAACAACTACTATTACTACTGGAATTGGGTTACTTTCATTTTAAATTAATTGTCTTCCTTTTACTACTGACCAGATTTAAACCCCTTACCTCTGTTATTACCCTGTTTTAATTTGTATTTGTATGTAAAGCATTTTTGAGTACAGTGGAACGGAGCTGTCATAATCCATCCAGAGTGAGGTCAGAGGTCATTCCCCAACTTGGAGGCCAGAGTAATGATTCTGCAGGAACCAAAGTGAAACCTGCAAACTACCATGTTAAGACAGACGTAAAGGCAACAAAGTAGGAGTGCAAGAACAGAGAGGAGACCGCTAGGCCCGAGGCTGAGGTGTTTCAGTGGTAACAGACCAGTAGTATTAATTAGTGGCATATCATTCATATTGCAATATAGGCATATATACACACATACTGTACAACTCTGACATACAGCTCTGAAGTCATCAGAGGAATTCACACGTCACATGAGTGCCTGTTGATTAAGTCAGATGAGAAGCTGATGAGACAGTTACCATTGTCTTAGAACAGTGCAAGAACTCATGATCCAACCTTTAGAACACTGTTGCTACTGAGGCACAATGGAGTCATTTGAGAATCTAAGGTATAAATATTCATTACAACAGTCACATATCTTTAGATTTTTACAAATCCGTCATTATGTAACAAAGAACATGCAAGCCCCTAGGACATCCTTCCTAGAAAATATTCTTACACAACCTGTGCCAGAAAGATTTATTTCCTATCTGTATGAATGTTTTGATGTAAGTTCAAACCACTCCACTGATCATATTCGAAGGCAGTGGCAGATTGACTTGGAATGTCAGATAGAAGACAATACTTGGACAACAATCATAGGAAATACACTTACTATTTTGAGTTGCAATAATGATAGACAATTCAAAATTTTACACAGACTCCATTATACACCTCTACTGAGAAGCGAGCTTGGTCTCAGCTCTCCTAACTGTAATAAATGTGACACAGAAGTTGGTACATATGCACATATGCTTTGGAAATGTACAAAGATACAGGTGTTTTGGAATGAGGTGAAGAATGAGCTGGACACCTTGCTTGGATACAATTTGAACTTGTCACCTCTCCAGTGTGTACTAGCAGCTAAGGTATCCAGTGCAAGGACCAGACACAACGCCAAGTTGGTTGGAATACTCTTATACATAGCGAGAAAGACTATACTCAAGCTTTGGATTCATAGAGGTTCACAGTGGACCCTTCTAGACTGCGCTTCAATGTACCATATTGGTTGCATACATGGTACTTGGTTGCATACATGCTGAAAATAGCAGATCGGCTATTTCCAGTGTAAAATCAGCCATTACGACGGCATCAAGGGCCGCGAACATCCATTTTAGTTTAAACAACTGTAGATTTAGTCGACTAAAATGTTATGATATTTAGTCGACTAAAACTAGACTAACACTACAACATTCCGGGTGACTAAAACTAAATGTGGTGTCTGCAGACGAGCACACACACATTATCCACTTGAACCCTCTCCACAGCAGGGGTTCCCAAACTTTGTCATGACAAGGACCCCCACATTGACACTAATTAGCTAATTAACACATGCCAGGGACCCCCATAAGAGAAGACTTTTACAGCTATTCAAATTAAACCAGTTTAATTTCAAGGACCCCCAGTTTGACATGCATATTAGTCTACGGACCCCCATTTAATGGCATTTCTATCTCTAAATCTGTTAATTTAACTCTGAGAGTGTACAAACGGAACCAAATGGACCCGTCAGGGTCCATTTGTACACTCTCAGAGTTACAGACCCATAAGGGTCCATTTGGTTCCTAATTATCATTTAGCTGGGGACCCCCTGGAACTACCTCAAGGACCCCTGGGGGTCCCCGGTCCCCACTTTGGGAACCACTGCTCCACTGCAGTGGTTGTCTGTTCAGTCCATTATGCCATTATACTGCATGTCATGCTGTTTACAAGTTTGTCCACCAGGGGGTGCTCATGTAACACACTTCTAGGTTAGCAGTAGTCTCTCGAGACAGACTGTTGACTGGCAAAGAGGGCGCTGTTTTTCCTTTGTTTGACGATGGGTTCTCAGATTGTGTTTGCAGTGACAGCTTAGAGTATATAGTGACAGTGGTGACCCTGCTGATCTACATAAGAGAACCAGAAAACCACAAGGTGAGTCTTACACACACTTGTAGGACTGTATGCCCAGGCATGCATAGGCTACTAAACATACTGTATGTTAGTAGCCTATAGTAGCTATTTATGTGTAGGGCTATGTTACATACACGTATATAAATAGCCCTGCCTATAGTCCAGAAGACTATAGGCTATATCTCATTTGGCCAGGGGGACTGAGAACAAAATGCATTCAACACATGTTTTGCATATATTTTCCAGTGGCCCCGGCCTCAGTGCCTGCAGGAACCCCCCTGAAGATGATGATTTCTGATTCTTCATTGTTCTTTGCTCTGGTGTAACGTGTGCGTTATTGTGATGTTTTCACTCTGCATTAATTGTTTTCGTGTTGCTTTGAATGAAAATGTGTTTGACGAGGCTCTTTCATGGCCAAATATTTTATCTATGTTAAAATGTTTAGTTTAGTTACCGTAGCAGCTTGTCTCCTGCTGCTGCTGCTGGATGCGTTTGTGTTCATGGTAACCAATGGAAGCTTCCTCTACTACACACAACACATTGTGGAGAGAACATTCTTCATTTTCAGGACTTTTGTCTTTATTTCAAAAGGCACAAAGAAACAAACATTACATTATCTCATCAATTCAACTGTTTAAAACTATATGAATAGTTAAGTCACAACCGTCGACTTTACAGTAATGAAGGTGCATTCAGTTCCAATGCGCTTTTGAAATCAATGGACTTTGAATGGTTTTCATGCCTTCATAATGGACTATATGTACAGTATACCAACTTCAATGAGGTGTTCATCCAACAATAGAGATAAGTAACACAAAGAAAAGGATACAATACAAAGTAAAGTTGCTTAACTGTGATTTAAAAAATAATCTTTAAATCTTAAAAAAAATAATCAAAGAACAAAAACATAATAATAATATATCAAATACATAAAAAATGTTATCATGAATCATACGTAAGCAAACAACCTAACAGTGGAATATCTATATAATGAAGCTATGCGTATACACTATAGAGTGTATACACACGTAACACACGCAAGTTACATACGTTGAGCCTATGCAAAGGAACAATAACCTCCTATTTACACTATGGTTTACTGCTCATAACAAACACTGTTCTGTAAAAAATTATATAAACAAAACACAGAGCAAAAAATGGAGGGATTACACATTAGCTTGAATGACAATGCAAGATTATTCATATTAATACCCTAATCGCATAAAATATGTAAAAGTAACAATTGTATAGCAACCACTGACTATAGCCCTTCATCAAGTTGACTATTTTAATTCTCCTACACAACTATTTACGTGTTGCTGTTGCCTGCTTGGGATATTAATTCTCCGGGCATGGTCCCATAATCTTATCTTCTACAGAGGAACCACAGAGAGCATCCTGACTGGATGCGTCACTGCCTGCATAGGCGGCGGTTGAGCCTGACGTTTGGGACTAATAATATTTGTAGTATTATACAGCGCCAGCATGGATGACTGACCGTGACATTAAATTAATTGATTCAACCATGCTCCCATAACAAGCTAAATAACAACGCAACAAGGCTTCCGTTTCAAAATCACATCTTATGTCTGTCCTCGTTTAGCTTTGGTCTGTGTGGACTGGGAGGAATTATTTCTATTTACAACCACAAACACCAGGTAAAGTACAGTACTTGTTCTAATGTCTGTCTGTTCCTGTCAATCTTTTTTTCTTTTTTTGCCCCTTTTTCTCCCCAATTTCTATTTACAACCACAAACACCAGGTAAAGTACAGTACTTGTTCTTCCGTCTGTCTGTTCCTGTCAATCATTTTTTCTTTTCGTTTTTCCCCCTTTTTTGCCCCTTTTTCTCCCCAATTTACTCATTATGCCAATGTATTGCCCCCCACACACATTTCTGTACATTGTCACAAGCTCACCTGGAGCTCCTACCGGGAGGATGTAGAGCCTTCATCTGACTCCTCTCACCCAACACTCCCTGCTGACAGGAAGGAATACTCTGTAGGATTATGTGCAGTGACTATATATACATATATCACCCTCCCCGCCCGGCTTCTCTACCCCGAACATGGGCCAAATGTGTTCGTGTAGATGCTCGACAAAGCCAGATGCATTGTGGTGGATTCTAACCCCCTCCCCCCCAGACTCCGCAATGGTGGGCACAGCTACTTTACTGTGCCACCCGAGCGTCTCAAGGGTCTATGGGGCCTGGACTCCAGTCTCAGCACTGGGTCCAGCTTCAACAACTACTTGTTGATCTATCTCTTCATACTGGTGGTATTCTGTCTCCTCACTGGGTCCAGCAGCTTCAACAACTACCTGTTTGTCTATCTCTTCATAATCTGAGTCTTCTGCCTCTTCAATGGGGCCAGATTCAACAACTACTTGTTCATCTATCACTTCATACTCGAGGCCAGATTCAGAATCAGAACCAACAACATTATAATACTCGATATCAATGTTCTCATTTCCGACATTATAATGAACCGTCGCAGTGTCCCACACTCCTGCATTATGTCTTCTGGTGGCCTGGAGAAACACAGAAACACCCAACGTTAAGTCACTGAATCATCATCTGGCTGAGAACCCTCCTATCTCTCTATTGTTTGTTTGTATATGAAGACACGTGAACTCTGGTTTAACTGTCATTTACATTCCAGTCTTGTGTTGTGTAAAGATGTATTACCTTCCAGAGACAATAGAGGGCGATGGGTGGGTACAACAGCACCACCAACAGCAGCACCACCACAGTGATTCTAACTCTGCTGCTGTTGTGTGTCGGAGGGACTGTAGGAGGGACTGTAGGAGGGACTGTGGGAAAAAAAACATCACCAAATAAACCTTCATGTTTGATTGAATCATGCCTGACGGAGATTCATATTGTGAGTTTAACCCATTTAAACCTGAGGCCGATTCTTAAAAAAGGGCTTCTAAATGCTAACAGTTCTATGTCAGTGGTGCTCAACCTTTTTCATGTCAAGGACCCCCAGAATTATCTGTATTTGGCCCAAAATATGTTGCAAAGATTTGAGTTAAAAAAATTCACTCTGAAAGAATATATATATTCAAAGAATTGAGCCACATTTTCAAGATGTATCAAGAATAGCAGACCTGCAAGCTCGTAGCGTGGCACTCGGTGACGCGCTACAAGCTTGTAGGTCTGCTATTTTTCAACAGCTAAAGTATAACATAACGCTTAAAACACCAAAAGGGGTTCCCGCCCAGAATGGTTTAAAGGTAATTTCATTCAGGTTACCTGTGACGGTGAGAGAGAGGATGTCGCTCTCAGAGGAGACATTGTGAGAAAACACGTTGGTGTGTTTTATAACAACGTCGACGTGATAAGCACAGCTGTAATTCCCTTGGTGGCCGGGGCCTGCTTCGAAGAACAGGAAGTTGGCAGAGTGATTGACAGCTGGCTGGGTGTGGTTGTGTGTGCTGTTGGCTCCAGTGAAGGTGAGGTGGAAGGAGCCGTCTGGGTACTGTGGCAGGATGGAGCAGCTGATGCTGAAGTTGGAACCTTCCAACACCTGCTGCCCCTGCTGCTGGCCCTCAGAAACCCCGTTTAGAGTGGGGAAGACACTGATGTTTGGCTTAAACAGAAGATCTGTAACAAGACACGAGTGATTGAATTATAGTACAGCAGATATTTACATACAGTATAGAGTAGCCAATGAGATGGAACCAAGATTAGAGATCCAACATATTGTAAGGCTTTTGTATGGCTTTTGCTGAAATTAGACGATGCAAAAAAAGTTATTTTAAATTAATTCAGAAAAAGAAACATCCTGTTTCTATGCTGTAGATAGGTAGGTTAAGTAAGTAGGCAAGTAGACGGACGTCACTGTTTGTGTTACCTGAACAGATCACCTCCAATGTGACAGTGGAATTCTGAGACAGTGTCATTCCACACTCCCTCAGTGAAGACTCGGTTCCAACACAGTCAGCTGTGATCCACCACACAGGTTGAACCGTTGAAGCAGGACTCCTTTGTGTTGAAACGTCAGAGCCACAATCCATCTGCCTACACACGACAGAGGATGACTTCAGGTTCCAGTCGGACTGACCATCCACGGGTCTCCAGTCTCCCTGGTGTTGCATCTCCAGTACACCGCTACAGTTACTGTTTCCTCCCACCAGCCTGACGTCATCAGGCTCTGTACAGAGAGAAGACCGTTACAAACCATTTAGAGCAGACATGCCTTGTGAGCCGAAAGTGTTCAGTTCTCCCACTCCATGTTAATGGATGGTGGTGTTCTGTTAACAGATGGTGGGGATCTATTCCTAACACTGTCTAACACTAACACATGGTGAACTGTCACTCCCAAGACGGCAAACGGGTGACTTCTTGGAACGGATTTGACCAAACGTCAAACTCAAAACTCAAAGTTTGAGCACGGAATATGCAACTTCCGTGCAACTTATATATAACGGGTGTCCCTGGCTGTGGCACACCCTCATGCCATGCTCAGCCAATCACAGTGCATAATGGGAATAATGGCACACCTTCCAGCCAATCGGCCAACCACATCGCCAATGTCGGCCATACATGGTTAATTTTGCTGCAATTCCGTCCTCAAAGTTTGGCGGCATAGATGGTAATTTTCCCTCCTCATACTTTGAGGACATTACTAAAATTATTAGATTATACCTGAGCAGGTGAGTCCAACAGTCTTGTCAGGTGAGCAGGTGGTGTTTCTAGTTGAGTCTGAGGTTCTACAGTCCAGGAGAACAGACTCGTTGCCTTCACACTGGAACTCTTTGGTCCACATCGAAGCGTTCACTTCTCCATAGAGCGCCCCCTGGGGGACTGAAGGAGCCCCGCAGCCAAGATCCCTACAGACCACCTTTGCGTCCTGCTGGTCAAAGTCATCTTCACACACTGAGACCCAAGACTGATTAGACTTCACCTCCAGTCTGCCTGAACACACACTGGTCCCATTCACCAACCTCACAGACTCTGGAGAGAGAGAGAGGGGGGGGGGGGGGTGGTTGTCAACATACGTGTATCTTATTAATGTTTCAACACGCACGCGCATGCACGCACACACGCACGAGTTGTGGAGGTGAAGTGGAGTCCACATTATTGTAATAGTTGAGGTCACTGTTTATTTGTTTTACCCGAACAGAACACCTCCAGTCTCTCAGTGGAATTGTGAGACTCCTTTGTTCCACACTCCCTCAGTGAAGATTGAGATCCAACACATGGAATCTTCCACACAGGTTCAACGGTTGCATCAGACCTCCTTTGTGTTGAAACAGCAGAGCCACAGTTCAGCTGTCTACACACTACAGATGATGACTTCAGGTTCCAGTCATAAATAGAACCCGCTGGTCTCCACTCTTCCTGGTGTTTCACCTCCAGTATACCAGAACAGTTACTGGTTCCTCCCTCCAACATGACATCACCAGGCTCTGTACAGTGGCAAAACGAGGCAAAGAATAAAATAAAGTACTATTACTTTCATTGTTAAATAGGAATCCGAATTATCTCAGGCTAGCAATGTCATTTTCATGTTTTAAACTAGAAATATGTGCTCCTCTGAGCACAGGACTCCACCGACAATATAGTAGAGGTCAATCTTAGCCAATCTGGATGAAATATGAATTATTGGACAGGTCTCCCTTGATGACATGACCATAGAGGTAATCAGGGCAGCTGCTGGCCATTTGGGTTCCCTAAGCATAATATATTTGTGGTGCCTTGTGCTTTGTGATAACCCTTTTCAGATGGATCCCCATTAGCTGCCACCAAAGTAGCAGCTACTCTTCCTGGGGTCCATGACAAACAATACATATAACACAACACAATCAAAAATAACACTGCACAATAAAAACAGGTGCAATCTTGAAAAAAATACATTCATAATACAAAATACAAATGCATTTAAGACATTAAAAATACAGAGAAAATAAAAACACTAAACAAGACATCCCCTTAAATGATGACAGTTAATTAAAATTAAAATTGTGGTAATTGATCAGGTGTCTCTTAAGGAGCCTCTTAAAACTAGCCTTACTGGGTGCTTCCGTGATTATAGTTGGTAACGTGTTCCATACTGAAATAGCCCTGAACATTACAGATCTGCAAACCGCATTTGTTCTGGGTTTTTCTTTGACCATGTGGCCACTAGTAGCCTGCCTGGTAGCATGACTATGACGATCTCTCACATACTGTATTTGTGAATACAGACAAACTGGTTGTTTACTATGACAAACATTCCTAAAGAAACTCACTAAATTGCATGTCAACCTCTCCTCTACTCTGAGCCATGAGAGACTGGCATGCAAACTTTCTGTACTCTGCCTCACACCCACAATGTGGTGCGGTGCTGGATTACTTCTTCAATTCGACCAATTCCACAATTCAATTGGACTACGGTGGCAGCAGGAAGTACACGGTAATAGCCTAAATAGCTCCAGTTTTACCACCTTGGTGATTCACAACCATATGCTTATATTGGATGTGATTTCTCATCCCATCAGAATCAAAGTAATCACAGACATGACGTTGTCTGCAGCTAGAGTACATTTCACTCACTGCACAGGGAAGTGAATGATGCCAGGCTGCAGGTGACCACAAACCACATTATGTCACATTATGTGAAATGTTCTTTTCTAGTTGTGATTATTATTACCTGAGCAGGTGAGTCCAACAGTCTTGTCAGGTGAGCAGGTGGTGTTTCTAGTTGAGTCTGAGGTTCTACAGTCCAGGAGAGCAGATTCGTTGCCTTCACACTGGAACTCTTTGGTCCACATCGAAGCGTTCACTTCTCCATGGAGCGCCCCCTGGAGGACTGAAGGAGCCCCACAGCCAAGATCCCTACAGACCACCTCTGCATCCTGCTGGTCAAAGTCATCTTCACACACTGAGACCCACGATTGGTTAGACTTCACCTCCACTCTGCCTGAACACGCACTGGTCCCATTCACCAACCTCACAGACTCTGGAGAGAGAGAGAGAGAGAGAGAGTGATTTTTTTATCAAAAACAAATACATTACACTTTTCCAGGACTGCTCCGCTCATCTCTGAAATGCCATTTTTTTAAGAGTGGGGGATCTTAGTTGAGATCATTCAAGAATACATTTTCCAACATCACTACGCACAAATAAGGAGTTGTCTAAATGTAATAACTAATTTTTGTGTATTCAGAATTCCTAACATGTCTCTGTAATGGACAGTCAGGACTCGGTAACCTATTAATATGTGAGCATTTTGTTGGTGGTACTTTATTTAGTACTTCAGGTTAATACAAGTAAAGATGTTTGTGTGTATCAGAACACAAGGGAGGTGTGTGTTCTGTGTGTATCAGTTTTGGTGTCTCAGGTGAGGCACAGACAGACAGACAGACAGACAGACAGACAGACAGACAGACAGACAGACAGACAGAACAGGTGTTACCTGAACAGATCACCTCCAGTCTGTGGGCTGAAGTATAAGACGCATTTGTTCCACAGTCCTTCAGTGAAGACTCAGAGCCAACACAGGGAGATGTTATCCACCATACAGGTTGATTTGTAGAACCAACCAGTCTTAGTGATGAAACAGCAGAACCACAGGATAGCTGTCTACACACTACAGATGATGACTGCAAGGTCCAGTCAGAATCGTCCACTGGTCTCCACCCATCATGGAGTTTCATCTCCAGTTTTCCAGCACAGTTACTGGTTCCTTCCACCAATCTGACATCTGTACAGAGACGAAAGCAGTAAAAAAAAAAAAAAAATGCATTACTTTCATTTTAAGTATGTTTTAAGACTCTACACAGTCTATCCTGCAGGGGACACAGAAAGCATCACCGGTACGTTCCAAAAAGATCTGTCAACCTAAATCAGAGTAAGTAAAGGGGCAGTGGCTCAGGGGTAGAGTGGCCGGTAGAGTAGCCGGTTCGATCCCGGGCTCCCCCAGAGTTAGTGTAGGTTCCAAGTAGGTTAGACACTAACTCTGCCATCGGTGTGTGAACGTGTGTGTGAATGGGTGAATGTAATGCACAATCTATGTAAAGCACTCTGGATAAAAGCACTATATACAGTAAATGCACCATTTACCATTTAAAGCAAATCACACGCATGTTGAAAAGAATGCTAATTAAAGTTTGAAATGATAGGCTGCTGTCATAGCACATTGTGATGTAGGAGGAGGAGGCAGAGGAGATGGGTCAGGTGGGTGTGTCCACATAACTCATCAATTTTAACACATACTGTACACAGTGTACAGCAGCGCTACTCAACCCGCGGCCCGCGGGCCCCATGCGGCCCCTGCTTCATGTCTCTGCGGCCCATCGTGGTCATTCCAATGAAATGATAGTTTTTGTACTTTCAGTGTGGGGAAAGCATTTGCAATCGTGATGAGATTCAGCTGATATAGGAAAGTGACCTGGTATGACTGTTCTAGTCTATTTTGCGTTGTTTGTTTCATTAACACAATCAGTGCCGGAAGTCCTTCAATGAAATGATTACTATATTTACCCAGGGTATCTGGGCTAAGCTCAAGAACTTGTTTCCAGCCAGGCCCTGCTCATAGAACATTTCATCGTAGTGGTTCAATGCCTTGTTCAAGGGCACTTCAGCGGTGGTAATTTTAACGTGTCGGACCGCTGATTCGAACTGGCGACCTTCCGGTATCAAGACCGCTCCGCAATCCGTTCGGCCACCGCTGCCACTATAGGAGCTCTGGGGTGCCGGAAAGACATGGCCGCTTTTACTCGGAAACCCATGACCCGGAAACAATCCACTAAAAAAAGTTTACTTTACATAGCTAGCTTACATTGCGATAGTTTTAGTTTATACGATATATGATCCAAAAAGCGTTCATATTTTGCGGGAGAGACGGATGAGGAGCAGAAATGAAGCGCCAGTATATCGATCCGTTCAACACCACGGAGAGCGCCCTGGATTAGGAGAGACGAGTCATTATTTCCGCCGCGCTAACAGCTAAGTCAATGATAAGCTAACAATTGCCTAGAGTGTAGCATACGGTAGCCAAAAGGCGAACTGACAAATAAAAAAAGGAAAAAATTCAGAATATTCTTATCTCGCCCTGTATCATTGAGGATGCGCTAGGACGTCCTCAGACGTCCTATGTACGGGTCCATTGGGTACGGAAACGGTTAATGTACAAGTATTATTTTTGTTTGAGTATATTGGCTTTACTGCATCATTGCACTGCGGTTACAATTTGTTCTAGATTCCTAGTGTTCATTTAAAATGAGATATTCCTCTAAATCTGGGTATAGTAAAAAAGAAAAGAATCAGGCCACAGCTCTCCTGGTCCCTCTGCACGTCCCTGATTACCTGAGCAGGTGAGTCCAACAGTCTTGTCAGGTGAGCAGGTGTTTCTAGTTGAGTCTGAACTTCTACAGTCCAGGAGAACAGACTCGTTGCCTTCACACTGGAACTCTTTGGTCCACATCGAAGCGTTCACTTCCCCATAGAGCGCCCCCTGGAGGACTGAAGGAGGCCCACAGTCAAGCTCCCTACAGACCACCTCTGCATCCTGCTGGTCAAAGTCATCTTCACACACCGAGACCCACGACAGGTTAGACTTCACCTCCACTCTGCCTGAACACACACTGGTCCCATTCACCAACCTCACAGACTCTGGAGAGAGAGAGAGAGAGAGAGAGAGAGAGAGTGGGTGTGTGTGTGTGTGGCGGGAGGGAGGGTGTTCAACATTTTCATTCATTAAAGGTAACAGACAACAGACGAGAACATGAGGACACACACGCGCGCTCGCTAGCATTGACGCTACACACACACACACACACACACACACACACACACACACACACACACACACACACACACACACACACACACACACACACACACACACACACACACACACACATGAATCAACGGATGGACAGACCTATGGGGACAGACGGACGGGGACAGACAGACAGACAAGCCAGATCAATTAAATAGCAGACTGTACAGATTACTGTTATTGTTGAAGTATTGTTTGTGTTACCTGAACAGATCACCTCCAGACTGTCAGAGAATGTGCTGCCAGACATCATTGCGCCACACTCCCTCAGTGAAGACTCAGTACCATCACAGGAAGATATAATCTCCCATGCATCAGTACGATCAGCAGAACCTTGTGTCGACAGAGCAGAGCCACAGTCTATCTGCCGACACACTACAGATGCTGCCTTCAGGTTCCAGACAGACTGACCACCCACTCGTCTCCATTCTCTCTGGCGTTTGATCTCCAGTCTACCAGTACAGTTACTGCTTCCTCCCACCAACCTAACATCATCAGGCCCTGTACAGAGACAAGTGAGAATACCATCAGTACAGTCAAACAAAGTACTATTACTTTCCTTATAAAATAACAATCCTAACAAAGAGTGTATATTGTTATGTCAGGCTATCGAAACCACATCCTTGTGTTTGTTTTCTGTTTTTTTAACTGATTCTGTTCTATTTTCACCATCATTTCTCATGTCGTTTAATTTTGTCTTTTGAGGGGCGCCAGCCCCTCCCACGTCCATAGTCTGTGTCCACAGTCGTTGTGTCAGTGTCTGAGCAAATAGACAATGTGTCTAATTTTACATCATGGTGATGTGCCCCTCACTTCACATGGGTGTGATTTTTCAAATAAGATGTTGGTTTGTAAAGCATGTAATGATGTATGATGATAAGAGCGCCCCTCACTTACACATGTGGAATCTGGAACCAATAATTCTTCAATATTTCATGTTCTCTTACAAAATGTGCCTTGTGTTATTTACATGCAGTAGAGCTCATCCTGTTGACACCTATGGGGGTGTCGATGTGGCGCCTGTTTATACTGTAGTCTGTGCCTTTTGTTTGAGTCCTGAGTTCCTGGGTCACACCTAGGGGCAATTACATGCTAAATAGTAGTTCAAAGTGGCCACTGTTGGAGTGCTTGATCAAAGGTTAAGCATCTCGCCTTCAGAGGAACAGTGAACACGCCTACATTCTCACCTATGTCTGTGAAACTGTACTTAATTCCATGCAATTGAATGTAACTTTGTCAGTCTACCGGACGGCGTAAGGCCGCCGGAGGAGCCTATGCTGTGTGCTGTGTTGCTGAATAAACCAACATGATCGGAACATCTCACTCTGTCTGCTGTCGTGCCGTCTCACATTTTCTCCGGTGCTCTCCCAGCTTTCAGGTTTAACAGTATTTCGTATAGTAGAACTAGAGTGTTTCGTGTCTACCAGATACGACACACACGGGTGTGATTTGTATTATTACCTGAGCAGGTGAGTCCAACAGTTTTGTCAGGTGAGCAGGTGGTGTTTCTAGTTGAGTCTGACCTTCTACAGTCCAGGAGAACAGACTCGTTGCCTTGACACAGGAACTCTTTGGTCCACATTGAAGCGTTCACTTCTCCATAGAGCGCCCCCTGGAGGACTGAAGGAGGCCCACAGTCAAGCTCCCTACAGACCACCTCTGCATCCTGCTGGTCAAAGTCATCTTCACACACCGAGACCCACGACTGGTTAGACTTCACCTCCACTCTGCCTGAACACACACTGGTCCCATTCACCAACCTCACAGACTCTGGAGAGAGAGAGAGAGAGATAGATCATGTTATGGGAGTTTTAGAATGCCAACTACAGTGCCAAATATATGCATTATTGTGTATTTATCTTTCTTCCATTAAGTCTCTTTCGCTCACCAATGTGCTCAGTCTAATTCATGCAGCTGTCAATCTAACAGCTGACCGGACTTCTCCATGCTTACTATCACTATGTCAGCGAATGTGTACTTGTGTAACTATTTGTGTGTCGCCCTTATCTTTAGCACAGACCCTTATATGACCATTCAGTATAGCATCTCTGTTAAAACAAGACTATAAGAACTGTTTGAGAATGGGGTTGGGGAGGCTTGCGCCCGGAGGGGCTGCTGGAACAGGCACGGAGGCCTGTTCCTCACTCTCTGTATATTGTTTCTCTGCTGAATCTTCTTAATAAATTCTCAATACTTCACCCTGAAGAACTTTGTCATTCCTTCATCTTTGGACGATTATTTAATCGACAACAATCATTTCAAGAACATTAATGAGTGGGGATCTTAGTTGAAGGCGTGAACGAAGTATGCCATTGTTACAGGAGGCTATTGATCTGTTATCAAGCTAGGCAAAGCAGTAGCCATGCAGTGGGAAATCAGCTTTCGACAGTCTAAGATGAAATAAATATCACTTTTGTGAGGCAGGTTGTCGCAGACCCCCAGTGAATGGGCTCCAATTTTGACAACCCGCGCCCTGCCAGTCAATAATCAGATCCATAGACCATCCAGTCACCAGCGATTATATCAAAATACAAACCAGACCCGCCACGCCCGTCAAATAAGGGACCCGTTGTCCGCCCTGTTACCCGTGATTACATACAGTAAATAGCCTACAGCCAGTCACTCAATTTAAAGCTGTGTTAAAATGCTTTTAACACAAGACTGCAGCCGTCAACCATAGCGGTACATTCAGTGGTCAAGTTCGTTCAGAAATCTACACGTCAAGTGAAGAACGGAGGAGTGAGCTTTCCATATAGCCACGCGCCAGAACGTGCATACATGCAGTACGCACGTGTCGTTGTTTAAATTGTCAGATGATTTTAATTTGAAGGTTAAACAGGATGTTAAATGTGTTTTTGTGAGTTAAGTCAACTGACCGGCGTGTTAAGCTACAGTACGTGCTCGTGCTATGAGGATGATATCCCAAAGAGCCTTCCCTCTCATAAAACATGTGTTGGACTCGGGCCGTAAATGAAAGCCCTTTATAAGTTTGCAGCATGTGTGTGTGTGTGTGTGTGTGTGTTGTGGCGTTCACTGTGTGGCAGTGTCTGGCCAGCAGCTACGATCTGAATGTCCGGTGTTTACACAGACACGCTAATAAACAGCTTAAATGTTAAAAACAGGCGTTGTGGTTGTGTGCATATGCTAATGGTCAATGCCCGTGTGCAGAGCAATTGCTCAAGCCACTGAGGAGAACCATCCAGAACAGACAAGAGTGACTGACTGACTGAACGGTTTCCTTATTATAGTAGGATAGGATAGTGAAGGTAGCAGATCTACAAGCTCACAATGTGTCACATCGCAACATGTTGTGAACTTGTAGATCTGCTATTTTCACTGTATTTTAAAGTGCATTTAAGTGGTTAAACTTTTCCCTTCCTAGAGATGTCTTTGAAATGTAGTGGAGTAAAAGTATACAAAAATAGAAGTACTTAAGTAATAGTACTCAATACAAGTAAACATACTTTGCTACTGTCCACCACTGTGCATAACAGACACGGACATGAGTTTCAACAAAGACACAGACAGACAGACAGACAGACAGACAGACAGACAGACAGACAGACAGACAGACAGACAGTTCAATTAAATGAACTACAGATTACAGTCATTGTTGAAGTGATTGTTTGTGTTACCTGAACAGAATACCTCCAGGATCCTATTGGAAGTATCAGACGTCTTGTTTCCACACTCCCTCAGTGAAGATTCAGACCCATCACAGGACACTGTCATCTTCCATACCGGTTGAGGTTTATATTCTGAAGCATAACTCCATCGTGTTGAAACAGCAGAGCCACAGTCCACCTGCCTACACACTACAGAAGATGACTGCAGGTTCCAGTCAGAATGACCATCCACAGGTTTCCAGTCTCCCTGGTGTTGCGTCTCCAGTCTACCAGTACACTTGCTTCCTCCCACCAGCCTGACAGGCTCTGTACAGAGACAAGGGAGTAAGTAGTAAAACAACGTTTTATTTCATCAAAAACTAAAAGTGTCGTTATCTCAGAGAGTCAGTGTCTTTTTGAATATCTTCAATTTGTTTTAAGTTGATACTTTTTCTCATGTATCTTGTTTTGTAAAATGCTTTAAATACATTTTGGAAAAGCGCTGCACACAGTGCTTGTAAATTCTTAGAAGCCCAATATTTCATGATATGAAATAAATTGATTTAACCATAATAATAATATTAATTGATTTAACATATGAACATGGAAACCTCTCCCTCTCTCTCATCTGTGCATAAACCCTTGTTTCTCTTCTGTCGGTGCGTAGGGGACGAATTGTTACGGCTCGCTCCTCCTCCTAACCTTCACATCCATGTACTGTGACAATGTGCACGTGCAACACGCTTTATCACACTAAACACAATGTGCACGTGCAACACGCTTTATCACACTAAACACAATGTGCACGTGCAACACGCTTTATCACACTAAACACAATGTGCACGTGCAACACGCTTTATCACACTAAACACAATGTGCACGTGCAACACGCTACATCACACTAAACACAACGTGCACGTGCAACACGCTACATCACACTAAACACAACGTGCACGTGCAACACGCTACATCACACTAAACACAACGTGCACGTGCAACACGCTACATCACACTAAAAACAACGTGCACGTGCAACACGCTACATCACACTAAACACAACGTGCACGTGCAACACGCTACATCACACTAAACATATGAAATACTCTCACTATTGTCAAGCATTATGACAAAGAGAGAGATGCATGTCAATGTAAAGTTACTTTGATTTATTTACTGACATCAACCTGGGAGAGAGAACACAAGTTCCACTTAATCCTCTCATAAAGTTGTAAACATTGAGATGAAGTTGTAAACATTGACATAAAGTTGTAAACATTGACATGATGTTGTGAACAACATTGATAACTGCTTTGACAGCAGGGGGAGGCGGGGCTGTGTGTTATTTGCAGAGCCCTCCATACCTAGTGTAATGAACATACAGACAGGTGCAACCATTTTCTTTCAAAAAAAAGAAAAGAATATATATATATATATATATATATATATATATATATATATATATATATATATATATATATATAATTACCTGAGCAGGTGAGTCCAACAGTCTTGTCAGGTGAGCAGGTGGTGTTTCTAGTTGAGTCTGAAGTTCTACAGTCCAGGAGAACAGACTCGCTGCCTTCACACTGGAACTCTTTGGTCCACATTGAAGCGTTCACTTCTCCATAGAGCGCCCCCTGGAGGACTGAAGGAGCCGCACAGCCAAGCTCCCTACAGACCACCTTTGCGTCCTGCTGGTCAAAGTCATCTTCACACACTGAGACCCAAGACTGATTAGACTTCACCTCCACTCTGCCTGAACACACACTGGTCCCATTCACCAACCTCACAGACTCTGGAGAGAGAGAGAGAGAGAGAGAGAGATAGAGAGAGAGAGAGAGAGAGAGAGAGAGAGAGAGAGAGAGAGAGAGAGAGAGAGATTTAATTAGAAGAAGCTCTTGGTCTATCTATAATCTATGATGATTTGTAATCTTTGTTTACCTGTTGTGTTGTGTGTTTGTTCAGCCTGGAGAGCTGAAGGGAAAAAATAACACAATCAATTAGCTTCACAACAGAGAACGTGGATTGTCTCTATTACTCTAATACATTGTCTCCACCAGGCCAGGCGTTACATTTTGGCCCATAACTCTTGAACCGTAGGTCGTACAATCAAAACTGACATTCCCTGGATTCCTTGGATCATGACAACTACCCACACAGTCAATGCCCACCTCAGAATGAGTATCGGAATCAGATGGGAACTCGCGCAGAAAGTTTCAAACACCCAGTTCTCTTTTCTCATTGGACAATATTTTCCCCCAGCGATGGGATCCAAGCAAGACGTTAACATCACCAAAGGCCAGCTAGCTGGCCCTAGCACTTGAAAGAAGACGCCCAGCAGGGAAAACTGAAATCTGATTTGCTAAGGAACCTGTCAATCTCTATATTGCTCCCATTCATTTCAACAGCAAGGGGATTCAGTGGAGTTTATGAAGGCCTGACGGTAGAGACTTTTACCCGGAGACAACACAAGGAAATAATCCTATTGGTTAAAAAGAAAACAAGCGCTGTTGTACCTGCACAGAATGGAAGCAGAGCATCCAGCCTGTCTGAGTGAGAAATAGTGCAGTGGCAGCGAAATAAATACAATAAATAATATTAGTTAAAAATAAAAACTTATTATAAAATATAAATGTCTGCATCAGGAAAGTGCAGGGCCAGCAGAGAAGGCCTTGCTGGCCCTGACGGCCCACCACTAAAATACATGTGTTTCAATCAGCGAGAGAGCGACACTACATGTGTTGTGCAGCGACGTTGTCCCACTCCCCAAACTATTTGTATATTTGTATTGGTGGATATCTGCTTTGTGCCTGTTCCTGTAATATATCTAGTTTAATTAAGTTTCAAATGGCATAGTGGACGAACAACACATTTTGTTTCACTACCGTGAACAATCCTCAAATATGAAGTGTGTCAGGAACAAAGTGAGGGGTACATTGTTCCTGCCGCACTTCATATTTGAGGATTGTTCACGGTACATTACGGTATAGTATTACTTCATATCATGTACAAAACTTAGAACGGCCACCATCAAACAGTTGGCTGTCAATGAATTGTTTAGTCCAAACATTACAACTCACAGGACATGCTTCATAACACTGTGTGTAAAGTTATTTTGTAATTGCCCAACAGGGGAAGCCATCAGTTCTAAATGTGTGTGTGCACTGTGCATGGCCTTAAACCCATTCAGGACGGGAACCCCTTTTGGTATACTTTAGCTATTGAAAAATAGCTCATAGCGCGGCAACGAGTGCCGTGCTACGAGCTTCGTAAAATCGCGAAAAAGTGGCGCAAATGTTTGAATATATATTCGTTCAGAGCGAACGTTTTAAACTCAAATCTTTGCTTCTGGGGGGTCCCTGGAAAGACATTTTCTGATGGGGGTATACGGCAAAATTCTGGGGGTCCTTGACCTGAAAAAGGTTGAGCACCACTGACATAGAAACACAGGTTTTACAGAAAACTTTTAGGATTTAGAAGCCATTTGTTTTTAATTGTTTACATTAGTAGGCTATTTTATTAACACGAGGCCTGCCGAGAACATAGGAATTTTAAAACGTAGAATCTTGTGGCCTGCCACAAACGGAAAAGCCGTTTTAACAGCGATGTATTAATTAATGCATGTTTTAATACGATCGTATCGAAATCTACCGTCAGTTAGCTTTGTTATGCTTCTGACACAATGGGCGCGGCCATTTTGAAAATGCGCGCGCATCCACTTACATTGCCGGCTCTGGTTTCAGACGGCTTTATCTCACAGAAGCGACATTGCAGAGGACGCTTTGTCCCAGACAAGCGTTTTCAACGGCCTGTAGCAGGCGCTGTGATACTCGCGGTCAGCTTTTTCCACCGCCGAGCGAGACAACAACAACCGGTCATGATACCACACACAGCAGCTTTTCACAGGAACAATGCGATTACGGATATTTGGATCTTCAAAGTAAGTGTTACGCGCGATAAAACCTTGGCAATACGCAATCGAGGGATTAATTAATGGCGGCAGGCAGACGGTTAATTTGTTTTTTTACAGTTGTTTGTATGGTCTGTTGGATGTTGGTTGTTTTAAAATGGACCTCTATTTCATTTTTACCAATAGATTTTACTCAAAAAGGACTCATAGCACGACACAGAGTGCCGCGCTATGAGCTTGTAGATCTGCTATTTTTGAAAAATCGTGAAAATGTGGCGCAAATCTTTGACTATATATTCTTTCAAAGTGAACATTTTTAATTCAAATATTTGCTTCTGGGTGGTCCCTGGAACAACATATTTTCAGATGGGGGTCCACGGCCAAATGCATATTATTCTGGGGGTCCTTGACATGAAAAGGTTTGAGCACCACTGACATACAGAAACAGGATTTTAAGAATTAGAAGACATTTGTAGTTATATATTTAATGCATGTGAGTTGCATGTCAGTTAAAGGACATTGGAGTACAAAGTAATACTAAGTGTAATCAGTGTAAACACATGTAGTAAGATAGTGTTTCAGTCTCGGAGTCTCTATACTCACTGCAGTCTGCAGCTTCGTCTGAGCCGTCTTTACAGTCATCTGCCGTGTCACATTTCCACCACAACGGAATGCACTTGTAGTTCTTACAAGGAAACTGATGGGAGAGACGACACACATCTTTAGAATGACTATCGACAGCAGACACGAAACATGAAGACATAAAGACATATAACCAGTGCTTAATTTCAGCCGGAGCTTGGCGGAGCTCAGCTCCGGTAACTGTCACTTCAGCTCCCCTAAGTGTAAAGGCAGCTCCGGTACCTGTAGGTGGCGCTCCGCTATGGGAGCCGATTGGTCCTATACGCAGAGTAGACTACGCAGGCTGCGTAGGGCCCCCGATTCCCAAAAAGGCCTCCACCCGCACTGCGCAAAAAACTACGTTCAAAGAACGTACAGCTACGTTCTTTGCGCAGGGCGGGTGCAACTACGTTCTTTGCGCAGGGCGGGTGCAACTACGTTATTTGCGCAGGGCGGGCGCAACTACGTTCTTTGCGCAGTGAGTGTACGCTGCTCATAAGGGTGGAATCTTCCGTCAATAACATACCTTAGTGATCAGAATTGGAAACATGCCTGTTGACGGCTGACTGTATAAATTATTATTCCCACCACGTAGAAACGCCCCCCTTTCAAAGTATTTTTGCTTCGTTGTAATCGGTTCAGGTTCGGACGGGAGAGTTTATTTTTAGACAACACACGGAATCTATTCATCATGAAGCGACTTTATCCGTTCGTTCAGGATATGAAAAAAGAAAAGGCTTCAGACTGAACTATACGGGCAGCAGCAATCAGGTAAATAAACTGTCAACTTGCAGCCTTGCAGTGTCCTGTGCTGTGAATGCCGGTTGTTGTTACTTGTTCCAAACGGAGCTATCGGGTGGTCAAAGTGTGTGTGTTTATGTGGGGGGCGGGGGGGTGAAATCACTGACCTACAGTATATGTGAGAGTGCAGGTGTTGCGACTCACAGTGAATGGTGGTGACGCGCCTGGTTGTTGTTGTTGTTGTGTGTTGTACAGGCTGAGCCACACTGGCGGCTAGCGGCTAGCGGCCGGGACTAGCAGTGCTGCTGCTGCAGTTTGTATTTGTAATCAATAATCATCTCTCTTATGAGTATTATCATGACAGGTGACTCTCTGTAGTCTCACTCTCTGTGACTGTACAGTCTGTGGCTAGCCTGTGCAGTCTGATTTGTGAAAAAGTGTTTGGTATAGCCTACCTACTGTCTGACGGTCACTCTGGGGCGGAATTACCACCAAATAACCGGCATAAATACGCCCAAACCCGACGAAAAACAGTTTTTTCGGCAGCCACGCTGTGCGTGGCCGCACATGCACGCACACTGGTGCGCGTGTGCATGTGCGGGAGTTGAGCTCCGGCATCCATTGAGTTAGAAATTAAGCACTGCATATAACACAAGTGATGGAGGTGAATCACCTGGCTGGCAGCGCAGCTGGACATGCACTGCTTGTTGTCAGCTGCCAAGTAGAAGTAGGTTGGACAGGAACACTTGTAGCCTCCTCCAGGTGAGAGCAGACACAGGTTACTGCATCCTCCATTGTTGGTCTGACACGGATGAGCAGACACTGCAAGAAAACATGTACACATGTAATGAATATGAGAGCCCTGAATACTACTACTATACTACTATGATACAATACTGCTACTACTACTATTATGTTACAATACTATTTAGGGGTGCACAATTATGAAATTATGACCGATATCCGATCTCCGATTATTTGCAGGGTCATATCTGCCGATACCAAATCTGACCGATTCCGATATTATACAGAGGACCACAATGGAAACAAGCCTAGGTCCTAAATAAAGGTCCTAAATAAATAAATAACCTATACTCTTTTTCCAAGTGTCCATTTTCACAACTGAATGACTACTGAATGAGATGAGTACACAAGTTAAATGTAGAATTTTTCATTTATTTTGCTGGTGTAAATAATCTGGATTATTTTGAGACCAATTCCGATTATACTATACTAATACTATTGCTACTACTATGTCACAATATGACTATTATTATTATTGTTGTTGTTATTATTATAGGGTGTATTTATACTGTATAGTGTATACGTGATGCTTTTCAAAACAGATCAGATAATAATACAATGATAGACAGTTAATAGAAGTCATAAAACATTAAGCAGAGTCATAATGAGAGTGTTGTGTACAGTAGGTGGTACAGACCCTCAGGTTGTTGATAGGGGTGGTAGATCTGGATGTCCCATGTATAGATCAGGTTTCTGATGAGTTCTGTGTTGTTGGTTCCCTGAGTCTTGTGAGCTCTGGAGATGGAGATGGACCCCCGGTCTGTCCAGTAGATGAACTCCTCAAACAGGGTAATACCATACATAGCAGCTCCTCCCTGACGCAGAACTACAGACACACAAAACCAAAAGTGTCAGAATATTATGAAATAGTAATAAGACTATTTATAATAAGATATACAATGTTTTAGTAAAGTGTACTAAAGTAAATCATGTTCTTACTGCTTTAATTACTTTTTCTTCCACTACTCATGGACAACATTTACAAAAGCTGTTCTTAAACACAGTCAAATCTGGAGCATTCCTTTAACACTGAGAGTGTAAAATGGACCTGGAATTGTGTAATTACGGTGTCTTAAATATGTCACAATAAATATGTATCAGTATGTGAGTATGTGAGTATGAGTAAAATGAAAACCCTTACACCAAGAAATAAAACACACAACACACGGTATCAACTCAGTCTCACTCTCAAGTTATTATATATTGAGATTTCAACCAACATAAACACAGTTAATCAGTTCATGAAACAAGACCCAACAGTTTGCACTCAAAGAAATGAGGGAGAAAACACTCAAAGAAATGGGGTTACGTCCGTAACCTTTCAACCAAAACCATGTGTAGTGAACCTGAACTTGGAGTGACGTCAGAAATGACAACTGTCAATCACAGACTGATGGCCACCGCCTGAGTGTGAGACGTGCGTCGCGCTGATCACTCACGGCTGGACATGATTGGTTTGAGGAAGGTGAAACTATAAAACTGTTTTGCTCAGTACGTTACGGCGTGTCTGGAGAGCGGAGCTCTGTTGTTGCTGGCGTTGAGCCAACTACCGAACTATTTGTTTGTGTACTCACTACTGGGGGGGTGGGTGACGTTCGCACGCTGTTTAGGGCTGCCGGCGGCGAAGATAGTCAGGGACTTAGGGCCAGGTTCCTGCGTTAGGCAGGGAGAGAGTAAGATATAGCGGGGACATAGGAGTGCTCTTGTTCCGCTCTCCAGTTGGGGCGAGCGGTCTCATACAGCCCACGGAGATCACTCACGGCGTTGGACCGGCGGTGTTTCTCACACACCAACACAGACAAACGAACAGCCGAGCCAACGACACAGCTCCGACCCTGTGGGGGTCGTTTCCTTGTGGAAAGTTAAGTACATAGCGCGTTAAAGACATTCAGTCAGTCAGTGCACGGATATTATATATTGTGATCTTAGACTAATTGTATTGTGTATATGGTGTAGGTTTTAATTAGGATGAATTATTAAACTGCTTATGAAATGTATAGATTGAATATTGAATGCTTGGGAAGTCCATCGGCTGATGGCATTCCGTCAATGATCTGTACTGTGCTTTAAAGGGGTTGTAGTGGGTGGGGGAAGGAAAATATCTGACTGCATATTTATTATTGTCTATTTCCTAAGAGTGGTGAAATAGTACATGGGATGTTCTGGCTCCATTATTAAATGCTCACAGTGGAAATATTCTGTAGGGCGGGCTCTTTACACTTCTCATACCTGAGACAAGGTTTATTACACATGCATCAATTCATTTCATGACAACCATTTGTAGCCTAGTGAGTTACCGTGCGCAGTTCATAAATAAATACATAAATAAACTGTTGGTATTGTTCCAGATCCACGCAACGTGAATGTTAGTAAATGTTATGAAAGTAGTCCGTCTGTCCAAGCAGAGCGGCTCTTTAATTAGTCAACAAAACAACAAAATAATAAACAAAACAAGCTCTTGAAATAATAGGGGGGGGAATCAAATACTACCGCACTGCTCTGTGCGTGACAGCTGAGCCAAGGAGAAGGGACAGACCAGGATGCGGGGATCGTCAGTTGTGGTTGTGGGTTATTGTCGTCCGTTTGAATGCTTGTTTGTAGCTCTGCAGGTTTGAACAACGCCCGAGGCTACGCCACATTACGGACCAAAACGGCACGGAGAATGAGGGGCTAACTTCAACTTGCTCGTTCACTAGTGATAGGTCCAACGCTGACGGTTCTCTCTCACTCTCTGTCTGCCTCCACACTCTCACTCGCACCGGCGCAAACAACGGGGCTTTTCACAATAGGCGGTTCCCAGGAGTGAGTGACAGCTTGTCATGAACAGACGGCTCGGGGACCATTTCGGGCCGTCTGTGTGTGTGCGTGTGTGTGCATGTGTGGCTGCGTGCGTGCTTGCGTGGCTGCGTGCGTGTGTGTGTGTGTGTGTGTGCAACTGTGCATGTGTGTGCGTGAATTATGCCTTACTTATTTAACTGCACAACGGTGTCACTCACCAAGAATAGCAGATCTACAAGCTCACAACGCGTCGCATTGTGAGCCTGTAGATCAGCTATATTTGGCTCTCTATGATTTGTGTTGACCAAAACATTTGTAAAAATGGCATCCATGAATCCCCACACAAGTGTGTGTGTGTGTGTGTGTGTGTGTGTGTGTGTGTGTGTGTGTGTGTGTGTGTGTGTGTGTGTGTGTGTGTGTGTGTGTGTGTGTGTGTGTGTGTGTGTGTGTGTGACCTGTATGTCTGTTGGTTCCATCCAGGTTGGCAAACTCAATGCTGTTCTCCTTGTTGTCGCTCCAATAGATGTGATCATTTGTGTAGTCTAACGTCAGGCCCCAGGGCTGGGTGATCTTATCCTCCATTATGATGCTCCTGTTGGTGCCGTCCATCCCTATCCTCCCTATGTGGGGGTTGTTTCTGCCCCGGTCTGCCCAGTACAAGTAGCTGTCAGAGGAGACACTGTGTCAGGTCACTGTTAACAACAAAATTAATACAGTACTGTCTGTACAGCAGTGGTTCTCAAACATTTTTGTCTCAGTGCACCTCGATCGGCAAAATAACGTTTTCGTCAACCGCACCCCTGAATTGCATTGTTACTTTATAGAACCTTTATGTCATTTTACGGTACGTCAACTAGTCATTTCCATGAAAATAACATCATACTTGACGTTTACTTTAAACACTTGAACTTCAGCATCCCTATTCTGGGGGGAACATACACCAAAAATAGCTGATCTACAAGCTCACACAACACGTCTCGACGGTCTCGTTGAGACGCGTTGTGCGAGCTTGTAGATCGGATATATATATATATATATATATATATATATATATCTCTCATGTGATCCATCCTAGTCTTATACAAAAAAATAACTAATGTGACTTTTATTTAACTAGATCTGCAAGACTGTTAATTATGTTGTGTAGTAAACTAAAATAGGACTCAGATGACTAAAATAGGACTAAAACAAAATGCTGTGTTGTTCAAAAGACTAAGACTAAATCTTTAAAAATGTACACTTCATTAAGACTAAGATTAAAAGACTAAAATAATAAAAGACCACAAGATGTTGATATTTAGTCGACTAAGACTAAACAATTTCAGAAGACTAAAATGGGACTAAAACTAAATGGTGTTATTCAAAAGACTAAGACTAAATCAGAATTTGCTGTCAAAGAGGTAGGCCTACAACAAATAAATATGATGCAATGTCATCCGTTTAGCTTTTAGATGTAATTCAGTCTTCTTGTATCTGTGGTGTTTCACAGGACGGTTGATAAAGTCAGTGTAAGGTTCATGATCACCACACCACGTACAGTACACTTACCCGTAGCGTACATCCACAGCCATGGAGCCTGGGTCCTTCAGGCCGGTGTTGACCAGGACTGTTCGGTACGCCCCGTTTAGTTTGGACACCTCTATGGTGTTCTGCACATCGTCACTCCAGTAGAGGTTTCCTCCCACCCAATCAACAGCCAGACCCTCTGGTCCACTGAGTGACGTGTGGAGGACCTGTCAATGACACATACATTCACTCTGGATATACTCACCACGTTTTATTGTTCTATTTGTAAGTCATTTGTTCAACATATTAATATCACATGATATTGTATAAAGAGCATATTGTCTGTGCACTAATTAACTGCCACTACTCAACCTGACTGCTTGTTTGCACAACTCTCAGCACTTAAGCCTTATTTCATAATTTGGCTTTTTGAAAATAGCAGGTCTATGCTATAAAGCTCACAATGCATTGTGACGTGATGCGTTGTGAGCTTGCTATTTTCTAACTATGTTGAATATTTTCAATAAATAATGTTATTATTTATATTGTATAACATCATAACAATCTAAATCTACAAAGTAACTAGTAACCAGTGTTGTACAAAGTACTCAAACCCAGTACTTGAGTCAAAGTATAGATACTCCTGGTCAAATATTACTCAACTACAAGTATAAATTGCTCTGTCAAATGTGTACTTGAGCTAAAGTACTGATGTACTTGTAGCCTATACTGTATAATGTGTAAATAAATAATTTGTATCAATGCATTGCTGTATTCATATTTAAAAAGTACCTCATTCATTACTGTCCACCACTGCAAGTAACTAAAGCTGTCAAATAAGTAAAACGTACAAATATGCCTCTGAGATGTAGTGGAGTTGTATGTATTAGGAAATATAAATACTTGGGAAGTATTTATACACAAGTACCTTAGAGTACTTGAGTAAAAATACTTAGTTCCCACCAGACTGTCTAACGGTGATATTACAAAGTATTTTGAATACAAGTATAACCATTTTCTGACATTGCTTCACTTCCCATCTGTGTATTTGTCACACTGACCTGGACGTCACTGCCATTGATGTGCATACGACTGATCATACTGTTGTATAAGAACCCTTCTATCCAATAGACCATCTGCTGCTGGTAGTCATAGTCCAGAGCCGTCACTCTATTCAAGTCCTGTGACAGCACAGCAGTTACTTAGTTAGCAGTTAGTCTCTGACAGGTCGAATACATTCCAACATGTCAAAAGCAGTGTGTGTATTGTATCAAATCAAATCATCCTTAATTTATAGCACATTTAACACAACCGAAATTGACCAAAGTGCTTCACAGGAAAGAAAAAACATTTAGAGCAAATATCATTTAAAGCAATTTACATCAAGTAGAACCAGATGCATAGCAAATGAGGCAAACATGATACATGGACAATATAGGAATATATAAGCACATTACAATCAGATTACATTAACATCCAGGGAGAAAAGGTGCGTTTTAACCCATTTTGGGCGGGTTAGCATTATGTTATGCTTTAGCTATTGAAAAATAGCAGATCTACAAGCTCATAGCGCGCCACCGAGTGGCGCGCTACGAGCTTGTAGGTCTGCTATTTTTGAAGAATCGAAGAACGACTGACATAGAAACATAGCTTTTTCAGAAAACTGTCAGGATGTAGAAGACATTTTTAGAATCTGATCTCAGGTCAAAATGGGTTAAGTAAGGATTTAATAATCTCGATGGATTGGGCAGCTCTAATAAAGGGGGGGAGGTTGTTCCACAGCTCTGGGGCCGCCACCGCTAAAGCGCGGTCACCTCTTGTTCTGAGGGTTCAGGTTGTTGGCACGGTCAGCAGTGATTGGTCAGCAGACCTCAGAGCTCTGGGAGGGTTGTAGCGCTGTATACGTTCAGCCATATAGGGCAAGAGATTTAACCCATTTAGACCTTATAGACCATATTATACAAATGTCTTCTAAATCATGACAGTTTTCTGAAAAACCTGTCAGTGGTGCTCAACCTTTTTCATGGCAAGGACCTCCATCTGAAAATATGTAGTTCCAGGGTCCTCCCAGAAGCAACGGTATGAGTTAAAAACGTTCACTGTGAAAGAATATATAATCAAGATTTGAGCCACATTTTCACGATTTTTCAAAAATAGCAGATCTACAAGCTTGTAGCGCGGCACTCTGTTTTTCAATAGCTAAAGTATAACATAATCCTTAGAAACACCAACAGGGGTTCCTGTCCTGAATGGGTTAAAAGTAAAAAATTAGGATCTTAAAATCAATGCTTTGTTTTATCGGGAGCCAATGGCGTGATATCAGGACTGGTGTGATGTGGTCAAACTTTTTAGGTCCGGTGAGAAGGCGGACAGCAGCATTTTGGACTAATTGGAGTCTTCGAAGTGAGGATTGGTTGATGCCATAGTATAGGGCGTTACAATAGTCCAGCCTTGAAGAGATGAAGGAGTGAGTGACCGTTTCACATTGTTTGAGGGGGAGGCAGGGTTTAACCTTGGCGAGTAGGCGTAGGTGATAAAAGCTTGTTTTGACAACAGAGCTTATCTGCTTGTCAAATTTAAAAATATTATCAAAAATAACAGCCTGTGTTGATATTGGAAGTGAAGGGGCCGAGGTTGTGATGATGATTTCCCTTTTATTGTCATTGAGATGTAAGAGGTTTTCATCCATCCAGGTTTTAATATTGTCTATGCAGTTGATTAGGGGCTTGAATGTGTTATTGTTGGTGGATGTAAGCGTGTATAGGATGTGTTGTTACAGTATGTTCAATGGTTTTCACCTGTTTGAGCACAGTGTGGTTGGAGCCGTTCAAGTTCATCTTATGCAGTTCGTTGTCGGTGGTGAAGATGAGGAAGGGCTCCACATCTAGAGAAAATTAGACATCACATTTAGCTTAAAAAAAATGCAATGCTTTATTTGTTTGTTTGGGAGAGACAGAACATATTCATGAACACAGCATCATTTATAAAACTACATAGAGATGAGAAATCCTCCCCCCCCCCAGAAGCAAAGACTTCAAAATGTTTGCTCTCAAATAATATATTTTCAAAGATGTGCGCCACATTTTCAAAAATAGCAGATCTACAAGCTCGTAGCGCGGCACTCAGTGCAGCGCTATGGGCTTATAAATCTGCTAATTTTCAATAGAAGTTCAAAATTATGCTTAAAACACCAAAAGGGGTTCCCTTCCTCGCTACGAACTTGTAGGTCTGAAAAATGTGGCACAAATCTTTGAATATATATTCTTTGGGTTAAAAGAGACAAAAATATCAGTTACAAAGAGATTGGTAAAAGCACAACACAAAGATTCATGAATGAATTCAAATAACCAACTCAGACAGACAAACAGTCTGAAAAACGTATCAGTGGTTCTCAAAAGTATTCATGTTAAGGACCCCCAAAATTATCTGTATCTGGCCCCCATCCCAAAGTATTTTGTTACAGGGACCCCGGGACCCCCAGAAGCAAAGATTTGAGTTAAAAATGTTCGCTTTAAAAAATATATATATATATATATATTCAAAGATTTGTCATACTTTTTTTCAAACATAGCAGAGCTATACGGTCTCATAGCGCGGCACAGTGCAGCGCTATGAGCTTGTATAAGTTATATCTGCTATTCTTGGAATAGACAACCAATGTGCTTTCAGTGCTTTGAGCTCCCACTGTTTCCTACCAGATGTGGACCTGCAGATGGTGGGGTGTTCAGGGCTGAGCTGGTAACCCTCCACACAGAGACAGTGGAAGCTGCCCTGTGTGTTGTTGCAGTGCTGGGTGCAGGGATAGCTGCTACACTCATCTTCCTCCACACACGTCTTCCCATCGTCCTTCAGACGGAAGCCGCTGGGACATGTGCACTGTAAGGAGACAGGAACAGAGCGTGATGCTGACCAGGTGTTTCATCAGTGTCTCGGTGGAATCTGTATCAAATGGCACTGTTGATTCCATACCTTGAAGCCTATCTTGAGGTCTTTACAGCTGAGCTGGGAGGAGCAGCCACTCAGCTCGCTGTTCAGACACTCGTTAACAGAGCAGCTGCTGAGCTCATCAGAGCCGTCACCACAGTCATCCTTGCCGTCACACAGCAATGTCTCCTGGACACAGTTCCCGTTGTGACAAACATAGCATATCTTCTCTGTTGGAGTGGAAACTGGGAGAACTGTGGAGAAAGGGAAGAGCAATGGAAGCAGAGGAGGTTCAGATGAATGTGATTCTGATTGTGTAAAAGTAAAAGTAAAAGTTTATGACGCAATTAAGTCTTCCTGGAAAGTATTTAGAGGTGTTAGAGGTGCTGTTAGAGGCGTGCGTGCGTGCGTGCGTGCGTGCGTGCGTGCGTGTCTTACCTGGGTTCTTACAGTGAGCCTCATCTGAGTTGTCGTCACAGTCATCCTCTCCGTCACACTCCCAACTCTTGTCGATGCATCGTTTATTTTGACACATGAACTGGCTGCTGTCACACGGGTTTGCTGAGACACAGGAAGTAGTTGTTTAGGTCAATCCATTATTATAGAATAAGAGCAAAAAGCCAGTTCTATAGTTATGTCTATGGATGATGTTTGACGTTCTCTTATTAATGTATCTGTTTATTAATTTAATGTGTGACTGATATCTTCAATATCCTACCTTGTAATATAGAATAGTGTATTCTCTATTGTTTACATAAGACCTTGATGGAAACAAGTCCACATGACGCTTTGTTATCCTTTTAGACCAAGTGTTTGACTGTACTCCTGCTGTTTGCATTTCTGTCTAATATAATCAATCAATCAATCAATCAAACTGGGAGTCCTTGAAATTAAACAGGTTGAGAATCACTGCTAGAACCGTAAACATCTTTTCTCTTATGGGGGTCCCTGGCATATCTTTTCAAATGGGGGTCCGCGGGCTAATGAGTGTCAATTGAAAAAGTTTGGGAACCAGTGGAATAGATCACCGGAAAGATTAACCTCCAGGTTCCATCCTGGAGGCTAATCTTTCCGGTGATAAAATGACCACCAACGTAATCAAAAAAGTCAATCAAAGAACAAGATTTCTTTACAGGATCTCCTCACTGGTCAACAAAAACACCTTGAAGACCTTAACAGGAGCCCTCGTACAAGGTTTCTTTGACTATGCATGCACCTCTTGGTACCACAGCACCTCAAAGGCCCTTAAAACAAGGCTCCAGACCTCCCAAAACAAACTGGTCAGGCTCCTACTTGGCCTCACTCCCCGAACCCACCTCACCCCTGCCCACTTTGACAGGCTGGAATGGCTTAGGGTCGACGACAGAGAGTACAGTATCTTGCAATGGGTCTGGTCCACAAGATTCGATACACCACCAATATACCCATGCATGTACCTGTCTAAATACTTCCTTAATGTTAACGAAGTCCACACCCACAACACCAGAGGGAGTGCAACAAACCATGTACAACCCAGATTCGGCACAAACAAGGGACTAAATTATTTTCGCTCCTATGCCACCAAAATGTGGAACGCCCTAACAACAGTCATTAAGACATGTGAATCCCTTGACTCCTTCAAAACCGCTCTCAAAGGGCACCTACGGACGGCTGCAATTCGAAACTGGCCCCCGTAAAATCTGAATCCCCCCCACTTTTTCCCCTCACTGTATATGTTTCTTTTCCCTTTTTACCTCCTTTATGATGAATTCCTGTTCTGTTCTTTGACTATATAGAAGTGTCTATCTGTACATCTCTAAATGTTTTGATGAATTGAACACGGTGGACCCTCTTGTAAACAAGTGTAATGCTTAATTGGGTCGTCCACTCACAGTTAACAGTCTTTGTATTGAGTTTGTGCTTGAAATGTACTGTAATTCTGCAAACTGTTAATAAATATTTCAATCAATCAATCAAAAACTGATCAGCAAAGAGAGCTGCTGTTCAATGTGTTGCTGGTGGTGTCAGATTAGGTGTCGGGTGTAGTTCCATCTGTGGACCCTGGTTGGCTGTCCCAGCAGGGTGTAGTTCCATCTGTGGACCCTGGTTGGCTGTCCCAGCAGGGTGTAGTTCCATCTGTGGACCCTGGTTGGCTGTCCCAGCAGGGTGTGATGAATCTGCATGCCAGCGGTGATCAGATGTATAGCGGTGTGTGGCCCCTTTACACATCTGGGTGTAATGCTGGAGTTTCTCATACATGTGTTATAAATATGAAGTATAGTTGTGGATAGGATACAGTCTCCGTACGGCAGAGAACAATGGTTACAATATAATCACAGTTTGATTCTGATCGTGTCGAAGCTTACGAAACTAAGTCTTCATTGCTACATGTAGGCTAGTTGTATGTGTGACGTGCGTGCGTGCGTGCGTGCGTGTGTGCGTGCGTGCGTGCGTGCGTGCCTTTCTTACTTGGGTCTTTGCAGCGAGTATTCTTGGGAGTTTCATCTGAGTGGTCGTGACAGTCGATCTCTCCGTCACACTCCCACGCTCTCTGGATGAGACAGCGGCCGTTGGCACAGCGGAACTGGTTGGAGCCACATGCTGGATACTCTGGAACAGGAAGGAGAGCTTGAAGAGTCACAAATGGAGGCTAGAGGCTGTTCTTTACAGGCTAATAGGTCAAAGAATCACATATCGGACACTCTGGGGTCCCACAGCCAATTGATAGCCTCCAAATTCACTTTAACCACTACAAGCTAACAATGCATCACGATGTTGTCGTGAGATTCTAGCGCTGCTATTTTCAAACGATCTTGGAGGGGCAAAAAAGTGAAGAAATTGTGAATATGTTTGAAACGTTTCAACAACAAGATCTTGCATTAGGCACAACATATTTTCCTGTGGGGGTCCGCAACCAAATTAATTCATATCCATATTCATTCAGTATGAGAAGCACTGGGTTAACCCATTCTGGACGGGAACCCCTTTTGGTGTTTTAACTAAGCATATATGTTCTACTTTAGCTATTGAAAAATAGCAGATCTACAAGCTCATAGCGCGCCACCGAGTGGCACCGAGTGGCGCGCTACGAGCTTGTAGGTCTGCTATTTTTGAAAAATCGTAAAAATGCGGCACAAATCTTTGAATATATATTCTTTCAGAGCAAACGTGTTTTTTATTTCGACGTCAGTTAAAGAATGGTCCACTCACCACACTCCTTAAAGAATGGTCCACTCACCACACTCCTTAAAGAATGCTCCACTCACCACACTCCTTAAAGAATGGTCCACTCACCACACTCCTTAAAGAATGGTCCACTCACCACACTCCTTAAAGAATGGTCCACTCACCACACGTCTTGGACTCATCTGAGTCATCACCACAGTCGTCGTCATGGTCACAGACAAAGCTCTTGGGGACACATATTTGGTTTTGACACAGGAACTCTTCGCTGTCACACGTGCTGTTGAACACTGAGGCACAGGAAGTACAGTAGGTGTTGGGTCAGAACATTATTACACAATAAGAGGAAAAAGCAACAGTTCTTCTTCATTTATTAATGTCTGTGTTTATTACTGTCAATACCACACCTGGAATATATTGTTAACCTCTTATTTCCATATTTCAACTTTTTTCCCTGCTTGTTCCTATATATATATCCGATCTACAAGCACACAACGCAATAAAGTAAGACAGTGCAAATAGCAGATCTACAAGTCCACAACGTGAGCTTGTAGATCTGCTATTTTCACTATCAATTAGGGCTTAAGTCATTCATTCTTAATGTAGGTTTTGGTCTTGGTAACGAATCGCAACATCGCATCGCATGTATTTTAGCTATTGTTTTAGCTATACGGCTATTTTAGCTATTTAAAAATAAATAAAAATAAACATAAGTGAAAGTTTCATGAATATCTAACCAACCAATGCAAAAGTATTAACAAGATATTGTGAATGAATAATAACTACAGTGGATCCATTGGACAACGACAATAACTAGAGAAAGTTAGGTTGTGGCCTCCTGGTGGCGCCATAATAGGACAGGTCTCCACCAGGGCAGGTCAGGTTGTGGCCTCCTGGTGGCGCTATAATAGGACAGGTCTCCACCAGGGCAGGTCAGGTTGTGGCCTCCTGGTGGCGCTATAATAGGACAGGTCCCCACCAGGGCAGGTCAGGTTGTGGCCTCCTGGTGGCGCTATAATAGGACAGGTCTCCACCAGGGCAGGTCAGGTTGTGGCCTCCTGGTGGCGCTATAATAGGACAGGTCTCCACCAGGGCAGGTCAGGTTGTGGCCTCCTGGTGGCGCTATAATAGGACAGGTCCCCACCAGGGCAGGTCAGGTTGTGGCCTCCTGGGGGCGCTATAATAGGACAGGTCCCCACCAGGGCAGGTCAGGTTGTGGCCTCCTTGTGGCGCTATAATAGGACAGGTCTCCACCAGGGCAGGTCAGGTTGTGGCCTCCTGGTGGCGCTATAATAGGACAGGTCCCCACCAGGGCAGGTCAGGTTGTGGCCTCCTGGTGGCGCTATAATAGGACAGGTCTCCACCAGGGCAGGTCAGGTTGTGGCCTCCTGGTGGCGCTATAATAGGACAGGTCCCCACCAGGGCAGGTCAGGTTGTGGCCTCCTGGTGGCGCTATAATAGGACAGGTCTCTCTACCAGGGCAGGTCAGGTTGTGGCCTCCTGGTGGTGCTATAATAGGACAGGTCTCCACCAGGGCAGGTCAGGTTGTGGCCTCCTGGTGGCGCTATAATAGGACAGGTCTCCACCAGGGCAGGTCAGGTTGTGGCCTCGTGGTGGCGCTATAATAGGACAGGTCTCCACCAGGGCAGGTCAGGTTGTGGCCTCCTGGTGGCGCTATAATAGGACAGGTCTCCACCAGGGCAGGTCAGGTTGTGGCCTCCTGGTGGCGCTATAATAGGACAGGTCCCCACCAGGGCAGGTCAGGTTGTGGCCTCCTGGTGGCGCTATAATAGGACAGGTCTCCACCAGGGCAGGTCAGGTTGTGGCCTCCTGGTGGCGCTATAATAGGACAGGTCCCCACCAGGGCAGGTCAGGTTGTGGCCTCCTGGTGGCGCTATAATAGGACAGGTCCCTACCAGGGCAGGTCAGGTTGTGGCCTCCTGGTGGCGCTATAATAGGACAGGTCTCCACCAGGGCAGGTCAGGTTGTGGCCTCCTGGTGGCGCTATAATAGGACAGGTCTCCACCAGGGCAGGTCAGGTTGTGGCCTCCTGGTGGCGCTATAATAGGACAGGTCCCCACCAGGGCAGGTCAGGTTGTGGCCTCCTGGTGGCGCTATAATAGGACAGGTCCCCACCAGGGCAGGTCAGGTTGTGGCCTCCTGGTGGCGCTATAATAGGACAGGTCCCCACCAGGGCAGGTCAGGTTGTGGCCTCCTGGTGGCGCTATAATAGGACAGGTCGCCACCAGGGCAGGTCAGGTTGTGGCCTCCTGGTGGCGCTATAATAGGACAGGTCCCCACCAGGGCAGGTCAGGTTGTGGCCTCCTGGTGGCGCTATAATAGGACAGGTCTCCACCAGGGCAGGTCAGGTTGTGGCCTCCTGGTGGCGCTATAATAGGACAGGTCCCCACCAGGGCAGGTCAGGTTGTGGCCTCCTGGTGGCGCTATAATAGGACAGGTCTCCACCAGGGCAGGTCAGGTTGTGGCCTCCTGGTGGCGCTATAATAGGACAGGTCTCCACCAGGGCAGGTCAGGTTGTGGCCTCCTGGTGGCGCTATAATAGGACCGGTCCCCACCAGGGCAGGTCAGGTTGTGGCCTCCTGGTGGCGCTATAATAGGACAGGTCGCCACCAGGGCAGGTCAGGTTGTGGCCTCCTGGTGGCGCTATAATAGGACAGGTCCCCACCAGGGCAGGTCAGGTTGTGGCCTCCTGGTGGCGCTATAATAGGACAGGTCTCCACCAGGGCAGGTCAGGTTGTGGCCTCCTGGTGGCGCTATAATAGGACAGGTCCCCACCAGGGCAGGTCAGGTTGTGGCCTCCTGGTGGCGCTATAATAGGACAGGTCTCCACCAGGGCAGGTCAGGTTGTGGCCTCCTGGTGGCGCTATAATAGGACAGGTCTCCACCAGGGCAGGTCAGGTTGTGGCCTCCTGGTGGCGCTATAATAGGACAGGTCCCCACCAGGGCAGGTCAGGTTGTGGCCTCGTGGTGGCGCTATAATAGGACAGGTCTCCACCAGGGCAGGTCAGGTTGTGGCCTCCTGGTGGCGCTATAATAGGACAGGTCTCCACCAGGGCAGGTCAGGTTGTGGCCTCCTGGTGGTGCTATAATAGGCCAATGTGAAAAGGGTGCAATTTCTTCTTACGCCTTGGATGGCAATTGGATGATTTGAGGCATTTTGTTCCAAAAATGTGTTTTGCAAAAATCCAGCTGTTGGTGGCGCTATAACAGGCCAATGTGAAAAGGGTGGGATATATTCCTCAGCCTAGTAGGAACGTCTGTGAAAGATTTCACGTAAATTGCACGCTGCGTTCATGATTTGAGGCTTTTTGTTCAAAACGGGCCAATTCTGTAAACTTTGAGAGCCAATGTTAGCCAATCAGGATGGAATATGAAATATCGGACAGATCTGTGTTGAGCACATGACTATAGAGATAGTGTGTAACGATTTGCAGGATTTTTGGACATAATCTGGAGGAGTAATATAAAAACATGTGTTTTACAAAAGTTGGCCTCCTGGTGGCGCTATAACAGGCCGTTCTGGAAAATTGGTATCCAGGGCGTGTGTGTGCAAAGGTTGGCATCGACCGGGTTAACGGTGCCGGAGAATAGCTGGTAACAGACGGACACACACACACACACACACACACACACACACACACACACACACACACACACAGAGTGCAAAACATACTCTCTGCCCATGCCTTCGGCCTGGTGGAGACAACAATAATAATAATGTGTACCTGTTGTGTTGTGTGATTCAGTCTGGAGAGCTGAGGAGAAAGATATCAGAATAAATAAATGAGTTCCACTGTAACAGAGAACATGGATGGTCTCTACTAATACATTCTGCTTGGGTCTAGTTGTGGTTTATCTGTTGCACCAAATGCACTGGAGAAAAGTAGTTCATTTGGCAGCCATGCATTATGCAAGCGTATAAAGTTCACCTACTTTTGAACCTATTTCAGGTAAGATTTCATTATTTGAATATTATATTAAGCATTTCAATTGATTTTTGTATACTGTAACTTTTTTTTCTCTTTTTTTTAACGAGGTTTGCCCTTCCAGATCAAAATGTCCTCAGTTTTGTCTGTTTTCTGTGTTTCCTTAAATTTAGAACTAGTTCTTTAGAACACTGTTTCCCAAACAGAGGGTCGGGACCCATTTGTGGGTCATGGACACATTGTTGTGGGTCCCTTTATTTTTTGTTTCCTACATTCTGTTTTTAATTATTATTTATTACTATTTCAGGACATTTAAAAAAAGCAAAACGTTTCATGAATTAAAAACAAATTAAATTAAATGTCATGAAGAAATCAAAGAAAGAAAATCAAAGAAATTCCATGAATTAGAAAACAAGTGTTAGAAAACAAGTGAAAATAGCCAATCTACAAGCTCACAATGCGCCGCGATGCCACGCGTTGTGAGCTTGTAGATCGGCTATTTTACAGTAACTAGGCTATAGTTTGGGTGTCGGGGAGGGGAGACATCATATTTTGCTTTTTGAGTCACACGGCTAAAAGGTTTGGTTTAGAAGAAAACCTCTTTATTGCATACGGTAACTATTAATTTATTTCAGTAAGTGGACCCTGGCCATCTTAACCCATTTAGACCTGAGGTTGATTCTACAAAATGTCTTCTAAATCATGACAGTTTTCTGAAAACCTATGTTTCTATGTCAGTGGTGCAACCTTTTTCATGTCAAGGACCCCGAATAATTATCTGTATTTGGCTGCTGAGCGGACACCCATCTGAAAATATGTTGTTCCAGGGACCTCCCCAGAAGCAAAGATTTGAGTTAAAAAACATTCGCTCTGAAAGTATATATTCAAAGATTTGTGCCACATTTTCATGATTTTTCAAAAATAGCAAATCTACAAGCTCGTAGCGCGGCACACGAGCTTGTAGATTTGCTATTTTTCAACAGCTAAAGTTTTAAATAATGCTTAAAACACCAAAAGGGGTTCCCGTCCAGAATGGGTTGACACATACAGTATATGTAGAGCCTTGAGAAGCAGAGCTTCCACAACCAGAGGAGCTTTAATACAGACGAAAGCTTTAATGGAGTCTAATCACCACAACTCTGCATAACAACAGTGTTCTACAGAATCACAATAGCCGGGGAGCCAGCACCAACAATTTGAGAGGACCTGTGATGCCGTGACATACTTTTATTTGTATTTTAACAAATGCGTGCGTGCGTGCGTGCGTGCGTGCGTGCGTGCGTGCGCACACACACACACACACACACACACACACACACACACACACATACATACATACATACATACATACATACATACATACATACATGCGCACGCGCACGCGCACGCGCACGCGCGCGCGCACACCCACAATGTGCGCACGCAATTCAATTCAATTCAATTCAATTGGCTTCATTGGCATGAGAGAAAGGTGAACGCTGCATGATGGTTGAAGGGATATTTCACTTTCAAACATACGTATTTAAAACCCATTCTGGGCGGGAACCCCTTTTGGTGTTTTAAAGCATTATGTTATACTTTAGCTATTGAAAAATAGCAGATCTACAAGCTCATGCTGATGTGCATTTTATCAGACCTTACTACAGTACCTTATTACTTCATACAAGATTAAAAAACAAAACACAACATTTAATTGTCCCTCTAATTCTATAGTACATGAGTGTTTTTTCAATTATACCTTTCTATTTATTCATAAAAAGTAGTATTACATAAAGACAATAAAGGATGGATGTTTTAGATTAATCCATCATGGTATTAAAATGTTTTAGATGAATTCATCATGGTATTAAAATGTTTTAGATGAATCCATCATGGTATTAAAATGTGAGTTTGAAATTACAATTAGTGTTCGTAATTGAAGGGGGCGTTAAAATCAAATATCTAAATATGGCCTGTAGCACTCACCCTACCCCCTTAGATAGCACTTTTTGTATCACTAGAATTGCATTGTATGCTTTGTATGTAGTCATAGCACTTCATAGCATAGTATGTACCTTCAGGGAGTGTAACCACCTCGGCTTCGCCTCGGTGGTTAAACTCCCTGTCGGTGAATAAAATTATCTCCCGACAATGACCACCTAGCCAGATATTATCCCGCTTATTACATGGCTACCTAACATAAATTATAGCCCTGAAACATGACTGCCATGATAATCATCATGGCAGTCATGTTTCAGGGCTACATAAATTAATACATTGACCCAAAACACAACAAAAAAGTATTCCATAAGTTCGCGCTGGTTGTGTCTGGCCAGCTGCAGGGCTGCAGCACTGTCAGAAAACAAGGAAGTGAGTTGATCAAATAGAATCCATTTTCGGGTCCTGCTTTGTCTATTTCTCGCTCAAATGTTTTCAAAAACATTTTTGAGAGTAATGTTTAGCTGTAAATGACATTGTGTGTCACTAGTGTGTGTGTGTGTGTGTGTGTGTGTGTGTTTACATGGCTGTCATGTTGGAAACAGCAGTAAATCAAGCGGGGCGCAGCCGCGCAGCTGGTGCTCAGAGGGTTTGATTAGGCAGAGGTCTGTTATACAGCGGATCGGTCATTATGATGAGATAACTCACCGCTGAATTAAGTGATTGACCAATCAGAATCAAGCATTCAACCAAGCCATGTAATAAAGTATAGTATGTATGTATAGTTTCAGTATATAGATATTCCACTGTTACGTTCTTAGCTATGCATGTTTCATGATAACTACTTTTTATGTAGGCTATGCGATGCATTGCCATGCTTTTTGTTCTTGCTTAATGTAAATCGCTCTGGATTATGAGTGTCTGCTAAATGCCTAAATTGTAAATTGTAAATAATGAATCGAGCATCTCACATGTTAGTCATGCTAATGACTGTTAATGATTTGTGGCCATATTATTGTAAAGTGTTACCAAAAAATGTATCTGTCGTCACTGTCGGGGACAGTTATTGACAACATATAAAGTCACAATACCAATTGTGATGAGGCAGTGTGCATTATTTAAAATTGTTTGGTTTTTTTATGAACATTTTGGAGTTGGTTTCTCCCCGACATATCATAATAAATGGCCTAGACCTAATAATAATAATAAAAGTGCTACAGTGAGCAAATGCAAAAGAATAAAAATAAAAACATAAGAAGCATTCACCATTAAAACCATCTAAGAAAAGGGAACACATGCAGAGAGTGTATAGAGGGGCAGGGGCTGCAATCCCGTTAAGAGGGCACTTTTTGGACAAAAATAGCGAAAATAGCAGATCTACAAGCTCACAACGCGACGTGCTGCGACGCGTTGAGAGCTTGTAGATCAGCTTTTTTCGGGGCGCAACCCAGCACTCTTTAGCTAGTGGATTGATTGATTTTGATTGATTGATTCTTTATTTAAGTGTCATGCTTCCGAAGAAGCCCAGCCCATATGGACTTACAGGACACTTTTTACAGTTTACATGAACAATTACAATAAACCGACATGACGGTTTGCAAACAATGATCAATTGAATACCAAACTGACACTCCAGATCCTTACGAAGCAGATTACATAATATATAACATAAAATAAAATACACCATTAGGCCTGTGACAGGAGACACATGTACCTACTTGAAGAGCTGGCATTGTCTTCTACTCCAGGCTCTAGAAACAAACTGGGCTGTCCTAAATACAGTCTAACTTCTGTCCATCATCTTCCCAGAATAGATCAGGATTTCTTTGTTGCATTACCTCAAACAGTGGAACCCTCAAATCATCATACAGGGTACAATAAAACATAAAATGAAATTCATTTTCCACATCATTTAGGTCACATACAATGCATAATCTATTCTCTTCTGGGACCGCTGAAAACCGCCCTACCTCAATAGCCAGAGGCAGGATACCAGTTCTCAGCTGGGCACACAATGACCGCTGGTTTCTGGTCAGAAAGGATTTGACATACAGTTCAGTACCAAAACACTGCTTCATCTGGACATATGATCTAAGTTTTGGTTTAGACCATATGTCATTTGACCATTTATCTTTGTAATTACTAAATAGTTTTTGTTTCAACCTATTGATATTACCACAAAGCATATTTTGAAAGATATACGACAGATCTGCCTCTCTAAAAATAGAAAAAACTTCCTTCATCCAGGGGCCATTGTGTGCCTTATCCCAATTGAATACCTATCTTCTGGCAGATTAATAAGACGGTTCCACAAGCGGATCACTTCTCCCTTTTGCCTAGTCTCCATCGGTTCCCAACCCATGTCTCCCTGGATTGCAAAACAAATTTGTTCAACGCAAAATACCGTGTTCAAGTTCAGGAGACTTCGTAAAAAAAAAAAAAAAAAAAACATTACTCCTGAACGCTGCATTCCTTCCGGCATGGCATGGAAAGGAAAGGAGGGCATTTGCATTTCTTTCACCATGTAAACCAGGGGTGGGCAACTTTGACGATGGATAGGGCCACTATATTTCCTCACTCACTCCAGAGGGGCCACATTGCATATTACTGTTCTAGCAAAAAATAGCCGATCTACAAGCTCAAAACGTTTTGAGCTTGTAGATCAGCTACTTTTTGCTATTTTTCAATTGGAATCCTGAAAAGTAACATTATTTAATTTCAAATGCCTTTCAAATGACTTTAATTAATATGTAATGTTAACTTTATAAACTAAATACAAATACATTGGACATAAAAAAGACATAACATTTTAATAATACTACTCATTAAGCTACTAGAATTTAGACAGAAGTAATTCAAGCGGGTCATGTTTTCAAATCAATAATATATCAGTATTGTGATATTAACCTGAGGGCCACATTAAGTGATGTTGGGGGCCGCATGTGGCCCCCGGGCCGCCAGTTGCCCTTGTATGATGTAAACAGTAAATGCTGCATTCGTGGTCTGGAAAGGGCAGTTGTTTTACAGACGGGTAAAAGGCCAGGGGCTGAAGCCCCCTTTGATGTCTATGTGTGCACGTCCCATGCCATACCCACCTGTGGTGTCCACCTGGCTGCTGAGTCCTGCCTCTTCAGTGGCTAAGGCTGGGTTAGTGGTCACAGCATCATCCTTGGCCCTTCCACCTTAGGATATTCAATAGAATTGTCACTTTTCACAAATCTAACATCTCGCACCAGTATTTTTCTCTTCTTGACTCTTATCTTTTCTGATGCGTTTCTCACATGTGTTCTTTGTTTCCCTCAAATGATTAAAAGTAGAGGTCATTCTGACAGGCAGGAAACCTTGACAGAAAAAGACTCGCTCACGGTATAAAAACGTTTCGGTTCTAAGACCTTCGTCAGTGCTCTTATAGGACAGAAATGTTTGCTACTTTTAATTGAACTTTGAGCAGAGAGCACTTTATGAGCAATTGAGCATGTTAAAATAAAAGAAAAAAGTTTTCTTATTCTTTCTTATATGATTTTTTATACAGTGAGCGAGTCTTTTTCTCATAAAAGTCAAGTTTGGAAAAAAAAAAGGACGAAGAAAGACAGCAGTTTATGCTTTGTCGTACAACGGCGTGGCGCGGCGAACATGGCAGATCTGGAGGAAGTGATAATGTCAGCTATAGGGGGGGTCAGAGTTTAGAGGGTCCTTGCAAATAAAACATTTGAGAACAAGTAGGACTCCTAATATGCCATATTGTCGTAGTGAATAAGTGTCATACATATTCTGAAGAAAACTTGGAGACTGACATTCAGTAATTACTATCAAAATAAAGAACATTATAATGATGTGTAAAAGAATACAAAATTGCCACTTTTGCTTTAACCCATAGGCCTTTTTTTAAATCCTGACAGTTTTCTGAAAAACCTCATGTTTCTGTATCAGTGGTGCTCAATATGTCATGTCAAGGACCCCAAAAATGATATGTAATATGCCTCCGCCCCCCCATCTGAAAATATCTTGTTCCAGGGACCTCCCCAGGACCAAAGATTTGAGTTAAAATGTTCACTCTGTAATAATATATATTCAAAGATTTGAGGCACATTTTCACGATTTCTCAAAAATAGCAGACCTACAAGTTCATATAGATCTGCTATTTTTCAAAAGCTAAAGTATAGGCTATTATAGCCCTTTTGGTGTTTTAAAGCATTATGTTATAGCCGCTATAACATAATGCTTTAAAACACCAAAAGGGGTTCCCGCCCAAAATGGGTTAATATATTAGATTGTAGCACAATTTGCGGAACAACCACATTTCACTGCTCCTACAAGTACAAGTTATTGGCAAATAAAAACTCCAGGCGAATCCATGAAGTGAACGTGCATCCGAACTCAGGTGGTGCGCATCAAAGAAATGAACCATGGTCCGCCAAAAAATGCCGAACTCGGTTTGCTTCCAAACGAACCACGGTCCGTTACTGGTGTGTGTGAACGCATTCGGACTTTATAGAGGACCAAATATAGGAAGATAACCAAAAAAGCCGTCGGGCGTCGGCAGTTGTGAGGTTGCATTCATAATTCGTTCTAAAAGCATGTATTTTTTATGGGGCTCACTATTGATATGACAGCTGTCAGCTGATTATAATAGTAGACCACTATCAGACCCGCATCCATCCATGTAGGAGGTGCAGCGCAAATTTAATGGCAGCGTACAAGGTTCACATGCGCAAAAGGTTATACTAACTATACTTGAGTCAATCAGTATACAAATCAGTATTGAGCAAGATATGAACATAGAGTAAATAAGCATCTGTCAGATTTTGTCTATATGATCTTATCAATCAGTACAAAGCTATATTAATGAGCAAGATATATTAATAACATCAATATAGACGCAGAGACAGATAAATATTTAAAATCATCCTAGAGAAAGAGCCAATGGTGACAAATTGAAGACGAATGTCAAAAGTAGCCTACATGCAAGCCATTTAAAATGTTAAATAAGCTACACAGGTGGTCCCAAATGATTAATTGATTACATCACTATAGCAAAATACGTGAAACAGGGTCAAGTCAATTAGCTGCAGCAGAGCTGTTCTGACTTGAATCTCAATAACTGACCAGCACGACTTCAAGTTTAAACCAACTATGACATGTAATTGCCCGCCGATTTGATGCGCAGAAATAACATATCAGATCTAAACGGGTTAAGGTGCACACATGGAAGAAATGTCCTTTTTATCGGGATACCTTGTTGTAGGCTATATGTCTCCGGTGAATTGCACGCAGCAATAAGCACATTATTGTTGTTCAAACACCTGCTCCTCTGTTCATCTTTCTAAAGCGAAACAAATATGTAAACAAATTACACGTGGACATGTTAGGCGAACCAAATGGTGAAAAATAAGAAAAGAGGTAATTTTACGACCGAGGGAAAAAGAACATGAGGGGAAATCACTGTCTACAATAAGGGCACAACCTTCAGTCACACAGAGAGAGAAGAGAACAGTAACATGGAATGACAGCAACAACTTGCTATTGCATTATTTCTTAATAATTATTTTATACGCCAAAATAAGAGCAACAGATGAACAGAGGAGCAGGTGTTTGAACAACAATAATGTGCTTATGGCTGCGTGCAATTCACCGGAGACGTACAGCCTACAACAAGGTATCCCTGATAAAAAGGAAATTTCTTCCCGGTTAGGTTATTTCTGCGCATCAAATCGGCGGGCAATTTATACATATATATTATGGTTTAAACTTGAAGCTGTGCTGGTCAGGACTCCTAATAATATTATGCCATATTGCCGTAGTGAATAAATGTCATATATTCTGAAGAAAACTTGGAGACTGACATTCAGTAATTGGGTCTTGTGATCAAAATAAGAAAATTACTGGCAAATAAAAACGTCTTGATTCTATGTTGCACAACACCACGACGAATCCATGACATGTGCGTGCGTGCACATGTGCACAATATTGACAACCCTGGCTCTTTCTCTATACGTGCATATACAGTGCGCTAGAGCGAGACAGGATGATTTTAATATTTCTCTGTCTCTGCGTCTCTCCCATATCGGGTCTCTCCCCGCATATGTGCGCGCAGCGCACGCACACACGCACGCACGCACACACACTTTAACCATTTATTTATGTCCACACAAAGGAGATGCACAAGGACACAAATAGTTAAGGTGCAGTACAGTTACACTTACAAAATCATGGCATGTGTTTTCATGGTAGGGCCTACAATAGGCATGTCACTCAGCATCTATCTATGGCACGTCCCAGGCAAACAGCAAAAAAGTAATTGTACTTAAAAAAAAACAATGTCCCTTAATAGCAAGATAAATGCAAAGATGAAACTGCATGCATTAAAACTGAAAATGCATATTATTAAAGCTCAGTTTCCTGTTCTATGATCCTCACCAAGCACTGCTTTCATGGTCAAATGAGAAAGTAAATCAAATCGGTTGCATTCATTTCTTATCATAAAGTCTTCTTAGGTAATATTCTTTCATTACAGCCACACTGTCTCCACACAGAAGACACAGAGGTTCCCCCTCTGCCTCCCACCTGACTTGAACCCCTGTTTTCAGAGTCCACCTTTCCAGTTTCCTTTAGCCATTTTTGGGGAGAGGGGTAGGCGCTGAAAGTTGACCACAGTTGATACACTTCCACTGCTGATCAATAGTGATGCAGGCTTGTGTGGTGGTGCGTGCAATATACCAGAGGGCCAGTTCTAATACTATTTTAATATCATCCTGCGGGCCAAAGATAATTCATTCACGGACCTGATTTGGCCCCTGGGCCTTGAGTTTGACATAAGTAGCAGCGTCTCTATGGAAGTAAAAAAAGTACTTACTTCCATAGTCTCCACCATATGTGGCGGCTGCCAATAATAGCAGAGACACCACAATACTTTGCCAGCCTTTTTGCCTCCTTTTTGTGCATCCCAAGTTGTTGGAACCATCTAACAACCATGCAGTCTGTGCGTATGCCCTAGGCTGCCGAATATAAACACAAATAGTCTGCACCTATAGCCCAGCTCTGATGGTATGTATAGAAGTGGTTGGTATTTTATGACCTTCGTCATAAAGGCTTCCTCCTTCCTCTAGGCTGTGGTCAAAGGTCCTGCTATCTCTAGTAGGCCTACAGACACTTCTCTGGACTCTTCATCAACCACAACAACATCTGGTGTATTAGCTGTCAAAGATGTAAATATGTCTGTCACATGCGCGCGCACACACACACACACACGCACACACACACACACACACACACACACACACACACACACACACACACACACACACACACACACACACACACACACACACACACACACACACACACACACACACACACACACAGTCAGTCACAGTCGCACGCACGCACGCACGCACACACACACATACTGTCTTTCACGATGTAGGCTTTGATCGTCATAACTTTGCGCTGCGCCTCCTACATGGATGCGGGTCTGATAGTGGTCTACTATTATAATCAGCTGACAGCTGTCATATCAATAGTGATCCCCATGGTTTGTTTTAAACGAACCAAACGGTCCTGGTGTGAAGACTTGTGCTGCTGCCTTGCAGGCCGCGTGTGAGGCAAAGACTGGCCCGTGGCACGTCAATGTTGCTCTGCTTGTTACATCACATATTATCAGTGGCGTATGCAGGAATTACAAGTTGGCCAGGCGAACATATAAAAACCCGGGGGAGGGGGGGTCGGAAAAGACGGAAAGCATGTCTATGGGAGGGTCGCGCCACATAATGGACACGCCCGGGCCGTGATGAATGGGCGAGGGGTGAAATGGGTGAATGGACGAACAATTTGGAGCAACACTTTGCTCTCAGTTTGGACAGGCGAGATTGAGACTTGGCGGCCGCCTGCCCTCGCCTTATTGTAGATACGCCTCTGCATATTATGCTTAAGAATATTAACTTTATATGTTGAAAGATGATATAGTGTCATTTGGAAATTATAAAAAGAGATAAAGGAAAAAGATATAATGATCTGGTTCGTCTGGAGTATATAATACTCAATGCTGTATTGCGTGAGACCATTTTATACTCTACGTTATGTCAACACACCAAACCTGGTGAGATTTTGTAACATGAACTCATCTAGACTACGACCCTGACAGGAAAGAAAAACTTATATATGTCCCAGTACAGATACAGGACTGTGTTCAAACTAGTCCTTGATGACACGACACTTCTAAAGGATTCACAATGTAAAAGCAAGTCAGAGGTATGCATTTTAGCCCTAAAACCATTGAGTGATTTGGAGGCGATGAGTTTAGTAATTTATCAACACGTTAAAACAATCAACAAAAACAGAGTCCTACCTGAGGTCCAGAAAAAGGTGAACAGCACCAATATTTGATATAGAAACATATCTGTTTCTAGCCGTCAGAACAGATAAATGGACCTTCAGTCAACAAGACGCAGCGTGGTCTGGTGTCTTTTTTGGGGTTTTATAGACGTAGTGCTGTCTGGTGTCTCTTTGGGGTTGGCACATCGTGTTTTATCTTGATCTCTTCATCAGAGTCATGTGGTTTCTCTGTAACGTCACGCTGCTCTTACTGACATTCTGACAGGAAGTGCTTATCGACGCGTCAGTTGGAAAACCCAACACATCACCGCTGTGTGCGAGGGCTCAGGGGTAGAGTGGCTGGATGGTAACCGCAAGGTTGCCTGTTTGAACCCCGGCTCCCCCAGAGTTAGTGTCGAAGTGTCCTTGAGCAAGACACTGAACCCCTAATTTCTCCCGATGTGCTGGCTAGTGCCTTGCATGGTTTCTGCCGCCATCGGTGTATGAATGTGTGTGTGAATGGGTGAATTGATGCACAATCTATAATGTAAAGCGCCTTGGATAAAAGCGCTATATAAATGCACCAGTAAGCCCAGTGCACAGCACTGGTATCAATACAATTTCCGGGTTTCTGATTGGGACTGTTTGGAGTCATCAGGCGAGCAGAACCAACGGGGCCAGCATATTAGGCCTATACCCAAAATAATTCCCTGTGATCAAGGGCATCATAACTTTAGGGCCAACCCAGTAAAAACATTGATGCGGTGTGGTTTAGCTTATATGAATACTTTGTTTGGTATTATGCATCTTTTTTTTTCTCCAACTCATATCAATCAATCTCTATGAAGTGCTACTATGACTACATAAAATGCAATTCTAGTGCTGTCTACACAACATGAGTCTGTATCAAATGCTATCTAAGTCGACATAAAGTGCTATCTAAGGGGGTAGGGTAAGTGCCACGGGCCATGACGGAGTCTGAAAAGGTGGGTTTTCAGACTACGGCGGAAGATTGGGAATGAGGCTGCATGTTCTGACTGTAATGGGAAGTTCATTCCATAGTTTAGATTGGGAGTGAGGCTGCATGTTCTGACTGTAATGGGAAGTTCATTCCATAGTTTAGATTGGGAGTGAGGCTGCATGTTCTGACTGTAATGGGAAGTTCATTCCATAGTTTAGATTGGGAGTGAGGCTGCATGTTCTGACTGTAATGGGAAGTTCATTCCATAGTTTAGATTGGGAGTGAGGCTGCATGTTCTGACTGTAATGGGAAGTTCATTCCATAGTTTAGATTGGGAGTGAGGCTGCATGTTCTGACTGTGATGGGAAGTTCATTCCATAGTTTAGATTGGGAGTGAGGCTGCATGTTCTGACTGTAATGGGAAGTTCATTCCATAGTTTAGATTGGGAGTGAGGCTGCATGTTCTGACTGTGATGGGAAGTTCATTCCATAGTTTAGATTGGGAGTGAGGCTGCATGTTCTGACTGTAATGGGAAGTTCATTCCATAGTTTAGATTGGGAGTGAGGCTGCATGTTCTGACTGTGATGGGAAGTTCATTCCATAGTTTAGATTGGGAGTGAGGCTGCATGTTCTGACTGTGATGGGAAGTTCATTCCATAGTTTAGATTGGGAGTGAGGCTGCATGTTCTGCTGTCCATCATAGACTGTCTAATGTCCACCCACTCTTCCTCCTGTATCATCATCACCTGCTGTCCATCATAGACTGTCTAATGTCCACCCCACTCTTCCTCCTGTATCATCATCCACCTGCTGTCTATCAAAGACTGTCTAATATCCACCCCACTCTTCCTCCTGTATCATCATCCACCTGCTGTCTATCAAAGACTGTCTAATGTCCACCCACTCTTCCTCCTGTATCATCATCACCTGCTGTCCATCATAGACTGTCTAATGTCCACCCCACTCTTCCTCCTGTATCATCATCCACCTGCTGTCTATCAAAGACTGTCTAATATCCACCCCACTCTTCCTCCTGTATCATCATCCACCTGCTGTCTATCAAAGACTGTCTAATGTCCACCCACTCTTCCTCCTGTATCATCATCACCTGCTGTCCATCATAGACTGTCTAATGTCCACCCACTCTTCCTCCTATATCATCATCACCTGCTGTCCATCATAGACTGTCTAATGTCCACCCCACTCTTCCTCCTGTATCATAATCACCTGCTGTCCATCATAGACTGTCTAATGTCCACCCACTCTTCCTCCTGTATCATCATCACCTGCTGTCCATCATAGACTGTCTAATGTCCACCCCACTCTTCCTCCTATATCATCATCACCTGCTGTCCATCATAGACTGTCTAATGTCCACCCCACTCTTCCTCCTGTATCATCATCACCTGCTGTCCATCATAGACTGTCTAATGTCCACCCCACTCTTCCTCCTGTATCATCATCCCCTGCTGTCCATCATAGACTGTCTAATGTCCACCCCACTCTTCCTCCTGTATCATCATCACCTGCTGTCCATCATAGACGTCTAATGTCCACCCCACTCTTCCTCCTGTATCATCATCACCTGCTGTCCATCATAGACTGTCTAATGTCCACCCCACTCTTCCTCCTGTATCATCATCACCTGCTGTCCATCATAGACTGTCTAATGTCCACCCACTCTTCCTCCTGTATCATCATCACCTGCTGTCCATCATAGACTGTCTAATGTCCACCCACTCTTCCTCCTGTATCATCATCACCTGCTGTCCATCATAGACTGTCTAATGTCCACCCACTCTTCCTCCTGTATCATCATCACCTGATGTCTATCAAAGACTGTCTAATGTCCACCCCACTCTTCCTCCTGTATCATCATCACCTGCTGTCTATCAAAGACTGTCTAATGTCCACCCCACTCTTCCTCCTGTATCATCATCCACCTGCTGTCCATCATAGACTGTCTAATGTCCACCCCACTCTTCCTCCTGTATCATCATCACCTGCTGTCTATCAAAGACTGTCTAATGTCCACCCACTCTTCCTCCTGTATCATCATCACCTGCTGTCCATCATAGACTGTCTAATGTCCACCCACTCTTCCTCCTGTATCATCATCACCTGCTGTCTATCAAAGACTGTCTAATGTCCACCCACTCTTCCTCCTGTATCATCATCACCTGCTGTCCATCATAGACTGTCTAATGTCCACCCCACTCTTCCTCCTGTATCATCATCCACCTGCTGTCTATCAAAGACTGTCTAATATCCACCCCACTCTTCCTCCTGTATCATCATCACCTGCTGTCCATCATAGACTGTCTAATGTCCACCCCACTCTTCCTCCTGTATCATCATCCACCTGCTGTCTATCAAAGACTGTCTAATGTCCACCCCACTCTTCCTCCTGTATCATCATCACCTGCTGTCCATCATAGACTGTCTAATGTCCACCCACTCTTCCTCCTGTATCATCATCACCTGCTGTCCATCATAGACTGTCTAATGTCCACCCCACTCTTCCTCCTGTATCATCATCACCTGCTGTCCATCATAGACGTCTAATGTCCACCCCACTCTTCCTCCTGTATCATCATCACCTGCTGTCTATCAAAGACTGTCTAATGTCCACCCCACTCTTCCTCCTGTATCATCATCACCTGCTGTCCATCATAGACTGTCTAATGTCCACCCACTCTTCCTCCTGTATCATCATCACCTGCTGTCCATCATAGACTGTCTAATGTCCACCCCACTCTTCCTCCTGTATCATCATCACCTGCTGTCCATCATAGACTGTCTAATGTCCACCCACTCTTCCTCCTGTATCATCATCACCTGCTGTCCATCATAGACTGTCTAATGTCCACCCACTCTTCCTCCTGTATCATCATCACCTGCTGTCTATCAAAGACTGTCTAATGTCCACCCCACTCTTCCTCCTGTATCATCATCACCTGCTGTGCTTAAAAGCCTTCTCCCAAAGCCTCAGTTGCTGTTTTCCAAGCCTGTCACAGGGTTTCCAACTAACAGTGACAATGTGTATATATAGCCTACACTACAGTCTATCAGGGCTTAAAGTTGATGCTATGACACCCAAGGTGCCTTGACACAAGTCTAGTGGTGCCTCAGAATACTTTGATAATATTTGGAATTGATCAATGTCACATCAGTTTAACTACCCTCTAGGTTAAACTGTACTTGTGTTCATTTTCAGTGTATAGTCTCTTCACCAAAAATGGCAGATCTACAAGCTCACAACATGTTGAGCTTGTAGATCTGCTATTGTTGGTGAATGTTCCCCCCAGAATAGGAATGCTGGGGTTTAAGGGTTAAACGTCTGTCCAAATGCAAACATTCTCTCCAGTTTTCCTGGTGACACACTGTATTTTGGGGAGAAATTATAACATATTTACGTACAGTTACATGTAATATGATAAAAGGTGCTATAAAGTAACAGCGTAATTCATGGGTACCGTCACCGTGGATGAAAAGGTTATTTACAGGGGTGACCTAGCTGTGCCAAAAAACTTGAGAACCACTGGCCTATATCAATTATACATGTCACAATGTTGAACCACTGGCCTATATCAATTATACATGTCACAATGTTGAACCACTGGCCTATATCAATTATACATGTCACAATGTTGAACCACTGGCCTATATCAATTATACATGTCACAATGTTGAACCACTGGCCTATATCAATTATACATGTCACAATGTTGAACCACTGGCCTATATCAATTATACATGTCACAATGTTGAACCACTGGCCTATATCAATTATACATGTCACAATGTTGAACCACTGGCCTATATCAATTATACATGTCACAATGTTGAACCACTGGCCTATATCAATTATACATGTCACAATGTTGAACCACTGGCCTATATCAATTATACATGTCACAATGTTGAACCACTGGCCTATATCAATTATACATGTCACAATGTTGAATAGCCTGTGGTGTTTCAAATGTATTGATTCAAAGTATATTTACTTTTCATGCAGTTGAATACTGCAGTAATATACTTACAGTGAATATATACATTAATATACTATATACTGTAGTGTGTACTGTACATCTATCACCAGCGAATATATGAATAGAAAAATAATGTACAGTGAATATATACATTAATATATGATATACACTGTACACTACAGTGTAGTGTGTACTGTACATCACAATATATGAATAGTTCTACAATTGTGACTAAATTTGACTGAGGGACTGCCATTGGACTTTTTTTTAATTTTCGTTTTTTAATGTCATATGAAAGCAGGGAATCATAGCTTCAAATTGACATATTGGTTGTTCAGTTTGGCCCACCAGTTTTGGAGATATGGCTTATAGACTAATGTCTTGCAGAAAACAGCGAGTTGAGAAAACAGGCTTGAAAGGTTCACTTCTGTGGTCTCTAACATTACACCTAGCTACATGTTTGGGTATTTGTTTCATATTTACATGTCGATTTCAGCTCTGACACTTAATCAGACATGCTCTAGTTAGTATGTGAAGACATACTAATTTTGAAAAAAAACTAATTTTGAAAAAAATAAAACGTTTTTCTCCTCTAGTGAAAAGCTGTAATTTGCACGATGGCAGTCTCTCAGTCAAATCTGGTCACAATTTATTCACAAAGTATGAATGAAGTACAGTCTCAAGGGTTATGCTTTAACAGGCTTCTGTCAAAGTTTGACAATGTAGGCCTGCCCTACATACACAATCACACTTGTGTGAAGTGAGGGGCGCTCTTATCATCATACGTCATCATACATGATCTCATTCTGGCCAATCACAATTTGCGACCTCACTTTTGTCTTCAATGTTTGTGCATGTTTACACACAAAGCTGGACATAGGAGGGGCTAGCACCCCTCAACAATAGTACAAATTGGTTAGGTGATGGTCCATTTGGTGCATTTAGATGGTTTAAAACCAAAAGGATGTTTCTTTAATACATTTTTTTCCAAGGCGTAGGTGGGAATCGAACCCACGACCAGCCCTGACCTTTGGATCCTCAGCAAGTATACCTAAAATTGACAAAGTCACAATTTTCATTAATCTATCGTGTATACTATAAAGAACTTGGATGAATCACTGGGGAGAGGCACAACAACAAAGGCCTTTTGCGTTTTTCATCCTTTCCACATTAGTTTTTTTCTTCTTTCTCCTCTTTTTTTCTTCTCCCCCTCTCCCCTTCCATTTTGTTCCCCCTTCGCCCCCTTGGTAGGCGAATGTTCCCTTCGCCGGTGCCTGCCCGTTGGTCACTGGCCTACTTGGAACGATGCAAGTTGGAAATGGATGCCCCACTCATTATGTCTGCGTCCCTTTTCTGCCCAAATGTGGAGTCTTTGTGGCGGTTCTGGTCAACTGTGGGTTCTGGTCAAGACCGACTCAAGGCCGGGTTTCGGTCGTTAGACCTTCATCAGGACGGAGTAAAGAGCAACATTTTTGTGACCAACAGTCACCAACCTTATGAGGTTTGCATTGGCCTTTATCTATAGGATCTTCATTTTATTTTTAAGCCAACACACTCATTCTAGATCAGAAGATAACATCTTCACTTTCAGGAAAACCCAAATGCTACACAGCTGATCTATGAGAAATGACGTCTCTAACCACATCCTGCGGTTGACAAGTTTCCATCGAAATGCTTTTTTCCAAAACTACTTTTTAGTTATTTACTAATACTAACATTACTGTCAATCTCCAATGAATATAGCCTCGGGTTTGTCAAGACATGTGTTATTCAATCTTTATTTCAGACCATATTCACCAACACAATGGCGATAGTCTAGTCTACCCTCTCTCTTCTGTAAAACACCTCTGTCAGTGTCTATCCCTCTGTCCTCTTCCCTCAGTGACAGACAGACAGCCTGGCTGGTGCGTGCATGCGTGAATATGCGGGAATGTTTTTTTTTATTAATCAGATTTTAAGTCTGAATAAAAGTTGTCAATCCACACCCATCATCTAGCGGCGGGGGATTTCAATCATGCTGACTTAAAGACACTCTTTCCATCGTAATGTGAAATGTGCTACCAGACGGAGCAATATACTTGATCAGGTTTATACCAACATAGCCCATGAGCCCAGGTGTACCCCCATCTAGGTCTCTCTGATCATGTTTCGCTCCTCCTGCACCCTTGGTACACACCAAAAATCAGATCTAGTAGGCCCAAAGTCAGGTCTGTCAGGACGTGGCCTGAGGACGCTATCCCTGGGCTCCAGGTCTGCTTCAGCACCACAGACTGGGATATTTTTAGTGGCCCGGCAGCGCTGACGCGTGGGTCTCTGAATTATTTCACAGACTCAGTGCTGGATTATATACATTTTTGTGTGGATATTGTTTCACACTGGAAACAGATCCGTGTTTTTCCAAACCAAAACCCCTGGATAACACCAAAACTACAATCACAAGTAAGAGCCAGGAATGCGGCACATAGATCTGGGGACACCAATGCATACAACACGGCGAGGTCAGCCCTGAGAAATGGTATCAGATCTGCCAAGCTGGCATATAAAACCCCCTGTCCCCTCTGATGGCTCCACCTTAGTCCTGAGCACTCATGTCTACGCCTACGCAACATCAACTCCAGGAAAGCGGCGGGTCCAGACGAATCCAGGGATGGGTGCTCAAGGACTGCGCAGCTGAACTAGCACTGTCTCTGGGCTCATGCTGGGTCCCCGCACGTCTCAAGGCAGCGACAAGTCCCGGTTCCCAAGAAACCGAATGTCACAGGCCTGTGACTATACAGGCAAACATGTTGCATGTTTATATGTGATCATTGTGTTTGCTGTCATGCTGGGTCTCATAACACTGTTTTCTATGTTTGTGAGTGTTTATGTGAGCTGATCAGATGCAGCCTCACACTTCTATAGAACCACGCAGGCAGGCAGGCAGGCAGGCACGCACACACACACGCACGCACGCACGCACGCACGCACGCACACACCACTAACATGCACTATTGCTCGTCTCATCAAAAACTTTTTATCTGAAAGTTTTAAACCACAGGATGTGCTTACAGTCTTTAAAAAAAGATCCCATGCAGTCAATCCCCGCTGTGCGTGCGTGCGTGCGTCAGTGGTCCTTGAAGGGGCTCCCAGGGGGTCCACAGTAACATTTATTAACATGGCATCACAACCAGTATAACCACTTTGACAATACAGCAATGCATTGATATATAGGAAACAGGTAGGCTATACCATTTACGAAATATGTGGTCGTTTTTACTTTTCACCTGACTGGACCTCACACTGCTGAACTAGAACAGATCACTTATTAATTCATGTATTAATTCATGCCCCCCTTGAAATGAGTTGCTGCAACTCAGGGGACTATCCCCTAGTGAAATTCCAAAATAAATAAATGCCTTTAAGAAAACTGGATTGTGAATTTGAGGTAATTCAGGTTGATAGTGTGTTTGTGAGCCCAGTGGAGGAGGAGGGAGGCTGGCCTGGTGGTGGTACAGTGTGAGTGTGGCTGCTTCCGCTGACAGCGCGCCACAGAGAGACACACCTGATTGGACAGATGATAAAAAAGCATTATACATAATAAGCACATTTCTGAAAATGTTAAACTATTCTCAACTTTTAATAGAACTCTGATAAGAAAAAAGTAAAGATCCATGCAGGGGTGATCAGGTGTGATCAATTGGCTAATTTGGGCCCTGTCCAGAGCCTGCATAGGCGGCGGCCCTGTCCAGAGCCTGGGGCAGAGGCCTTTTGTGGCGGTTCTGGACAACTGTGGGTCAGACCGACTCAAGGCCGGGCACTGCACTCCCTGTGGTGGAGTGGAGGAACGCGTGTGTCTAATTTGAAGCATGTATGGATAGATGTTCCACTTTTTACACTTTGTTTGTTGCTCCTTATTAAACGACGTTTTGGTCGTCTGATCAGGACGGAGTAAAGAGCAACATTTTTGCCAAGTTTCCGACAGTGTGCTTTTCTGCTTTTCAAAGATTCCCTTTTAATAAATGCACTTTTGTCCTACGCACCTGCAGTCAACAACCTTATGAGGTGTGCATTGGCCTTTATCTGTAGGATCTTCTTTTTATTTTTTATGCCAAACACACTCATTCTAGATCAGAAGATAACATCTTCACTTCCAGCTGAGCTTGGGAGTGAAAAACCCACATGCTACACAGCAGATCTATGAGAAATAATGTCTCTAACCACATCCTGCGGTTGACAAGTTTCCATTTAAACGTTTTTTTCCAAACACTACTTTTTAGTCATTTACTAATACTAACATTACTGTCAATCTCCAATGAACATAGCCTTGGGTTTGTCATTATAGGCAAGACATTTGTTATTCAATCTTTATTTCAGACTCGGGGTCCATATATCACCAACACAATGGTGATACAGTCTAGTCTACCCTCTCTCTTCTGTAAAACACCTCTATCAGTGTCTATCCCTCTGTCCTCTTCCCTCAGTGTGACAGACAGACAGCCTGGCTGGTGAATATATGTGAATGTTTTTTTTTATTAATCAGATTTTAAGTCTGAATAAAAGTTGTCAATCCACACCCATCATCTAGCGGCGGGGGATTTCAATCATGCTGACTTAAAGACACTCTTTCCATCGTAATGTGAAATGTGCTACCAGAGGGATCAATATACTTGATCAGGTTTATACCAACATAGCCCATGAGCCCAGTGTAGCCCCATCTAGGTCTCTCCCCATCTAGGTGTACCCCCATCTAGGCCCAAAGTCAGGTCTGTCAGGACGTGGCCTGAGGACGCTATCCCTGGGCTCCAGGTCTGCTTCAGCACCACAGACTGGGATATCTTTAGTGGCCCGGCAGCGCTGACGCGTGGGTCTCTGAATTATTTCACAGACTCCGTGCTGGATTATATACATTTTGTGTGGATATTGTTTCACACTGGAAACAGATCCGTGTTTTTCCAAACCAAAAACCCTGGATAACGCCAAAACTACAATCACTAGTAAGAGCCAGGAATGCGGCACATAGATCTGGGGACACCAATGCATACAACACGGCGAGGTCAGCCCTGAGAAATGGTATCAGATCTGCCAAGCTGGCATATAAAATCCCCTCTGATGGCTCCACCTTAGTCCTGAGCACTCATGTCTACGCCTACGCAACATCAACTCCAGGAAAGCGGCGGGTCCAGACGGAATCCAGGGATGGGTGCTCAAGGACTGCGCAGCTGAACTAGCACTGTCTCTGGGCTCATGCTGGGTCCCCGCACGTCTCAAGGCAGCGACAAGTCCCGGTTCCCAAGAAACCGAATGTCACAGGCCTGTGACTATACAGGCAAACATGTTGCATGTTTATATGTGATCAGTGTGTTTGCTGTCATGCTGGGTCTCATAACACTGTTTTCTATGTTTGTGAGTGTTTATGTGAGCTGATCAGATGCAGCCTCACACTTCTATAGAACCAGGCAGGCGCACACACACACGCGCACACACACACACACACACACACACACACACACACACACACACACACACACACACACACACACACACACACACAACTAACATGCACTATTGCTCGTCTCATCAAAAACTTGTTTTCAAAAAGTGTTTATCTGAAAGGTTTAAACCACAGGATGTGCTTACAGTCTTTAAAAAAAGATCCCATGCAGTCAATCCCCGCTTCCGCTGACAGCGCGCCACAGAGAGACACACCTGATTGGACAGATGATAAAAAAGCATTATACATAATAAGCACATTTCTGAAAATGTTAAACTATTCTCAACTTTTAATAGAAGTCTGATAAGAAAAACGTGAAGATCCACGCAGGGGTGATCAGGTGTGATCAATTGGCTAATTTGGGCCCTGTCCAGAGCCTGCATAGGCGGCGGCCCTGTCCAGAGCCTGGGCAGAGGCCTTTTGTGGCGGTTCTGGACAACTGTGGGTCAGACCGACTCAAGGCCGGGCACTGCACTCCCTGTGGTGGAGTGGAGGAACGCGTGTGTCTAATTTGAAGCATGTATGGATAGATGTTCCACTTTTTAAACTTTGTTTGTTGCTCCTTATTAATGGTTTCTTTCTTCCACTATGACTCACACACTCTCTACCCATTACGCTGTCCTACCATGATTATGAGTAAATTACCGTAGGTCTCCAACTACCCAGCCCATGAATTGTTGTAATTGTTATGATGCGGTAATTCCGGTAAATACAACGGAAGTTATTCAGTAACTCTAGGAAACAAAATTATGCCATTGACTGCAGGCCACCATCTGAAAAGGAGGGAACCACATAATAGGGGATGTAGACATGCATTTACAGTATAACTGATTGATTGATTACTGCATTACAGTTGTAGAATAAGCACAGGAAAGCACAGTTCAAACAAGGTCTGCTAAAGAGGATTAAAAACCCACAGCTTGTTTACAATTTACAATTTAGGCATTTAGCAGACGCTCTTAATCCAGAGCGATTTACAGTAAACAAGAACTACACATCAGATCTTGTAGATCTGCTATTTTCGGCAAAGAGGTTTGGCATAGAGGGGAAAAAAGACCAGACCAAGTATCGAGCCAAAGGTCAAGTTTACAAAGTATTGAGAGTTTAAGTGGTTAAATGTCAGAAAACACACATTATGAGCAAAAGGTGCACACCGGCCCTTGTGAGGTGCCAGCCAACGGGAAAAATACTAGTAATGAAAAAATGTATAGCCACAATGCAGAGAAGAAGCCAACGTTTCGGACAGATATACTGCCTTCAAAACACATTGAACATGAATCCAATATGTCGTGGGGGGGTCCCTGCTTCATCTCTCTCAGCCTAAACACGTTGAACATGAATCCAATATGTCGTGGGGGGTCCCTGCTTCATCTCTCTCAGCCTAAACACGTTGAACATGAATCCAATATGTCGTGGGGTGTCCCTGCTTCATCTCTCTCAGCCTAAACACGTTGAACATGAATCCAATATGTCGTGGGGGGTCCCTGCTTCATCTCTCTCAGCCTAAACACGTTGAACATGAATCCAATATGTCGTGGGGGGTCCCTGCTTCATCTCTCTCATCCTAAACACGTTGAACATGAATCCAATATGTCGTGGGGGGTCCCTGCTTCATCTCTCTCAGCCTAAACACGTTGAACATGAATCCAATATGTCGTGGGGGGTCCCTGCTTCATCTCTCTCAGCCTAAACACGTTGAACATGAATCCAATATGTCGTGGGAGGTCCCTGCTTCATTTCTCTCAGCCTAAACACGTTGAACATGAATCCAACATGTCGTGGGGGGTCCCTGCTTCATCTCTCTCAGCCTAAACACGTTGAACATGAATCCAATATGTCGTGGGGGGTCCCTGCTTCATCTCTCTCATCCTAAACACGTTGAACATGAATCCAATATGTCGTGGGGGGTCCCTGCTTCATCTCTCTCATCCTAAACACGTTGAACATGAATCCAATATGTCGTGGGAGGTCCCTGCTTCATTTCTCTCAGCCTAAACACGTTGAACATGAATCCAACATGTCGTGGGGGGTCCCTGCTTCATCTCTCTCAGCCTATAAACACGTTGAACATGAATCCAATATGTCGTGGGGGGTCCCTTCAGTAAGTTGGTTCACAGCTGCAACAATCAGGCCACAACTCAAAACCACCACGCATCTGCACATAGGTATGGTTTTGCCCACTCAATTCGTAATTAGCCTTCCAATTTTGGGGCTCTGGCTCATGGACTATAAGAAGCGAACCGGTTCAACACTGGTGGAAAAGGGGCCTCAAAGTGACATACTCGTACGGGGCCATTTGGAACTTACTCAATGACAAGAACACTTTGAGACCCACTGGTGTAGCGGAGTGTTTCCAGTGAGCCAACACATGCACAATACTGTAGCTGTAGAAGCAGCACCCTGACTCTGTTTGACCAGAATGGAATAGAGCCTAGTATCATCGGTAAAGTCAGAAGAGTGTAAACTGCAAAGAGCCTGTTGGATTCATGCTGCTGTCTAATCCTGTGTGGCCTTTCGTTGTGTTTGCAACTCCGTCGTATACGACCAAGGCTTAAAAGCATCAGACAGAAATAAATAATCTAGAAAAAGGTAAAAACAAACAAACAAAACAAAAACATAGATGTTCACAAAGACAGGGAGAGCAAGGTAAATACAAATCTAAAAACATTAACGTGCATTGATTACATTTTGTGCAGCTTCCTTCAGACAATGTAGCATGGTTAATAATAGTAAAGTGAAAGAAAAATAAATAGAGAGAGAAACAAGAGCTTAAAAAAGAAGACTCTAGTAGCCTAGGCCTAGAATAAAGGAAAGAAACTGTAGTGTTTGTGGTGAGAACAGAAAGCCGAGAGATACACTGTCTGTGCATCCTGAATGCATTGAGATATATGAGGCAATGGCAATAAAGCACTTTACCGCACGCACACGCACGCACGCACACACACAGTGTGTGTCCAGTTGTCCACCTATTGACAATTAACTCAACATGCAAAGTTGCCATCTGCTGGCCATTGGAGCGCAAGTGTGCATTTCTTTACACAGGCATTAGAATTAGATCATGTTTTTTAAACCCTGTGTATGGGTGTGAACATCTCACTTATTGCACCTACAGTACCCTGGCCTCTCTCCACTGGCTGGGGAGAGGTGGTTCAAAATAGTTTTTTAAGATTTTGCCGTTTGTTAGTGCCTCCTCTGGACGGGTCAACTGACTTGGGTTGCCTTTGCTGTTGCACGGCATAGATAGACTATGGAACAGCATTCCCTCTGTGTCAGATCTAAGCTTAATGGCCGCGCTCTTTTTAAGTCCAGACTCAAAACTCTCTTTTAGTGTTTGTATCCTCCTGGTGTGGCTGCTTTTGTCTTGTGTCCATGTATGTCTTGTTGTAGTTCAGTGTTTGTTGTATTTGTGAGTTAGCTTGGCACTCTGGTCAAGATTGGTTGTTTTTAAGTGTGATTCAGGCATTTGAAAATGGTTTACCAAAATGGATTGATTATAAAAAAGTAAATAATGCTTATTTTATTGTTTCAGAACAAATTCAGCAATTGATTATCAAAAGACATGTTTAGCACTACATTCAGTGAAGTAATAAACACATTTGCAGTGATAATGAAAATAGATAAAGAAATGCCAAGGAAAATATAAAATAAATACCACTGATTCATACAAAAAACAAAGAAAAGGGCTTACAATCTGTTGTTTAAAGTACACAAGTTGTCAGGATAGACATACTGTATTTTCAGCATGCAACAAAGTCTAATCAGCCATTATGACACTATCAAGGCCTGGCAAAATACATTTCAGTCAACTAAATCAACTGTAGGTTTAAAACTTGAAATGTTCTGATGAATTGAAAATGGAGGACCCTGATGTAAACAAGTCTTAGTGCATTTTCTGGTTTTATCTTATGTTAGATAAATTCTGATATGTTGTTTACACGTCATGTCAAGTTGGCCACTCCATCATATTCTGTTGTTCAACACAGATAGAACTTTGGCCCAGACCGTGTTCCATATAGGTCATATTTTGTCATCTTGCCCTTTTATCATCATTTTACTCTTAGCCTACTGCCTGTTTACTCCGGGTTGTTCTCCTCATCCTATTTATGTCATGTCACCATCCACGTGCCTAATCATCTCAGCCCTATATTATCCTTTATATTATTTTGTCATACTTATATTATGGATTTCCTGACACCACATTCAGATTTAATATCTTATATCTTGTTGACTCCTTATTTGGTCTCCATACTGTCTGTCCCCAGTCAAGTTAACTCGCATACTGAGAGGCCTATTTTGATTTGAGACTACATGTATTTGACCTTGATGCCCAGTGAGAAAGTAGATAGCCGGGCATTTCTCTGTTAAAGAGTTCACAGCTAGCAGGGAAAGAATGTTATCTTCAGGTTGCCATAGCAACGCCAGCCTCTGTGCTTTCCCGGTCTATGGCCCTCAATGACGGAACCAAGGAAGATGTCACGATACCAGTCTCATCATCCATGTGCTGGTCCAATGAGTGCTCGACAACCAGCACCACCGTGGGATATTGCGGAAATGAACTATCTATTGAGCCAATGAACTGTTATCAACAACTGACGTGATCTACAGTATTAATGCCAGTAACATACTGTGAAGAGTTGGGTTCAGTTCGGATCCATATTGGAACAATTGAATACTCTAAATTATATTGATGTATTGTACTATTATTATTATTATCTGAACCACGTAGCACAGTCTCTATGTAAATTGACTTTATTACCTACTAAAAATTACAGTTAAAACCTGAAACTCCTCTCAGAACTTTATTTCATCTGCCTCCAAATTCTTTTTTAAGGTCTTTCTATTTTTTATGGTACAGTGACTGTCAGTCAGATTTAAAGGGCTACTCACTCATTTTTAAGGTAAATACAGCACGGTATTTGGTCTCCCTGCTGGGTTATTGAAGGTATATATTTACAGTCCTTTCTAATTAACATTACAAAATAGATATAATTTATTTTTATCTATTATCTTATTCTTAGCAGATTTTGTATTGACCTGTACCTTCCTTGAACTGTATACCCATTCTGCAAACTGTTAATACAATTTACAAACTGTTAATACGATTTTCAATCAATCAATCAATCAATCAATCAATGATTGATTGATTGATCCCCATCTCATTTTTATATAGTAAGCTAAAACAATATGTACATAAAACATAAACTGAGGTGGTATCATTTGAAACTGAGGGTACCAGGCCCCCTTCTGGCACACCTGTGGTGCCGGGCCTGCTAAAACTAAATCGAAATGCTGTCAAAATCAACAATGCGGAAGTTGCCCTGTATCCCCAGAACCTTCTACTTTGGCTCGTTATCTCTGCCAGGCCGAAGGCTGGGAGGCAGAGCAGAGATCATTGCTTGGGTGCTGTGGTGGTGTGCTTCTCTGCATAGTCAATGGCCTTCTGGACCCATGTCTGAGTTGGGTCAACACAGAACTTCATCTTATTCTTCATTGAGAAACTAGAACAGACAGAGAGATAGAGAAACATTTTCATCATTTAAGGTGTTTCACTTTTCATTTTGTTTGTTTATATTTATGCTATTACAAAATACTAGCATTTTGCACTATAAAGTAAAGTAACTATAAGTACTCAAGTACTGTACTTATTTTTGTATTTTTTTAATTATTTTTTTTGATTAGAATTGTCTGTCGGTCTGAGCTGTCAAGTTGTTATAACTATCTCTTTCTCTCCGTCTCTCATGGGTTTATATGTCTTTAGGAGATGCATAGGTGGGTGGAAACATGTGTGTGGAGGAAGGGGGCGTTGCTATAGAATTAGCCTTGGAAACCCAGACTTAGGTGTTAAGAGAGGCCATGCGCGTGACATCATTGACAATGATTGTGCGTGTGGTGGCACGGTCATGTCACCATAGGCATGTTCTTTTTTTAAACTTAATTTTTATTTGCAGGTAAACATAAAAATAAAAAACATTAAATGACAGTTACAGTGCAAGGGTTCAAAATATATCATTAATAAACAACGTATTCCAGTCCATTTATGAATGTCCATCATTGTTAACAACGGTGTCGTTCTGTTGGTTTCTATATTCAGTCCATTTCTTTGTAGTCTCAGTGTATGAGTTAGTTTCCCCATTACAAATATCTCCTCCACAATGCTCAGCCACTGCTCACAAACTGGAGGTTCTGGTTTGTACCATAACCTTGTAACTGCTTTTTTACTAGCTGCCAATAATACTTTGACCATATCTTCTCTCTGTGTGTTATCCTGTGTCAAATCACCACCAGAGACATGTTCAATTTATAATTTTGTTGAATAGCCATGCTATATAGGGCTCGGTCCTTAGGTGCCACAGCACAAGAATAAAAATAAACAGAATACCCCTCGCTTGTGGTGAGAGGAAGCATCATGTAGTAGGCCTGTGAGAACATGAAAAAAAAACCTGTTCAGATGTATGGAAATGGACTGTGGTTCATTTTGAGAACTCAAAGCTGTGTTAGGCAATGACAGTTGCAGTACATAATAGGCTAGTATGCTCATCATAGGGGTCTGGGGACCACAGGGTTCCTCTTTGAAGGGCTTCAATCCCCAGCTAAATTAATGATAGTTTGGTCTGTACTACATGAGTGTACAAATTGACACTAGTCCCAGAAGTGTACAATAATGTGCACATTTGTACACTCAGTTATGGTGGTCCATGAGCTACATTGTGTGTGAGTCCTGTTAAACGACGTTTTGGTCGTCTGATCAGGACGGAGTAAAGAGCAACATTTTTGCCAAGTTTCCGACAGTGTGCTTTTCTGCTTTTCAAAGATTCCCTTTTAATAAATGCACTTTTGTCCTACGCACCTGCAGTCAACAACCTTATGAGGTGTGCATTGGCCTTTATCTGTAGGATCTTATTTTATTTTTATGCCAAACACACTCATTCTAGATCAGAAGATAACATCTTCACTTCCAGCTGAGCTTGGGAGTGAAAAACCCACATGCTACACAGCAGATCTATGAGAAATGACGTCTCTAACCACATCCTGCGGTTGACAAGTTTCCACTTAAACGTTTTTTTCCAAAACTACTTTTTAGTCACTTACTAATACTAACATTACTGACAATCTCCAATGAACATGGCCTCGGGTTTGTCATTATAGGCAAGACATTTGTTATTCAATCTTTATTTCAGACTCGGGGTCCATATCACAAACACAATGGCCATACAGTCTAGTAGTCTATACCCTCTCTCCTCTGTATAAGCCCTCTACTCAGTGTCAGACAGACAGACAGACAGACAGACAGACAGCCTGGCGTGTGTGTGTGCGCGTGTGTGTGTGTGTGTTCCTAAATAGAAGCCCCACTTGATCACACTACAGCATCACGCAACAGTAGCATCACTTTGATCTTGTATATCTGCTACTTTTGAGCTTGTAGATCTGCTGCTTTTGAGCTTGTAGATCTGCTACTTTTGATATTTTTTAATTTGAATCCTGAAAAGTGAACAGTTGTGGACATAATGAGATTTCACCCGACACAGACAATATGGGTGTTTATGAAATGTTTATTGAAATACACATTTCCGATGACTGAGACCCTCAAAGCTCGCTAGTTGCTTCACAAAGGTCTGGAAGAGAAGAAACACTCACAGTACATTTACAGTGAGCAGTTTTTTATTGTAATCCTAATCGATGTTGTCATAAAAAGACAATAACTTTACAGTACGTACATGTAATGTAAAAAGATTGTTGCTAAAAGGCTAACTAGCTACAGAACTTACATGCTGGTGGTTACCCTGTTTAGTCATAATAACTTAGTTTTAATTTATTTTCCATTTAGTTTTCGTCTGTGAAAAGAGGTAGTCGACGAACATTTTTCGTCTGTTTTAGTCGACGAAAACAACACTGATCCAGACTAGAGGGGGTATCAATATGTCAATATTACTGACTACTGATTACTGACACTATGTAATATGGAGCATTAGGAGTCCAACTAGTACTACTGGGCCAACCTAACTTGTTTGTAAACGAGTCAGGGATGTGCCGATGAGACATTTTGGCCGATATCGATATCCGATATAATTAATTGCTGTTAAGGCCGATAACCGATAATACATATGATCTCATTATGTATTAAAAAATATAATACATTATGTCCATTCTGACAAATACATGTACTGTAACAGCGTATCTGCACTGCAGGCTTAGGCAAGTCAGATTTAACTTTAATACCTTTTATATTTAATATTGTGAGCTTGTAGATCTGTTCAAGCTGTTACTTTGGGCTTGTTTATCTGTAAAGACAGACCGATTAATCGGACCGATGAATTAATCGGTCTGATTGATTAATCGAACCGATGCCGATTAATCTAATCAACTAGAATCGGCCGATACCGATCTGTTTGCCGATTAATCTCCCATCACTATAAACGACTAATACGTTTTAGGGGTAAATATGCCACAAAGTTGTGGAATCTGTATTATTTTTATGCCTGCACAACAGCTGGTTTTTAATTTGTGTGGGGGACGGGGACAGGAATGGACTAATTGTAGTAATTCAGCAGTCCAGTCAAGCCCTAAACAAACACACAGCCTTCATTATTATTATTCTGTATTTTTATCCCACGATTTTGTAACCCTTTTTTTTTTTCACCCGGTGTCAATTCCCTGAGCTGTAATCTTGGGCACTATGCTCTCCCTCTGCCAACCTGGGGAGAGCCCCGAACTGAGCTCATGCTTCCTTCAATGCGTGAGGAGTGAGCAGGCCGATTCTCATCCCCTGACAGGGGGGAGTTTCCCCGGTAGGACGTAGCGTGTGGAAGGAACACGTTATTCCAACCAGTTCCTTTTCCCTCCATCAGGCGCCCCGGCTGACCAGGGGGAGGCAGTATAGAGACCAGGATTACGGCATGTTTTGTACCACTACCTACTCTTAAGGGGACATGTGCAAGAACATGCAAATTCCACACAGAAAGGCCGTTTCGCCACAAATCGATTTGTGCTACTGTTATCTACTACAAATACTATTAACATTGACTGACCAGTGATGTAAACAGGTTTTCAATGTAATGAGTCCTGGGTTTCAGGGATGGTCTTTTAGATGTGTCCCAAGTTCATTTTATGAGTCCCACTTCAATGACATATTTTGCCAATTTTTACAAATTGCAGCATTTAACTCCCATTTTATATGTGGTTGTATTCATGTAGAAAACAGAAGAAGACATGATGATTATAACTAAAGCTAGCAAAATAAACTAGAATAAAAAACAGTACAGTAGTGCATCCTGTGGATGCAGAGGTCGTTGTTTACAACCAAGATGACTAGACTACACACATTATAACAATGAATACATCTGTCATCACTATCATGTTTATAGCAAAAAGCTAAGCTATATATTTTTGTATTATATAATAAATACTATTGCAGAGCATGCCTGCTCTAGAAGAGTTGCTAAATCCAACACATGATACTGGTCTAGCTGTGTACAGTACATACCTATATTCTGGACCATTTGCTGCATGTCACTCCCCTGCTCGATGTTTTCTGTTCTCTCCACTGTACCTGTATCAAATAAAGGCTCAGAAAAGCCCATAAGATTAATAAACAAAAAACAAATAGTTATTCTGAGTGATCACTTTTATCCTATGATGAAACATTTCTATCCTGATGTGAGTGGAATCTTGTAGAATGAAAATGCCACCATCTACAGGCCATGAGGGGTCACTGAACGGTTTGATGGGTATAAAAGTGATGTGAATTGATTGATTGAATACTTCATTAGATAGAAATGCAAACAGCACAAGGTATAGTCAATCATACATTTGGGTGTAAAGGGTCATATTCTATAACTTTACAGTGACCAGACCTCACCCAATTGAACCCCTCTGGCAGATTTTGGACTAACGTGTTGTGACACATGGAGCTCTCCACCACGATCATCAAAACACCAAATCAGGGAATATTTTCATTCTTCCTGTATAGTTCTAGACTTGTAGAATCTATTCTAGGCCAAAGTCAAGTGCATTGAAGTTGCTCTGGCAGCTCCTGGTGGCCCAACACCTTATTAAGACATTTTATTATTTTTTTCATTTGATTTGTCACACGTCTGATGTCACATGTAGGTTAAAGAATGTCAATATGGCATTAAAGGCATGTGGTATGAATCCATCTCTGTCTTTGACCAGATAGTGGCCTCGTGGCTAGAGTGTGCACCCTGAAACTGGGAGGTCGGGGTGCGAGCCCCGGCTGTCTCATACCAAAGACTGTAGAAATGGAACCCAACGCCTCCCTGCTTGGCATTCAGCATCAAAGGGTTGGATTGGGGGGTTAAATCAACTAATCAAATGATTCCCCAGCGCGGCTGCAGCTCACCGCTCCTTGGCTGCGGCTCACCGCTCCAAGAGATGGGTCAAATGCAGGGAACAAATTTCACTGAGGTGTGTGACAAATCGTACGACTTTGACTTTGATCTCTAAACTATGCACACACCTCTGGCAAGGAATGCTCTGAAAATGTAGAGACCCTGAGAGGACTACCTGAAAAACTGTAAGACCTGTGTTGCCGTGTGCTATTTGATCCAGGCAGATGTGTTTTAAAGTCATCAGTAGACTCTGTGGTCTGACTTATTCATATTGTTGCATAGTATGTTAAAATAAGTTCAACTGGAATGAGCTTTTCAACATGGAACAGACCTTGCTGTAATGATGGACTGAAAAATAAAGTTCTCTGTGAAATCCTCACAGTGAACACAATTCTGCTCTGTCCATGACACTGTCCATGGTGCTGAATCTCTCATCTCAGAACAGAGACTGCATTTGAAAGCTTAGTTTATTTACACCTCTAGTGTTTTTAACTCAAGGCTTTTAAGTACATTTAATATTGAGATGTTAATTTTAATTGTTTGTTGTGTTATTTACAAGATGGTTTGGCCACCATCAACTTGTTGCATGTGTCGTAGAGAATTGTAGTTGAATATGTTTACATGATGAAGCAGCATGACTGTTGTACTTTTAAGTACCTTTATAGCCTTTCTGAATGGCCATTGATGTTGATGCTATCAGGAGTCCTTGCCACACCTTAGCTTTTCTTGAATTGACTCGCCAAACTTGTCAATACAGTACATGTTTGTGAAAATCAACTTAGTTAATATTAATAAATACATTTGTACATAATATGCATGGTGAATGTGAATACAGGTAAAGCGGGGGCACTTGTATTTTCTCATTTACGGCACATTATACACGTAATATTGTGGTATGACAGTTACACCTGGCCCAAAGTCAAAATCAGTAACTCTCCCACAAACATTCTGGAAGACACAGACTTGAGCTGGCTATCTAACCCATGATACATCAAGGTATGACAAGCACTTGTGATTACCTGGACATGGCTGTTATTTGTCCAACAGTTGATTATATACAAAATAGCACTGACATTTCAATGACTTTATAGCCTATGACCGTTATCTAATGCACACCATAGGACAAGAATGTTTAGCAGCCTATTTGTTGGCACAGGTCTATTCAAGCTGATTTGAGAAAAATAATGTTTTTCGCTCACAAGCCCTAAAGCAACAAAATATGCTCATCAATAAGTAGTACTATAAACAAATCTCTGCTGACTGAAATGCTAAACATCCATTACTGTGGAAAACACATCGTGAAAGGCAGTGAAGGCACCTACCCAAATCACAATAACTAGTAGGTAGGCTATGACATAATGTCTGAAATATATATAAATTCCTCATTACCATAATAAACAAAGCAATTTGTTTATGAGGACGTTAACGCCCTCATAAACAAAATGTAAACAGCCGAGTTAGCTTGGAAGCTAACGGTTAGCTTTCAAGCTAACAGCAACGTTTAAAAACATAAGGCAAAAGAAAAATATTGACACACGTCACCATGATTATTTACCTGGCACTGTCCTTTGGTCGTGTGGAGATGTCGCCATGACAACACAAATACACAAACCTAGTGTTGATATCTCGCGTGGTCCACCCATAGAGTATATAAAAGGGGTCCACCTGCAACCATGTTTGTTGATATGGGTGACGTCAGAGCGTTCTGTGCACAAACCCGTTGCTATGCATCAGCCAATGGGCAACGGGCGACCAACAGAATAAAGCCTGGCTGTACACGGCTGTTACCACATCACTTCTTTGGGAGAGACAGTACAGCTCAGAACCTTAGCAGTAGAAGACCTATCCATTATGATGGCGGTGACACGAAGTTATTACTCTGGTAGTTTCAATGCTGTGGTCGACCACTCAGACCTGGCGGAGACGGAGGAGTGCAGGGAGGAGAGATGGAGGATCAAGGAGGATGAGTGGCAGGCCAAAACCGTTCAGAGATACTGTGGCGGGCCTCACCTGCAAACCCCATCACCGCAGAGGCCCACGGCTTTGACGCAGAACCTCACAGAACTACTGCCACTACCGCAAAGGGCCCCTCGGCGGAGACGGCACCAGGGCGACCCAGAGCGGACCACCCCACAGATCACACCGAGTGAGGGAGGCAATGGGAGCCGAACAACAGTCCCATGGTTGTGCTTGACTCCGATCCCACCTCGTACATGGAAGCCCACCAGACACCCCAACACCAATCAAAAGAACGAGAAGTGGAACCTGGACGCAAAGAAAAAGACTCTCATCATTGGGGACTCGAACTTGAGTAACATCCCACCTTTCACACAGACCGACTTGCAGATCGAAAGTTATCCAGGAGCAAAGTTCCAGCATGCTGTGGAGCTACTCAAGAAAGTGAAACCCAACACCCAGGTCGAAACAGTTGTTCTATCGTTCGGGATCAACGAGCGTTCCCGGCGTACAATGACCACAGCACAAAAGGCCATGGAATTGGCAGTGGCAACGGCCAAAACAGCTTTCCCAGCAGCAAAAATCATTGTCCCCCTGGTCACCTTCTCTGAGCGCCTGGAGCAGAGTGAGAAGAGGATCATGTGGGACCTGAACGCCACCATTACAGCCCAGAACCACCTCCCCAAACTCCAAGAGCGGGACTTCAAAACCGGGAGAGACAACATCCACTGGACAGCTGAGACAGGGAGAAAGATGCTAGACCATTGGCTAGCCCATTTAAACTGAGAGCTCAAGACCCTGTACCCCCCCCCCGGCCCTTTTAAGGGCCACTTCCACTCCTTTTGCTGTGACCTTGCCGTGGTGGAGTGGCTTAGTGATTCAGTGACCCTGGAACCTATCGTGGTGGCGGTTGACCTGTGGTTTAACCAGCACCGGATTGGTCACAGGAGAGAGTCCAAACTAACAACAGCAATATCCCTTTCTGTATTTCACCAACCAAGTCACAGCTCCACTGTACAGTATTTTTTTGCAATGCTGCCTGTCAATTTAGCCGGAAAATGTGACACAATATGCATAAAAAGAGGAAATATAATCTGATTATTAATGGTACATACACCAAGTAGAATGTTTGCAAAATATACATGCTATACAAAATACAATGCAACATACTATTCTACTGCAGTCAAATTAGGCATTTAAGTTTTCCCAGTCTGACTTCGAAAATAGCATTGCTCATTTCAGGTGCATACTGTACATAAACCATGTTCTTAATGGTGTTAGAAATGTTGACTGCTATACAATAAACACATCATGTCTGAACATAATATTACCTGAGCGAAAAAAGGGGATCAAATACACTTTCTGTCCTATTCATTCAATACTGCTTTAAGAGCGGGATCGAGAGTCTGATGTTCAAGGCTTAATAACACAATAAGCTAAAGGCTGAGATAAAAGTAAAGCTGATCAAATGTCATCACATGAGAGATGGCAGGTTCATCTTCTCAGAGCTGAGAGACAAATCTAGACCCAAACCTTTCACTTTGCCATTGATTGTTCATGTCAATATTTGTAAAAATCCTGCATTGAAAACTTCTTAAAAGTTACAAAAGTATTGCCATCAAAATACACTTACAGAACCAAACATAAAAGCCCTCAGGCCTAGTGACGCCAACCTCCTTGGCGAGAGAACCCCATGGAATGCACTCTCCAATACTCCCAGAGAAGCCCCCACCCTCAAATATTCAAACCACTGTCAATGTCGGATACAGCAAAATGTACATGTATGTATGTTTATTCATTGCATCAATAAAAATAAGTGATAAAAAAAACCACCCATTCAATATGGCTTTCCCCAGCTAACTCCAGCTCCACTCATCATTCCACAGTTTTTGATTTTATTCATTGATTGATTGATTGAAATCTTTATTTCACAGTATGTAGAATGGGTAGAATGTACATTTCAAACGTTAATACAAAAACTATTACTTGTGGACAAACGCTGAACCCCTAATTGCTCCTGATGTGCAGGTTTCCTTCACCATTGGTGTATGAATGTGTGTGAATGGGTGAATGTAATGCACAAAAAAAATCCCCAAAAAACATTTTGGATAAAAGCGCTATATAAATGCCACCATTTACAATATTATAACATTGGTGAGGATCAATTATAGGAAGATAGGTTGAAAATTGGTGACGCCGCCCTTTATGTATAATAGAGTACATGTACTTGGTTACTTTCAACCACTGCATGAAATAAGATGAGAATATATACGTACGGTACCATTTTCTAATTCATCAAGTCATCATCGTTCACATCTGTGTTTTATTTTGGCATTTATAAATTAAAAATCACACCCGTGTGAACTGAGTGGTGTAAGGTTTTATATAGCATGATCAGCTGTGGTCTGACGTAATGTCTGACGTAATGAAATCACACAAAATATGTTAAGTAAAAAAAGCTATAATTTTTGATAAATGTATGTATCACACCTGGATGTGATTTCACAACTGGCTGTTTTTGCGCAGAGAAAATGACCACGGTTGCTACGGTCATCCAGTTCACCCGGGTGTGATTTAATTACGTCAGAAATTATTTTGAACATAGCAACCATGGTCATTTTTTTATGCACACAAAAGCCAGTTGTAGGAGTGGTTTACACCACTCAAAAAGAGTACACATGGTTCAGTTAACAAACAAGTATAAAAACACAAATAGTGACCCTTTGTGCAGCACCTGCAGACCTTCAGATGTGGCACAGCTTCTCTCCCAACTGTCAAAACCACTTAAGCCCTATACAGTTGGGTGCCACCGATATTGTCCCTTATTATTTGACCCATTTAGGCCTGACCTCAAAATTTAAAAAAAAAATCCTTCTAAATCCTCCAGTTTTCTGAAATAAATATTTTCACGATTTTTCAAAAATAGCAGACCTACAAGCTCGTAGCGCGCCACTCGGTGGCGCGCTATGAGCTTGTAGATCTGCTATTTTTCAATAGCTAAATTATAACAATGTTTAAAACACCAAAAGGGGTTCCCGCCCAAAATGGGTTAACTGTCCTTTTGCGCAGATCACGCAAACCTCAGCAAAAAGAAAAGGACAATATCGATGGCCTCCAACTGTACCAGCCTACGTGGTGTTGTGAGAACGTCGATCTATTTTCATTATTTTGGTCCTACAGTGACGCCAGGCTGAAAGTGGTTGTTCCCCTTTCCTCCCTGGCTTAGATCATGTTGGAGCTTTTGCCTTATTTTTGTTTAAAGGAGAATTCCATGCTAGAAGGCTTTCTTACCTTGTTACGTCCCCACCAAAGAGGTCCAGGTGTTATTTTGTGCTAAAGTGCATTATTGGCTATTTCCCCTAATATAAGTCCTCAATGGGGGTTGGGTCTTTGTGCTAATTCGCTTATTTATTTCCATCGAAATTAATAGTAAAGTGTGCTGCTTGGGATACCATTTACATTATGAAGAGAGGATATGTACAAAAAAAAAGGTTTTTGAGCGATTGCAATAAGCGAATTAGCACCCCAATGCCCCATTCAATTCAATGTAATGCAATTCAATTCAATTCAATTCATTGAGGGCTTATGGTAGGAGAAATAGCCAATAATGCGCTTTTGCACAAAATAACACCTAGGCCTCTTTGGTGGGGACGTAACAACTAGGCCTACAAATAAAGGTAAGAAAGCCTTCTAGCATGGAATTCTCCTTTAAGATGAGCTCATCCACATCACTGACAGGTGCCCTGAAAACAATCATTAATTAAAACACCCAGTGCAGTAGTTTTCCTCGTGTACCAGAGAATAGAATATACCCCTTAAAACATTCACAGCAAAGTATTTAAACCTTTTTTTGTGAATTTTATCTGTATGGTAAAGTATGTTTACATACTAACATACTTACTTAGCAGGCATAAAATGTCAGCACTTGACTTGCACAGGAAAACCCCCATTTCAAAAGACATGCCAGGAAGCCCCCATAAGAGAAGATTCTTACGGCTCTAGCAATGATTCTCAACCTGTTTAATTTCACAGGCATGTTTAGTTTGACATGCATTAGTCTACGGACCCCCATGTAATGGCATTTCTATCTCTGAGACCCCAATTTATATTGTAAAATTAATGTTAATTTAACTCTGAGAGTGTACAAACGGGTCCATTTGTACACTCTCAAAGTTACAGACCCATAAGGGTCCATTTGGTTCCTAACTATCATTTAGCTGGGGACCCCCTGGAACTCCCGCAAGGACCCCTGGGGGTCCCCAGACCCCACTTTGGGAACCACTGCTTTAGAAAGGCCCCCCATTTGAATACAAAAGCACTCCATTCTCAATAACATGGAAACATGATCTGTGATTTCAAATTTAACAATACACCGAATCTGTAATAATCCTTGAACTGAAAGTAAATTTGCCTTTTATTTTAATTAATTAGATCATTTTCCACTTTATATTAATTCATAATAATAAATAATAATAATAATAATGAAGTGCTTGAAGTATAAACATCACAAAACCAACAAAAAACTAACAAGAGCGTGTACTTTCCAAGACAAGTGTAACGGGCAATCTTACTAACGGACATTAAGTCAGTCGCTCTTCATGCTCTCTCCTTTGGAAGGCAAAACCTGAGTACAAATCATAGTGTCCACTGACATTCAGACCCCCCCCCCCCCGCCCTCCCCCCACACCCACCCACACTGTCATTGCCTGTGTGTCCACAATCGTCCCCACGTGTTGTACGAGTACAAAGAATCTACTGGAGCTACTTCCAGAAGAGAATGTTCCAGAACAGCAGCCAGCAGGGGTAGACCATCAAGGACACCAGAGGGTAGACCAGAGAGCCGTACAGGCAGTTGTCCAGGATGCCCTGCGAGATGACGGACAGGAAGAGCATCCAGCCCTCCATGAAGCTCACGGGCGTCTCCTGCAGCTCCTGGAAGAAGAACACGCAGAAGAGGAGCGTGCAGGCGGGGCTGAGGGCGATCATGATGAAGGCTGACAGAGCCCTGCATGGGGGGAGGGAGGCAGGAGGGAAAGAAGAAGCATGTTAGTATGTACTAATATGAAGGCTGACAGAGCCCTGCATGGGGGGAGGGAGGCAGGAGGGAAAGAAGAAGCATGTTAGTATGTACTAATATGAAGGCTGACAGAGCCCTGCATGGGGGGAGGGAGGCAGGAGGGAAAGAAGAGTTTTAGTCTCTTGAATAGTTTTCATTTAGTTTCAGTCACGTTTTAGTCACCTGGAATGTCTTAGTGTTAGTCTAGTTTTAGTCGACTAAATATCATAAGAATTATGTCGACTAAAATGTATTTTGGCAGGCCTTGATGCCGTTGTAATGACTGTTTTTACACTTGCTGAAAATAGTCGATCGGCTATTTTCAGCATGCAACCAAGTGTAAAATGACTTATACTGGATCTCTTGTTCACTAGTCCCTTCCTAAGGTTGAGTCTAGTTTTTATTTGTTGACGAAATTGTCAATATATTTAGTCTTAGTTTTAGTCATCGTAGCTTAGTTTTCATTTAGTTTCTAATTAGTTTTCATCCGTGGAAAAAGGTAGTCGACGAGCATTTTTCGTCTTAGTTTTAGTCGACGAAATCAACACTGATATGTACTACTATATATCATAGTATGTACGACTCGTGGGGCAACTTGTAAAGTCCCAAATCGTTTAGGTTCCAAAAGGAACACAAATTGTTTCATCGTTTAGTTATTTTGAAATGGTGAAATTTGAGTGAATTTCAGGGAAGGAACCAACTACTTAATTCCAGGTACTCCATTATCCAGCACTAAGCAAAGTGAAAGACAAAAATTAATAATGGTGCGTAGAGTGTATTACTTGGGTACGTGGGGTGTGATGTAGGCGGCCATGGGCACCAAGGTGACCGCCAAGATGAAGCCCAGGGAGAAGTTGATGAGGGCGGTGCAACCCAGCAGCACAGCCAAGTACAACACAGCCACCAGCTTCAGAACCTTCCAACCCTGCTCGGTACCCTGCCCTGTCAGGAGCCTGGTGGTGGAAGGTTACAACAGCACAAACAAACAAACAAAAAAGAAAGAAAGAAAAAGTCATTGACACCATAACCTTTTACACTCGCGTGCCTAAAATAGCTGTTCTACTGGTTCGCAACACATGGCGGACGCAAAGCTGAGGTATTAATGTTTTCAGTGTGCCACACCATTGTACAACGGAGCATAACTTAGCCAGTGACCAATGCAAAGAAGGCCATTCAAAGACCTTAACCTCTTCCAAGCCAACAGCACCATCTAGTGGTTGGCACTAGGGCTTTCACTTCTAGTGATTTTACTAGTTGACTAGTTGCCTAGTTTACTAGTCGACTAGTTGTTTAACTATGCCTACCTATTATGTAAAAATAATAATAATATTTTTTACATATAGTTTTACATAATAGTTGTACATTTAAAAACGGTGTACATTGGTGACTATAACTATAATCTAGCTGATCTTGAGGCCTACAAAAACGGGGGAAAAGAAAATATATATTTTCTTATCAACTAGTCAACTAGTACCAAGGTCGACTAGTGGATTTACTAGTCGACTAGTTGAATAGTCGACTAGTTGCTTAACCCATTTTGGGGCGGGAACCCCTTTTGGTGTTGGCATTATGTTATGCTTTAGCTATTGAAAAATAGCAGATCTACAAGCTCAAGCTCACGAGCTTGTACGTAGGTCTATTTTTGAAAAATCGAAGAACGACTGACATAGAAACCTAGCTTTTTCAGAAAACTGTCAGGATGTAGAAGACATTTTTAGAATCTGATCTCAGGTCAAAATGGGTTAAAGGCCTAGTTTTCAGCCTGCGCTGTCCTTATTTGAAGCGACACCACCAGTATTGACCTACTCCCGGGAACACTGAAGCATATCAGGGGCGTATGTTAGATCCATGTGTTGTGATCATCACAAAGGACAGTTCCATGAAATATGGGACTACTTTTATTTGTATATTAAAAGGATGGTTGCATTAACAAGTTGTATTTCTAAGACATTACAGATGATATAATCACTATTGTCAACAACAGAATGTGGAGGCGTGTAGTTTTCGACTGCTAGATTTGTTTTGTGTTTGTTCTTGTCTTTTTCTTTTGTGTAAGTCGTGTGTATTTTGTATGCTTAATAGAAAAATCATTAAAAAACATTGATGACAAAAAAATAAAAAAATAAATGTAATCTCGCCCTATAGGCAGGGAATGAGTAAACTATGTTAGCTTAGCCTCGGTCCCAGGCTTACTTATCTGTGTCTTACTTATCTATGTTAGCTTAGCCTCGGTCCCAGGCTTACTTATCTGTGTCTTACTTATCTATGTTAGCTTAGCCTCGGTCCCAGGCTTACTTATCTGTGTCTTACTTATCTATGTTAGCTTAGCCTCGGTCCCAGGCTTACTTATCTGTGTCTTACTTATCTATGTTAGCTTAGCCTCGGTCCCAGGCTTACTTATCTGCGAAAAGAAAAGCCTGGTCACAACGTAAGGCAGAGAAGCGGCGGACGTATCCTCCGGAACATCCGTCAGATGTATTTCCCCCGGATACGATATTTTCCCGACCAATCACAACACTTGTTTCATTCGCGGAGAATGTAAACTGATTTGTAAAGCATCAACGTCATTTCCTTGGGCGATACTTCCGCAAAAATTCTGCAACTTCCGCCCAAATAAATGATAGTCTTTACAGCGTAGGTCTTGCCCAGGGTGATGTTAGCTAGCATCAGCGTCTACCTGTTTGTGTTGTGAGGAAGAGCAAGGCCTGCCGTGTAGATGGCAATGACCGTCAGCACCACAGCCTCCGTCTCAGACACGGGGAAGTGCTCCACGGCCATCTCCTGAGAATGGATGGGCAGCGTGTACAGAGCTGCACCTGTGAGGTGGCTGATCACCAGTGGCGTCAACACAGACAGCACCCCCGGACTGGAGGGCTAGTGACACAGTGGACAGAAAAAGAAGAAGAAGAGAGTGTTGATTTTGACAGCAAATTTTGATCTTTAGTTTTAGTCATAGCCTCTTGAATAGTTTTCATTTAGTTAGTTAGTTTTAGTCACCCGGAATGTTTTAGTCGACTAAATATCATACGATTTTAGTCGACTAAATCTACAGTTGATTTAGTCGACTAACATGTATTTTGGCGGGCCTTGATGCTGTCGTAATGACACTTGCTGAAAATAGCAGATCTACAAGCTCACAACACGTCGCAGCGCGACGCGTTGTGAGCTTGTCACTTACACGATAATGTGTGTCACTTACACACGATTATTCATTATCTTCTTTTGTTTGTTCTTTTGTCATGAAATAAAAGGAGACGGCAAAGAGATAGATAGAGAAAGAGAGTCTGTCTAACCTGCTCGATGTCATCTTCTTCTCTTGGTGGAGGAGATACAAGTTGAACCCATAGATCTAAGGCCTGTATCATTGGTCAAGGGCGCCCACATTTAGATTTAACACACTTTTATCATTGTTTAATTTTACCTATCAAATAAAATGGCATCAAAGTCTTCCAAGTTTATACTGAATGTGTGCAACAACAAGTCTATATTTATCCATTTCAGGTTTCCATCCAATCCAATTGATGTAAAAAATATCACCAAAAGATGCTTGCCACGGCGATAATTCTTCATCAATGTCTTCATCGTTATGCTAACATGCTGTCTTCATCAGTGTAGTATGTCGAACTCACAGATGTTATAGTTAATTTCCAAAGTGTTCAAATTATTTTGTGCAATTTAATGGTCAGCTAGATGATGATAAAAAGGTGAGTATGTGAATACCAATCATAGTAGGCCTACCATTTCAGGAATTGTTTACTAATGAATTACATTGTTTCGGTACTTTGGTGTTTAAACTTTTAGCATTCCTACTTTCTCTAGTGTTAACTCTAAACAACTATCCTCTCTCTCTCTCAATTCAATGCAATTTAAATGAAGGTGAAGTAAAACTAAAATGCACTAAATCGCGGCGAGTTGGTAAACTGGCGAGTTCTCCGGACACCCTCCCAATGACGAGGTTGGTAGTACATAGCATCTGTCGGTGAGTGAGTAGTACTGTATGTGTGTGCATGGGTGATATTGTAAAACGCAAGACGCTGTACAAATATCGTACCATTAACATTTACCAAAAGGATACACGAAGCAACAGTATCAGAGCAAGCAGGCCGAAGGCTGGCATGTAGTAACCGATGGAGACGAAGCGAGAGAGCGAAGGCATGAGATAGAAGAAGTAGGACTGGTGGAGGCGTTCCAAGAGATTATTGAGTTTACGAAACATTCCTTCGAAGAGCCTGTGGAAAACAAAACACGGTCCAGTCCAGATTAGTGCTGCACAATTAATCGGAAAAAAAAGGTCGCGATCTAGATTCAGACACCTATGAGATCTCATTTCTAAATTTGAGCGAGAAACGTGCAACACTGGTGGTTGGCTGTCCAATTCATTTTAGTTACTCTTGTGTTTTAGCTACAAGAGAGGGATTTTAAGAGAGGTTTAGGTCAAGCATTTGATGTTGTCTGTTTAAAGCCACAGTGGTTGGCTCCAGGTGCCACATTTTGAATTTAGTAATGTTCAGCAACTACAGACGATAAATATTTTCATGGAAAACATGAGAATCGAGTGAGAATCTTGATCTTGAGCAAGAATCGTGCAGCACTAGTCCAGATCCAAGTCATTAATACTGAATATCTGCAATCATATCAAATACTGCATACAAAGAATCTAAAATTGACTGGACTAAAGGCTAGGGTAAGTGCTATTCTCTGGTTAAAACAAAAAGTTGTTTGTTAAAACTTTTAACAAACAACTTAGGTCAAAGGTCAACAAAGGTCTCTCTGTCTCTCCAGCTCTTTAATAAACAGAAAATACATTTTCAGGAAGGTGACAAAATTCCAGGAGAGAGTAGCGATTAGCGATTGATGAGCTTAATCTTTATAGTGTTCTGGTTCCAATTTTGTCTGCTCACTTCTTTGTGTCATCGCTTACAATTCCACTTGTTTAATCTGTATCCTGACTGCGTTCTCTATCCTGATTGGATACAATTGGTACCATGACCTGAAAATGCATTTTCTGTTTAATAAAGTTAACTCAAGCACATATATGCATATGATTTGGGACTGTCGCATAGTATACCCTTTCTGGTGTAGGGTACTGGAATTCTTTGAGAAATGGGTGGGATTGACGTTGCCCAGAGATCCGCGGCTCTGTCTATCAGGGGACAGAACTGCTGTCCCTGGCATATCTAAAAATGATTTCACTATTATAAAGGTTGGACTTGTTACCGCTGCCAGAATACTGTTGCGTCTTTGGAAAGTCCCCAGAACACCTGGGCTTAAAGAATGGAATGAAGAAATGATCAAAATAACATCATATGAATATATGTTGGGCAGGGTAAATGCAGAAAGCAAAATGAAAGACCTTAAATGAACATTCAGTTCCTTGCTGTTATTTTTCTTCTTTTTTATTTTCATTTTAACCGTTATGTTTCTTGGACTGGCTATTTGTAAGGTTTGTAATGTGGATTGACTGAACCTAGATCTTGTACGATTTTGAAAAACAAATAAAAATAGATTTATAGAATTATAAAAAAATAAAGTCAACTCACGATACGATTTGAATCACAATATTGGGTTCACGATACGATTTTTCACGATTGTTTTAAACAAATCCAGTATTGTCTGGTATTGTTCTTTTTCTTTTACAATACTGTTTGTTTTCAATACTGTATAGCAAATGACAGGAAACGTTTTTAATCATTTCTCTTCCTCAAATCCTGTTTTCATACATACATATATATATATATATATATATATATATATATATATATATATATATATATATATATATATATATATACACACACATACATACACATATATACACACAGAACCGTTGCTCCATCATCACGTGAGCAATATATATATATATATATATATATATATATACATACATACATACATACACATATATACACACAGAACCGTTGCTCCATCATCACGTGAGCAAAATGGCACCGACCTGCCGACGGTGGTGGCATCAGTCTTGTACTGGCGGAAGCTGTTGACCCCTGTGATGGTGGCAGCTTCGATGTGGTAGCGCAGGAACAGCCCGTGGTCTCCCCAGGGACGTCCGCTGGCCTGCTTCAGTACCATCAGCATCATGGTCTGGACCGCATGGCTGTAACCCGACGCAGTGTCCCAGTCGTTCCTCTGAAGCTGTGGAAAAGATGATAGTCTCCACGCCTCAATCTTGACTCGTAATACATGAACAATTATTATTGCCCATTGTGAAAATGATTTGCTAAATGATTACAACGTAAACAAGAGTAAATGTGATTCTCTTCAAACGGCTGCAGGCGGTTTTCAACAGTGGTGGAGAAAGTACTCACATGTTTTACTTAACCCATTCTGGATGGGAACCCCTTTTGGTGTTTTAAGCATTATGTTATGCTTTAGCTATTGACAAATAGCAGATCTACAAGCTCATAGCGCGGCACCGAGTGCCACGCAACAAGCTTGTAGATCTGCTATTTTTGAGAAATCGTGAAAATGTGGCGCAAATCTTTGAATATATTTTCTTTCAGAGCGAACGTTTTTAACTCAAATCTTTGCTTCTGGGGGGTCCCTGGAACAACATATTTTCAGAATTATGACATGATATAGTTTGAGAACCACCGACATTTTGTAGAATCTGTTCTCAGTCCAAATGGGTTTAAGTAAAAGTATCAATACTGCAATATAGAAATACTTTGTTTGGCCAGATTAGAAATCTGCAACAAGGTGCTCATCTTTTACAAACGGGTGACAGAATTGATGCAAAACAAAAGATGAGACCAAAGCACTCTTGGAGAAAAAGTAGCTAATGCATTGCACGATTAAAATGCACCTAGGCACTTTTTAATCTCACAATGAAGCCACTTCAAATTAAAGGCTTTTAATTTGATGGTCTGGTCTCATCTATTTTTTTTTGCATAGAAATACAAGTACAGTACAAGTTAAAAGATGTACTTGAGTAAAAGTACCAAATTATTGATCAAAGTAACAAAAGTAAAAGTACTCAGTTTTAGACATCATAGCTTAGTTTTCATTTAGTTTCAATTTAGTTTTCGTCAGTGGAAAAAGGTAGTCGACGAACATGTTTCGTCTTAGTTTAAGTCGACGAAAACAACACTTTAAGTCGACGAAAACAACACTGATACCCATCACTGGTTTCCTAGTTCATACCTTGCCCTGGATGGTGCAGAGGACCCCTATCTTCTGGCAGAAGGCATAGAAGAGGTTGGCCAGGTCCAGGTTGGGCAGCTGACCGTTAAGCCCCTCCAGAACTAGGTCTAAGCTGGTGATGACGTCGCTGCTGAGCTCCAAGGACAGTGCTGCCTGGATGGAGCCACCACGACCTTGGAGTGGAGAGTAGTCCATACCTGACCAACAGACACAGAGTGGCGGGTGGCGATAAGTTTATGTTTGTTCTAGGAACAAACGAACATAAACAGCTCAAGAGAGTATAACTATAAAGCTGTAGCCTAAATCAAAAGATCATTCCTTCTACGGACTGGTTGAAAGAGACGTGAAAAGCTTGGTTGTACACTCATGTTTATGCTTGAATTGCAAGAATTATGCAAGTGTGAGATTGGAATTAATAGGCGAGTTAAAAGTCAAATGGGAAAGGATTCAGGATGCAATAACTGGGAATAGGAACTGGGAAGTGGGAACTGGGAATAGGTTACACCTCATCTACACTGCCAGCGATGCGAGCGAGCGAACGATGAAATCTCATTAGAATCCATGTTTGACGTACCGCGAGCGACAACGCGCCGTGCAGCAACGTCGTCCACCCCCCCTCCTATATTCACTCGCAGAGTCTCTATTTGAGCGAGGTTTCACGGCCCCCCCAACACTCGAACATTCAGTCTGTGATATTACGTAACATATACATTACATATACACAGACAATAGGCCATAGATCACAGCCACGGAATTAAAAGTTAATTGGCAGCAACCAATGAGATCATGTTGGATTGGGAATTCCAATACAAAAACATAACACTGTGACCCAGGGCTAGTGGGAGTGATGTCACTATCAAGCTTTTTTTGTTTTATACTTTCGACAGATATAGTGCAAATATATGTTCATATTATTCTAACATTTCTGTCAAAAAGATCAATGGTAAACAGTACTGACCTGTAGTGTTGGTGTGGTGGTAGCCCTCCAGCCAGGCCTGCATACCAATCAGATCATGATCATTCACCAGGAAGATGATGTCCTTGGCCCAGTAAACCTGACCTATAAAACAGCACAACAGCCATCATTTCAATAAATACCAGAACTAATTCTCTCTACTCAACATATTCTCTGGAGCTATGCTAATTTATGACAGAGATGAAATGCAAACAACAATTGAATTGTATGAATTGATTGAATACTAAACAAAATCTCAACGGTATTCATGCAGTGAGGTCAGGTGTGGTCAGGCTGTGAGTGCTAGTCTAGCTTGCACTCTTGGTTCTATATGCAACAATCTATAAAAATGGGCAGGGTACTCATTCAGGAAGTATTGTGTCAAGCGAAAAGAGGCAGGGTACTAGGGTAGGGTACTCACTCCTAAAGTACTGTGCTAGGCCAAGCAGTAGGCCCACCGCCTGGTTGTTGTTATTCCCTGGGCTGCAGGGTGCACTCAGCACCAGGGCTTCTGTGCGAGGGGCTCTAGGAGCCCGCAGGATCCCATATACATTAGTGCCTTTCACCAACTGGAGAGAAGGGAGGGGAAACAGAGGGACATCGACAATGAAAGGAAGCACAAGGAGGAGAATAGATTTGGCATATTTCTTGCTACACTAAAACTGTTCATATTTAATATGCATAGCCATTCATCGCATTTAATTCACTCACATATCTCTCTTTGTTTTCATCAGGGAAGGGAAGCTGGCGTGTGAAGGTTTGGGTAAACACCTCCAGCCCTCGGGACTGCATGGTTTTCACCAGCCAATCCACTGGCATCCCACTGCACAGAACAAGACTGATTAGATTGGAGCCAAGATAGGTTGTTTAACAGCTGATGCTGCTTGGGGTGACTGAAGGAAGCTTCATCATGACAGTTTTCAGGAAAACCTAAACTATTTCATGTCAAGGACCCCCAGAATGATATGTAATTGGCCCCGGACCAATCTCAAAATATGTTGTTCCAGGGACCCCCTCAGAAGCAAAGACTTGAGTTAAAAGCACCCACTGGGAAAGAATGTATATATTCAAAGATTTTCACACATTTTCACGATTTTTCAAAACGCTCGTAGCGTGGCACTCTGTGCCGCACTCCTATGAGCTTGTAGATCTGCTATTTTTCAACAGCTAAAGTTTAAAATAATGTTTAAAAGTGGTTAAATAATAAAAGCTAAGGCGACACAGATGTATTCCCGTCCAAAATGGGTTAACTTACTCTGCCTTCTTTTTATGAGCCGCAAACTCCCTGCCAGTGGCCATAGCCCTCTCCCCTGCTGGGAAACGCTCCTCCACCATAGTGGAACCCATGGCATTCTCCGACATGTACGTACGCAGAGTGAATGGGTCAAAGGCAAGGCCCATGAACCATGCCACGCCCGCCATGTAACATATAACACTGAGAGTAATAGACCAAAGAGAGAAAATATTGTAAGACATTTGCACAAATACCATGTACATTATAATTATGAATAAAATATTCATTCATGACACAATGCAGACATGGATTTATGTCCAGTTTTCGGTGAAGAGGTGACCACCGAAACGGTGGTTAGTAAAAAAAGGAAATCACACCCGTGTGAACTGAGTGGTGCAACTGTTCACACACTACGTCACACACTAACCATAGCAACCATGCTCATCTGTACGTGGCCCCACGTACAGGTACACACATACATAGATACATAACCAAGCTGGTTATTGGAGTGGTTTGCACCACTCAAAAAGAGAGATGTGTTGTGTGAGCGGTGAGCAGCGCGGCGTGACGTCATATTGTAGTTTCCGGTGGTCACCTCCTCACCGAAAACTGGACTATGAATAGGCCTTTATAGGTACACCTATACTGTATCTCTCTCTTCAAGTGACTTACCAGATTGGGGCATTCAGGCGGGTTAGCGTGCTTATCAAAGCACGCCTTCTGTTTGGGTCTGACAGTAGTCCCATGAATGCGGTCTTGTACCCCTGGGCTGGCCAAAGCACTACAGTAGAACATGACATACATCAGGCAAAACTAATTACAATACTAATAGCACACAGTGGTCCAGGGGCGTGGTCCTTGAGGGGGTTTCAGTTTCAGGTGGTCCCCAGCTAAATGATGGATGGAGGTGGTAACCAAATGGACCCTTATTAGATCTTTAACTCTTGAGAGCGTAAAATGGAACCAAATGGACCCTCATGAGTCCATTGTTAAACATCTGCATTACTTAACTTACAAGAAGTCTACACAATTACAGAATGTAGAAGAATTGTTATTTTGATCAACGTTTTGCCTGTTATCTCTCCTAACGGTACCAACATCAATACAGCATGAAACATCTTATCCAACGATTTACATACATACATACATACATACATCTAAGTTTTGGGTCTGAGAGGATAAATCAAATGGTGAGTGGAGATGACCGTAGAGAGTGCAGGGACCTATGATCTGAAAAGTGATTCTTATACGTTCTCATGGGCTAATACATCTGGTGAAATACTAGGGAATACTTTTCTTCGTTTTTGCCGAGGACCCCCTGTTTAGAGTACTTTAGAATAGATGACTGTCTCAGGCAGCTACAGCATTTGTTATGCTATGTGCTATGCCATTTTATGCCATGGGAATTATACTATATTATTCTACACCAAGATCGTGCAGTCTCCCATTGTCATAATGAATCTATTGACAGGTGCATGTTTGCTGCCTGCTAGCTAACGTTAGCTACCTTAGCAACGTGACCAGTTATATACAATTGTTTAACGATTAACGGGGAAGGGAGAAAAGGCGTGGTTCTTCTTTTTATCATGCAACTATTCCGTAGTTATAAAATTGTTCTAAATACCTCTGAGAGCACAACACAGACAACAGTCTTTTTCAGCTGCTGATGGTCGTGTTTATTTCCTTGTTCCCAGGGACATTTATCGCGACGGACCAACTTCCGGCGGAGAGAAATATGTCCTGACATTTCCAATCCACATTGCAACTTGTGGAGGCATATTGCATGAAATATTAATGTCACCAAGCGTTTTACAACAAAATTAAGACATTAAGTCATACTGTAGGCTTAATCACAAAAACAGACAAATAAATTCAGGTTTCAATGTTTTATATACTTTATTTTTTTAAGCCATAGTTTAATTACAAAAATATCCAAGACCGGTTATTACATATATGAAAAATGTACCCAACTTTTTTTTTCATTCAATCATCCCACACCATTCAAATTCCAACTCAGCCTGTGCCCAAATTCTAACATTACCTCTCCCCCCTCCCTCCTCCCCCCATCACTCTCCAGTGAGCACAGACACTTGTAGGTGTTGCCGCACTACCTCATCCAACACTTTGCTAACACCTTTACAAGCCGTCATGGCGGCCTCCATCAGAGTCTCTAGGTGGTCCTGATGTAGTCTGGCATCCATCTGCAGCAGAGCGATCTGCCCCCCACGTGGCAGGAGCGCCATAGCCAACGAGCTTCCTCCGCCCTCCTCCACGTGAGAGAGGTCTGCCAGGGGCGTCTCGTCCACAAAGCCCACTGTGCAGGCACACACGTAGTCTCGCATTGGAATGCCAGCGTCGATCACTGCCAGTGTGGCAGCATTCACGCACGCACTGTAGTTCCCACCATCCGACTGCAAAATCTGTTTTGAGAGAGAGAGAGTATTCCATTGTATTTAGACCTGAGGCAGATTCTAAAAAATAAATAAAAAAGTATTTTAAATCCTGATAGTTTTCTGAAAAACCTGTTTCTATCATGTGTCAATGGTTCTGAAACTATTTCATGTCAAGGACCCCCATCTGAAAATATGTTGTTCCAGGAACCCCCCAGAAGCAAAGATTTGAATTAAAAACGTGTGCTCTGAAAGAATATAATATTCGCCACATTTTCACTATTTAAAAAAATAGCAAAGCTCGTAGCGCGGCACTCGGTGTCGCGCTATGAGCTTGTAGATCTGCTATTTTTCAATAGCTAAAGTATATAACATAATGCTTAAAACACTAAAATGGGTTCCCATCCTGAATGGGTTAACCACATGAACCCTAGACTAGAGCATTCGTATTTCAGCGAAAATATGTCGGCTATTTTCTGCAAAGGTATTTGCCGTAGAGGGAGAAAAAGGACAAAGTATAGAACCCTGGGGGACTAGGGTTAAAAATCAACTAATAAGGTGGCCTGGGACGGCCGAGCGGTCCAGGCACCTAGGCTGGTAATCCAGCCTGACAGCGTATCGCAGGTTCAAGTCCTGATTCCGACGACCTTTGCTATCAAACTACTGTTTAATCTATCAATAAAGGCAAAAGGTGTTTTTAAATCTCCTGAAACAGGATGACAAACCAGATTTTTTTTCAAAAATAAATAAATAAAAAGCATTCCTAAACTATTTGAACTAAAAAATAAAATCAACTAAGGTTCATTGTGGTTAACAATAAGCTGTGTGCTTCCATTAGTGTTTGTAATTAACCTTAACGTAGATGTCTATTTGAGAACGGGGATAGAGCTGGGTCATCACAGCCGCCTCAAACGTCTGCTTTAGGTGAAGACTCATCTCTGTGGACTTGCGGTCCCCATGAGGTCTCCTCTTCCTCTCTGCTGTACTGAACGTGGCCATGCTGTATTGACAGTTGATAACAGCTCTGTCATAAAGTGTCCGGCCACGGGAAGCACGCATCTATAGGGGTACCAGAAAACAGAGATTAATTGCACAGAATAGAGTGCATCTATACACATTTTGGAATATCGATCAATCTATATGGGATTAACAACTGTTTTGAATACAATTTCTTTCCCCTCATCTTTGTAATAGCATATTAGACTATAGACTATTTGAAGAAAAGAAAAGAAAAAAAGACTTGCTACTTGTCTTGAACACTGACTAGTCGAACAAAACTTAATTTGAACATTTTTGTTTCACTCTGCTTCAGGAGAGAAAGGAGATAAAGTAATGCTACAGACTCGATGTACAGAAGGAAAATGGATATAGCCTATATATTTATTAATGTCTCAAAGTAATACTCACTATAATATAGTACTACACTAAACAACTATATTATAGTTTGTTTTTTTGATTGAAGAATGTATTAACAGTTTGAGAATTACAGTACATTTCAAGCACAACTCAATAGTAAGAATACAGAATACACAATAAACAATAGAATACAGAATACAATTGTGTAGTCTACACCAACTACTACACTACACTAAGATAAATACAAGCAGTAGTAAGTACTACTGCTAGCAAAAGTTCACAGCATAATGTTTATTGGGAGTTGGGAGGGACTCTCACAAGTCTTGTTTGTAATTAATTGCATTTACCTCATAGACCACTGGAAAGATGCACACGCAACGTTATATTGACAAACGATAACCAATCTGTTTATTGTAAAATATATAACTGTTGCAGCTGAATTCTAGTTTTAATTAGCTAGGCTTCATTCATTTTGACTTGCATCCATTAGAAAGATAGCCAACATGTAATGAGCTAGCTAGCCATTAGCATTAAGATCACTTACTTCATGGGGACCATACACAACAGCAAGGACTTTGGTGTTGCCCTGCTCTATGTAGGCAGAGCCGTCAGCCTGGGCAAACACACCCATACGAGCTTGCACTTTTCTCAGTTCAGATGCTTTTCTTCCATCTAGACGGTATCCCTGATCGGACAGCAATTCAAGGCCTGCCATATTGCACCCGATGTAGTATGAATCGGTGCACCCTTTTGTGGAAATCAGGCGAATACGATCACACGTGTGTAGTTAAACTACATTACCCATAAACCCACCCACTGAGTCAAGGGGAGGATAAAATAATCTGGGTGGCCATCTAGTGGTGATAAAGTAGTACTAGTAGCTCAATACAATCAGGGGTAGAGTAAAGTTTTGACCATGTATTTTAAATATTGTTCAACATTAAATACCTAGTATAGTTTAACTTTTTCTAACCTGACTCTGCCAGATGGGGGCAGTTTTTCCACCATGCATTCAATACATTATTTATTGCACAAACCGATTTGAGCATGTCTGTAGTTACTACAGTACTAGTAAACAGTTGAAAGTAGGCCAATTCCTAATCTGGTTTAATTTCATGGCATGAATGCCCAGTCAAGGCAGTGAAAAATCAAGCTTTCAGTCTACCCAAAGTATCCATGTGCTCCAATTAATTCCACCTGAAAGAAAATGACAACTTTGACACTTTAAAAATAAAATTTATTAGCATCTCTAATGTGTATAAATAAAAACACATATGAAACAATGCATATATGTATAATGTAATGAGCTGGACAATGACTGGGTTACATGTATTGTGTATTGTGAGGAAAAATATGTACCTTGAAATCAAGCTGTTAGAATCTGCATACCCATCAGTTGCAACTCTACATTCTTTCATAAGAATGAAACATGGTAGTTCAAATAGTTTAGGAATGCCAATAGGGATTTTATTTATTTATTTTTTTGAAAAAAAAATCTGTTTTGTCATCCTGTTTCAGGAGATTTAAAAACACCTTTTGCATATTATAAAGTTTGTACTTCTTTAAGGTTTCACAAACAATGTTGAGGCACAAGCCACAACACTATACACATTTAACTGATCATTTTTACATTACACCCTAGAAAAATTCTCAGCGATTTTAAATTTGAGTTATACAGTTGCACAAAAGGTATTGAACACCTAAAATAGCTGATCTACAAGCTCACGTCGCACTGAGAGACACGCGAGTACGGAGTTTGTAGATCTGCTCGCGCAACCAAGTATAAATCAGGCTTTACTCTTTCCCATATTCTGGCGGTGATTGCTCCACCAACTTTTTATCATCAAGGGCCTTTATAAACAGAGCTGTAATCCAGGGATTACAGCTCTGGGGATATTAATATAGACACAGCAAATAATGGTGAGATATTAAATGACAAATTTACATGTAACTAAAGAGATCCAAACGGATAAAACTAGATTTTGCATTTTACCATCAGTAAGGTTTTCCATTTTCTGAAATGGCTTGCAGTGACTGGGTCAGAATACCAAGAAGAGTGTGAATTGATGCTTTGTTGGGTTTGAGGACTTGCCTCTCTAAGGCAAAAGCAAAGAAGAGCAAAAAGGACCTCTTGTCTTCCGTCACCCAATGCTTTCTATTTGGTCATGCTTTGAACACTCACCGTGTTCAAATGTCTTACAAAAGTAACAGCTATACACATATGACAAATACTACTTCCGAAAGCTGACCAAACTTTGCGAGATCCAGAGATAAGAGTAAGGTTTTCTCCCATCTTGGATTTGTAACAGACCATAAATATACATTGTTGACAACTAGAGGCATTACCCTATAACCCACACAATTGCGTGTCATACTGCCATAGACAAATTAGTTACGTGTGGATTAATATTGGCCATTGTCTCAACGTCTTTCCTCATAAATTGAAAAAATATCACATTGTAAAAGGGAGTACAACATCCAAGACTAGAACTGCTTCAAAGTAAAAATAAAAAAAGGTGGAAAAAAGGAAAAAGAAAAGAAAAAGTGGATAAAAAAAACAACGACCAAAAGAAAACAAAGTAACGTGTCTGCTTTAATATGTAGGTGAGTGAGGGGTGTTATCGACACCCAAGGATCATGGCGACCTCATTCAGCCTTGTGGAATGAAGGAACTACATGGTAGATTAGAACAATGATGGTCTCTGCTCCACCCCAAGTCTTTAGAAGAGTGCAAAGATCCCCTTATTTCGTGTGTTTTAGCCCTGATATATCCACATTCTCATGTCCTAAAACTCTGCAAACTCCTTTGCACATTTTTCCGTTACGGAAACACGGATCTCCTCCTCTTCGTAGTCATCGAAGTTGCTGGTGTCCCCTTGACCTCTGCACTTTGGTATGAACGGCGCTTCGACCTGCAAAAAAACCCAACAAAAAAACAAACAAAAGAGACAAGAAAAATAAGACACTGAATGGGAATTGGGTACGTACTTGGCAAATGTACGTTGCCAGTCCACCTTCCCCAAGATCAATCACTGTCATTACAGTGAAAAGTCTTGGGGCCCTATTTTTGCAAGTGCCTTACCCCTTTATCCCTAAACTTCTTTGCCTTTTATATTTACTATTCTGAAAAGCCTTTTAAAATTCAGTCAGGACATATATATTTATTGAAGAATATAAAATGAGCAATATATTTATTATGGTTTGGCGATGAATTGGATCTGCTTTTTAGGTACTCTGATCAAGCGCATCAGTCCCAACCATAGGGACTCCGAATCCCCCGTACCTAAACAGCAGATCCAAAACGACAGGTGGGGTGGAGGAGGGTGAGCACCAAAAGTTTAAGCAGACAGCAACGCAGCAGTATCAGCGTGCAGCAGCAAGCAAGCAAGCAGTGCAAATTTCCACTTTAAATAGCCGTAGTATGAAGATGGAATGAGTGTGTGTGAGTGAATGAAGGGAATCCTGTGAATGAGAGCGTGATTCTGAGGCGGCCCAATGAACGGCCAGGCAGAAACTACACCGAGTTTCCTGACTGAACTTGCTTTGCGCATGTCTGTGACAGGCGCAAGACTCATTTATTCAACTAGCCGATCTACACGTTGTGAGCTTGTAGATTGGCTGAGGCAAGGAGGCAACCAGGTGCTCAGGAGGTGTGTAGGTATAAAAAAATGTATAAAAATGGTAAAAAGGTGCTCCTGGGATCAATCGGGATAACAACACGATATAGAGAAAAGAGGAGATCCGGGCACACTTGATGTCAAAAGGAGGAAATATTTTATTGAACCGACATGTTTCGACCTATACGGTCTTCATCAGGGCTTGTAGATTGGCTATTTGAACTATTACAAAAAATGTTTTTCAAAATAGTTTAAAAAAATTATAAAATATTATTTTTTTTAAAGGCAAAGAAGTTTAGGGATTTTGGGCATGGGGATGTGAATGCCAGAGTTATACTTATTTGCACACACTGACAACAGCCAATCTACAAGGTCACAACCGAAGATGATAAATAAAATATCCATTTTCAGTGATCGATACAACAATTAAATCGTGCTCATCACGGTGAGTGTGCGCTACAGAGGCTGCTGGGTGATTTCCAGGTCAGAAAGAAAAAACTGGTTTAACTGGTCAGCTGTGCATGCATGACTGAACAGTACACTGTACAGTATCTCTCTGCACGCACGCACGCACGCACACGCACACGCACACGCGCACACACACACACACACACACACACGATCAACTGCCCCTCAGATAACAATCCAACAACACCCAGAGGACCTGTTTTCACAATATGTTGTTAAAGCATACGCCATGGCCCGTTTCACAAGAAATAAAAGAGTGAAACTAAAAATAGAAGGGGGTGATACAGAATTTCCAGTTTCAAACGGAAAAGGGATTCACAATGTGAGAAATGTGAACATTCAATAAACGTTTACAAGACTTAATGGCTCTGTTCTTCTAACAGCAAAGAAAAAGTTAAAGTAAGTGACATTTTTGGGTAAATACTAAAATGTATGTTAAAAAGTAAAAAAAAACCAAGAATGACACGAGTATCATTATTATTATTTTTTTTAACGTGTATGTTTCTCTGTCACAACCTCCCGGCCGCTGTTTTCGTTGGTTTCCGACGTTCTTCTGTTGGTTCAATCACTGTGTTTCGTTATGGCTTTTCCTGTAGCTAAAGTTAGCTCAGAACATTAGCTGTTGTCACTCGCTTGGCGCTGCAGTGTGTTTCAGGGCTTAGGAGGCAGCGAGACAAGCAGTGTTGTTTTCGGCGACTAAAACCGGGAACTGCCCATAGATCCGAAGTCCCGTTAGTCCGAACATGCACTGCTCCCGTGCAAAATGTTCGTCGACTACCTTTTTTCACTGACGAAAACCACATGGAAACTAAATGAAAAACTAAGCTATGATGACTAAAACTAAGACTAAATATAGATCAAATATAGATACAAACTAGAGTAAAATGTTAGGAAGGGACTAGTGGACAAGAGATCCAGTATATGTAAAAGACAAGTCATTTTACACTTGGTTGCATGCTGAAAATAGCATATCTACAAGCTCACAACGCGTCGCGCTGCGATGCGTTGTGAGCTTGTAGATCGGCTATTTTCAGCAAGTGTAAAATCAGCCATCAAGGCCCGCCAAAACATATTTTAGTCGACTAAATCACCTGTAGATTTAGTCGACTAAAATCTTATGACATTTAGTCGACTAAAACTAGACCAACACTAATACATTCCAGGTGACTACAATGTGACAGAAATTTGCTGCCAAAAACAACACAGGAGCCAAGCATGACTACAGTAGGTCGCTACTAGAAGGCGAAGCACTAGTGGTTCAGAGATCAGACTCCCATTGGCTTAGGCGGCGTTTCAGAGTATGGGGTCAGACTCCCATTGGCTTAGGGGCAGCCAATCATGACTAGGTCGCTACTAGAAGCACTAGTGGTTCAGAGTCAGACTCCCATTGGCTTAGGCGGCGTTTCAGAGTATGGGGTCCGACACCTCACCATGTTACAAATCGTTATTATAGTGCCTACTTGTTACTACCTACGCATAAGGAACTGTGTCAGGTTTTACCGACGCCAGGTTTTACCGAATTCACTCGTCCGACTATATTCCACAGACCGTCTAGAAATGACGGCATTGGTAAATTCCACGATCGCGGAATCGTGGATTCCTATAAGGAAAGCAAACATCAAACAGAATGATGATAACAGCAATGATTACTATGGGGGGAAAAAAAAGAAGAAAAAAAAAAAAAAAAAATATATATATATATATATATATATATATATATATATATATATATATATATATATATATTCATTAATATTTGAGGATAGACAGAATGTACAATCATTACCATGGCTCCCACATTTCAAGCGGGGCCCCAATTACTTTTGTTTCATAGTGCTTAAGACGTAAGACTGTGAAGTGACTGCAAAAAATTATGTCGGTGTACATATTAAGTGTATCGTCTTGCCTTCCTCTCGTAGATGGCGATCCAGTCCGTTGTGGCGAACCACTTGTGGCCCTTGATGTCGTTGACGCCATTCTTCAAGTTCCCGTAGCGTTTGGTCAGGTCCACCTGCAGCAGGTTTCTCAGCAGGTCTTTCAAGTCCGAGCTGAAGTGCGAGGGGAATCGTACCTGGCACGGGCCAACGGATTATTGAGAATGTGTCATTAAATGCCATTTCTGTCACCAGGGAACATTTTGTACATTCATAAAAAATAATAGAAGTCTGCACACCGTAACTTTGTCATTCTGATTGAGACTCTGTGTCGAAACGTTAAAGATGTTTTTTCCCCCCCACTCCAAAACATGATCAGGTAGTATTATTATATACGGAGGAAGAACTATTTTCAATTAAGTGTACAGAATTTGTTAAAATGTCGGTTTTATGTGGACACGGCCACCAGTTCATTAAGGGCGCGTTCGGAAATACCACACCGGAGTGCACTCTCCTATTAGTTTGCATTGCACAGTGCGCTCACTCAGTGCGCTATTTCCGAACGCGCCCTAAGTATGCCTGGTTTGCTTGGTGGGTGGTGATCCACCCCGTTGTATGATAAAGGGGGAGGAGTTAGGGGAGGGGATGATATCCTGATGTCACTATAATCGCCGTTTTCTTCATTGGCATGTTTGATTGTCAAGGTTTCAACCTCCAGGAAGAAACCCTAAATACAAAGGGAAGACACATAGCAACCACACCAAGGGGTCTAATGAAGTACCAGTCGTAAACACATGGAAAACTGGGGGAAAAAACGACGACATTTTTTGGTAAAGAACGTTTTGAAAAAGCCTCTCTCCAATCAGATTATAGCGTGGCAATCATTCAACAAAAAAAATCACACCCGTGTGAACCGAGTGGTGCAAGGTCTTATATAGCCTGATCAGCTGTGGTCTGACGTAATGTCAGTGACCATAATAACCATGCTCATTCTTTTGGGCCCCACGTACAGGTACACACAAACATACAAACAAAGCTGGTTGTTGGAGTGGTTTGCACCACTCAACAACAAAAAAAAACTTTGTATTGCTCACCTTTCCAGACACAATCTTCTCGTAGATCTGAATGGGTTGATCTGCAAAGAATGGAGGGTAGCCAGCTGCCATCTCATAAATAAGGACTCCCAGAGCCCACCAGTCCACAGCTTTATTATAGCCCTACAATAAAATGAATGACATAATTCAATCAGCATGACAATACAAAGCACTGCAAATTAAATATCTAATCTAAATATTACACTCTTCTTTCCCCCACCCGCATACCCTATACTGTACAGCTGACAACGCCCTTGGTAGGCAAGCCGGGCTGACAAGTTATTTTGACAACCCGTATGGATTGGCTTGTTTACAGCAATACGCTAGCAATGGGACAGACGACGATGGAGCTAAATGTTCTCAATGACATCTCCGTTTCAGACTCCCGTGTTTGTGGGAGACACCCAGACAGTTTCCGAGCTCTGGTAATATTACAGATCCACGCTCCAGTTAGAAGCTGCAGTCATTTGTGCAAATTGTGCAGGGACATAAATGCTGCCTACCCCCCCCCCCCCCCCCCCCCAGGTTAGAAATTATATAACCCTATCAGAGCATATTGGTTATTGAGTTGCAGAATTAACTTGGGAACGTAACTTCACTCACTCACTACTCTCTTTCACATGACTTTCACATGACTGCTGACAACCACAGACGGCAGTTTGTCGTCAAAACATATGCCCTGCCCCCCCCCCCCCCCCACAGTAAGTAAAGCAAATAACCCAATCAGTTGTTAGTTATTAACAATCTTTATTACACGGCTTGGTTGAATGCTTGATTCTGATTGGTCAATCGCCAAATTCAGTGGTGTGTTATTTCTGGACAATGACCTCTCCGCTCTGTAACAGACCGCTGACTAATCAAAGGCTCGGAGCACCTGCCTGCAGCCGCTGCGCTGCTTGGACTTTATGCTGTACACAACATGACAGCCATGTAAACTAACACACAATGTCATTTAACTAAACAACATGACAGCCATGTAAACTAACACACAATGTCATTTAACTAAACAACATGACAGCCATGTAAACTAACACACAATGCCATTTAACTAAACAACATGACAGCCATGTAAACTAACACACAATGCCATTTAACTAAACAACATGACAGCCATGTAAACTAACACACAATGTCATTTAACTAAACAACATGACAGCCATGTAAACTAACACACAATGTCATTTAACTAAACAACATGACAGCCATGTAAACTAACACACAGTCATTTAACTAAACAACATGACAGCCATGTAAACTAACACACAATGTCATTTAACTAAACAACATGACAGCCATGTAAACTAACACACAATGTCATTTAACTAAACAACATGACAGCCATGTAAACTAACACACAATGCCATTTAACTAAACAACATGACAGCCATGTAAACTAACACACAATGCCATTTAACTAAACAACATGCTTTCAATAACATTTTTGAAGCGAGAAATAGACTATGCTCTCTACACGAAAAGTTATTCCATTTGAGCAACACTCACTTCCTTGTTTCCGAGGCGACTTGTTGCCTCTGCGGGGCCAACTTGGTATACTTTCATTACCGTAAGCAAGTAAACACTTTGTTTTGTTGTCACTTTTGGGTCAATTTATTAATTTGTGTATTAAGTAGCCGTGTAATAAGCGGGATAATGTATGGCTGCGTGGTCATTGTCGATATATAAATCACCCCGTCTGTGATTAATCTATCAACAATGACCACGCAGCCATACAATTTCAATTCAATTCAATGGGCTTTATTGGCATGAGAAAACATACGTTTACATTGCCATACATTATCCCTTATATAAACATTTAATATCCAGGAAGTCCCATTATAGACACCATTACTTACTATCCCTCCAACAAACTGCCAAATACTGGGGCTCTTGTTTTTGTATATGGTGCAATATCTCCAATGTTTGATTATGCCGTAATCCAAAAGCATTAAGAATAGAATACAGCCATGGGATTATGTTACAAATGACAAAAATGGGTAATTGACAGACTACATTTAAAGGCAATCTGACCTACCCTGAATATAGGTATGCAAGAGATATCTATATCTATATATATATATATATATATATATATATATATAAACTAAAGTAATAAAATAACTTGCACTTGCAAGCGTAAATGGCAATGAAGAAAGAAAAGGCGTAAATTGAATTTGACATGATCTGTCTGATCAACATCATTTGACTACAGTTGAGAGGGTAGATGTCGTACATACTTTGCTGAGAATGATTTCTGGAGCCAGGTACTCTGGTGTTCCACACAGTGTCCAGGTCCTGCCTTTTACCCTCTTGGCAAATCCAAAGTCTGTCACCTATAGGGCCCAAGGAGCAAACATACAGTATAGGCAAACAGTTGAAAGCCCAGCTGCAGTAAAATAATGTGTTCTTTGTCCCAGGCGGCTGGCGTAGCCGTCTGGGCACCTTGGCTGGTAATCCAGTCTGGCAGTGTGCCGCGGGTTCGACTCCCGATCCCGACGGCCTTTACTGCATGTAAAAAAAAAGGCGAAAGCCACACAAAAAATATATATGAATTAATGAATGTGTTCTTTCACTAATTCATAGCACACCTGAATGTAGCCATGGTGGTCGATGAGGAGGTTTTCTGGCTTCAGATCTCTGTAGATTAGGTCTAGCGAATGGAGGTACTCAAAAGTCAGCACTATCTGGGCAGCATAAAAACGTGCGTGTGGTTCACTGGAGAGAGAGAAATATTGCGTTCACATTTGGTGAAACTGAAGAAAGACATCTTAAACAACCAACCACTGAGGACAGGTTTCTAATGTAAATGCAAGGTGAATAAACATGTTGATGTATAAGAAGAAAGATGCAGAGATTGAACCAACCTGAACCTTCCGATTCTTCTTAAATGTGAGAACATCTCTCCTCCTGGAACATACTCCATTACCATGTACAAATTGGAATTGTCCTATAAAAATCAACAACAAAAGTAAACAGGAAACCAAAACTTAGCTGAGAACTAACGGATGTTTTCTATAGCAAGGTGCAATGATGCTTCTCCTACCTTGAACGAATACTCAAGTTTGACGAGAAAGGGGAAGCTCACTGCCTGCAATATTCTTTTCTCGTTCAGCGTGTGTTCTATTTGTTTGAGTTTCACCACCTGAAACAGACAGGGTTAATCAGCTAATTGCATTCTTGAGAAAAATGTCAGTCATACTGGCAAACAGCACAGGTCTTTTTGGATCAACCGTTTTGTACCCCATGTTTGTAATTGTGTAGTCCAAATGTACAGACACTTGAGGAAGGCCGACTAGGCCGAAACGCGTACGTTGTCTGCTCGTCCGAGGTAAATAAAATTATGTGAAAAGGACGTATATTGAGTGCTGACATTTTCTTCATTCTATTATGCAGTGTTGCGGGTTGTCTGCCTCGGCAGTACTCTTCTCTTCAAATGTACAGACACTAATTGACTTTCTCTCACACACACACACACACACACACACACACGCGCGCACACGCACACGCACACGCCTACCTTTTGTTTGTCCAGTATTTTCATGGCAAAGTACTGCTCTGTGGCTTTGTGTTTCACCAGCATGACTCTTCCAAAGGAGCCAGTGCCCAGTGTCTTTAATCTGTCAAAGTCATCTAGGCACGTTGCGCTCTGTGGAAAGTCGAGGCAAGAACACAAGTTAAGTTGGCCTACTTCAAGACCACAACATGCACCAAAACATGAACTTCTAAATGGGGTGCATACACAAGTCCTCTGTCACACTCACTTGTTGTGGACATTCCCATTTCCGTAGGAAGTCTTCTTTGGCTTTGGCTAGAAACTCTTTCACTGAAGGAGGACAGAAAGAGTGAGAAAGTTAGCATACAGTTACTGGCTTTAGTGGCATGCAAGGCTAACTTAAGCTTGGTTGTACAACCATGTCGCGAAAATAACTGATCTTCAACTGAAAATGTTTTCACTTGGAACTCCGTTATTTTTTGGCAAGCGATACGGTTGTACCTAGATTGTAAAAGAAAGTAAGTCAACGAGGGTTTTGGATGGAACTGGCAAAGAAGACTAATATGGGAATATATACTGTATCTAAATATATATAGGAATACTAGAAAGGGAGTTTGAGGGATTTGACAAGTGAGTTTGACTGGATGTTAAAATATTACATATTTTGTTTCTAATGCTTAAACACTACACAAAATAACTCAAAAACACAACAAACAAGACTGAAGCAGACTAGTAAGAAATGATGCAAAGAGACTGCATATGTTACCTTTTTTTCTTATTAAAAAAAAGGGAGCTTGCACAGGAGATGTCTCTCCAAGTTCTTATGCATCAATTTCTGTACTATAATAGCATTTTAGGGAAGGCTAGGATGGAACTCGAGTAGAACAAATTATGACAAACCAACATTACATGGAAAACACAGCAGACAGCAGAGGTCCAGAATGACGATGAATGTGGACAACAAAAACATGGGTGCATGATTAGCAAAGCACACAAAACACAGCAAGCAGCTTATCTAACAAGTTATCACAATGAGAACACTTTGGTTCTGTCATTTTGGTTTTGTCATTTGCTTGGATAGATAAGCATACCAAAAGTCTCTATAGTTCACCACGGATTTGCAGGAACATTCACCCACATGGATGGGATGAAAAAAAAACGGAGAGAGACAGAGACAGATTTGATGTACTCAACTCAACAAGTGTATCAGATCAATTCAACAGGCATGAAGCATAGAATATGTAGTGGAGAAAGTGCACTCGAAATAAAAGACACAAGTGGTGTTGACGTACTGAGAGTGAGTGGTGAGAGTATAGGCCTGTCATAATTATTACATCATTTCCTAATCATCTGTCATTAGAATCATTTCCATTCATCTGTATAAAAACAGTGTTTTCCACCGGTTGAGGGTTAGTCATGCGAATGTTCCTAGGCGCTGAGAAGCATGATTGGCTGTGATTGTGGATGACAAGGTCAAGGCTTGTTTTGACTATACAGTACGTTTGTCAGTAATATGCTTTGTATATTTAAGGTATGTATGTTAAATCTACCTTGTGTAAATGTATACACTGACAGTATGCGGACTATGTTCCAATTCCAATGTTAAATGCCAATTAAATGGCTCTTCTTCAAAAGGGGCAATAGTGCCATAAAATTAACTGAGACAATTAAATTGTTAACCCATTTAGGCCCGAGGTCGAAATTTAAAAAATGTCTTCTAAATCCTGACAGTTTTCTGAAATACCCGTTTCTATATCAATGGTGCTCAATATTTCATGTCAAGGACCCCAAAAATGATATGTAATTGCCCACCGACCCCCATCTGAAAATATGTAGTTCCAGAAACGTTCGCTCTGAAAGAATATATATATATATATATATATATATATATATATATATATATATTCAAAGATTTGTGCCACATTTTCACGATTTTTCAAAAATATCAGACCTACAAGCTCGTAGCTTGGCACTCGGTGCCGCGCTACGAGCTTGTAGATCTGATATTTTTCAATAGCTAAAGTACAACATAATGATTAAAACACCGAAAGGGGTTCCCGCCCAGAATGGGTCAAGGGACCAACTTTTCAACCCATCTTCGTATAATTGGTCCTCACTAATAATCATGATAAAACAACAAAACAAAAAATCTCCTCAATCAAAGCTTTCTATCCCTGAAAAGTTGCAATGCGAAAATGGAAGCCCATCATTCTCACGATGATAAAAAATCTAAATGTATATATTTTTGAGTGGTGCAACCACTCCTATAGACAGCTATGTTTGTCCCTGGGTCCCTGGCTGGGTCTGTCTGAGCACGAAATAGCGTTTGGTTGGTTTTCATATAAATATGATGATTTGGCGTGTTACAGTACAGTGACAGTACAGTAGAATAGAGGGACCCCCTGGGACCCCCACACAGTAATTGTCATTTCTCAACCATTTCGGCTCACCGGAACCGGGCCGGCCCCCTGGGCACGTTCCTGGGGGTCTGGATGTTCCGGGGACCCCCCAAGGACCCCCCACACAGAGTTGCACCACTCACTTCACACGGGTGTGATTTTTTTTTAAAATAATCTGCCTAATGATGATGTCACTGGGTTTCTGAACTGCCCACGGACCTCCTATGAGACACAGACTGAGTAAAAATAAATTCTGGTATTTAATCATCAACAACATTAGTGAGGACCAATTATATGAAGATACCGGTAGGTTGAAATGTGGTGAAGTGGTCCTTTAAGGCCTGTACGCACTACACGATTTTAGCCTGATTTGTCACCCCCCGACAAAATTCCTGTGTCGGGCGCGATAATGAACTTCAGACAAATAACGTGCATCTTTTCATCTTGTAGTGTGACAGCTCTTTGCAGTGATAAGACTAGCCGTGTCCCCACAAAGTAGCCTAATAGTATAGCTCCAGCAAACTTCTCTGTGTCACAAGAGAGAGAGAGAGAGAGAGCACTCTCTCTGAGTGAATTGTTTAATCTGTTGTCTATAGCTGTTCATGGTGGAAGTGCATATTTAAGCACTGTGTTGGTTACCGTATTAGGATATTTTGGTACTCGCTAGTATAGCCTAATGAACACACAAGCAAACCAACGTGGGCGTGCGTGCGAGCATGCGTGCATCGAAACAGCTGCCCGGGCGCTGCGGACTTCCGACTACACTATATTTTCGAGAACTTGTCCCCTGGCGGATCTCAGGAGAATGTGAAAAACGTGTTGTGTGACCAGTCTCAAGAGAAAGAAGCGGCAAGGATTTATTCCATTTTAATCGGATAGTCTGACATGGTACGTCATGAACGGTCGTGCAGTGCGTACAGGCTGTTAATCACAAGTATTTGTATGGTATTAGTCATCAACTAAACCTTCATGATTGTGACAGCCCTAATGTGAGTGTAGCATCAGCGAAAAGATTAACAGAACAGATATGCCAAAATACCATGGCTAGAACCATGTGACACAAATGCAGTTGATTGAGGAGATACTGAGGACTCAGGAGTAAAAAAAACAAAACACTGTCTCGTGGTTATGCATTATTGGGCTATTCAGTCTTAAAACTGTGCTTTGGTGGCTCTTCTTGTAAGAATGCTGAACACATTTGCAATGTCCCATGGCTCAGTTCTCTGATGGGGACCTACCTACATGCAAGTCATGGCCCTCTTTGCTAACCCTGTGGCATACAAATCGGTGGTAGTTTCATGTGTGGGGTGGGTTCAGTCATGAAACCCACCATGGATCAAAAATAGTTTGTGATGAGGTACTTCTCAAATAGTAGATACCGCGCTTTCTTCTGGCACTATGTTCACTGAGAAATGCCCAGGGAAGCTTGCGAGCATGATGTTGCAAATTCGCAATGTAAATGAATGTTATCAGCTAGCCAGAATCTGTTTCAGCCCCTACCGATCTGCCACCCCTCCTCCTATTTGAATCACATCCTCTGACAAGTTGTGTCCACAGAGAGAGAGACAAAACTTGGCAAAGTACTACAATAGGTGTCTTCTCTTCAGGTCAATATTTAGCCATGATGAAACACTGACAGACTCACAAGATGAAAACAATACCATGCAGGCATGAATGTAGCCCGTCACAGATGCTAAGAACTTCTAGTATGGTTTCCCACACCATTGTTCCTGAAAGGACAAATGTTAATATAATGCCAGTATATTAAATGGCGTTACATGATTAAACTGACTTGAAAATCTAAATAAGTGGACCACGTGACTTTGCTCCTCTGAAATGACATTGTGATCAAGGCAGGAGAATGATTTCACATCCACTAACTAAAGCGGTCATTTGAAACGAATTTTCAACAGTCACTTTTAGTTTTTTTCTTTTCTTCTTTTTCTCCCAAATGCTTGTTATAGAACAGAAAAAAAGTGTTGTCCATCAGCCAAAGTGTGGACCTTGGCAAACACAAACAACATTTCGAGAGACAGCAAACAACCATTGTCTTTCTTGTTGACAAAACAGTGTGCTAGCATCAAGGGACATTGGAGGAGAGGAGGCTTGGGTTGCTTTGCTGATAGCAGACACAGGTAGCTATATAGGTAACCAGGCCGTCTTGTGGGAGTTGCTCCAGACAAATCTCCTGCTCAGGGCATGGTGTCAGCTTAAATGGTTTTAACACAGTCAGAAGTATGATAGCCATTGCTGATCTGTTCTTCCCAGCCTACCCCTCCCGGAGCGTCTCTGGCTGGGCAATGTGCTGCAGTGTGTCTGGTCTCCCTCTCAATAACTCAATAAATCTTAAGAGGGACATATTCACAGCATCATAAAATGACAACTGCTTTAAACAACGTGGGCGCACTGACTCGCTAGCCACAGACAGTCTGCTTTATTAAGAGCATGTGCCAGGAAATGTTCCACCGCAAAACAGAAAATACGACCATCTACATTGATTGGAATTCTTCATTTATTTTGTACATATACGGCGATCAGTTCAGTAAATTCAGTAAGACCACTTTTGTTTGGCCATCGTCTAGGTATATTTCTGATTTATTACGTTGGTTGTTCCAATTCATTATCAGCCAAAGTGTCAAAGTGTCCCATCGCAGATTGACTCTGGCCTAGGGCTAGTTACGTCAATCCTTTCAAAGCTTGTAATGCCCCTTATCCTCTGACGAAGGTCTGACGACAAGCTGCTCCAGTCAATGACACACACAATGTGCAAGAGTGAGTGTGCCTTTATGGATCTCTTCATACAGCGAAATAGAAAGTAGTATGTGGCAGCTACTGGAAGAGGATAGATCTTTATTGTCATTACATGTACGACAAAATTTAAAGTGCCAACCGATCAGTGCATCAAATCCCTAAAATACTATATATAAAAATAGGCTAAAAATCTATAAATAAGCTAAAAGTAAATACTACTACTACTGAAAAAATGCTGTTGGTGTATATAATATGGTGATAATAAAAAAAAAAATGCACTTTTTTTTTAAATATATTTTTGTACTATTTCTTATGCTGCTGCATTGTCTGAAGGAAGCCGAACAAAAATAAGTTTTTAATTTATACAGCTCAGCTGTACACATGCTGTAACACAATAAAGCACAACCTTGAACATGCGCGCGTGGATATGTGTGTGCGCGCGCGCGCGGCCGTGGCGTGCGCGAGCTTGTAGTATAGGGCCTGGTTTTATGAATGGAAAAAGGGCATTTGTCATTTCTTCACCATATTTGGGCACTATGCTGCACTGAGAGAGGGAAAGCTTTGTTTATCTAGCCGAGAATAACATGCTGGTGATGTCTGGTGCAGAACCAGTTTCATACCATATTAGAAACGTGTGATTTAGTTGTATGTTCTGATAGCAGTGCTAAAACTAAATAAGCTTCAGTTGTAACATACCCACCACATCATGAATGTTTCAACTGGGACAGCACAGCACAGACAGTGCTCTTATAAATGCTCAGCCGCCAAATGGCAGCGGATTAGCGTCTCTCGCCCACATTAACCTAGAGATGTTTAGCCTAGTTTCCACAGTAGGTTAGGGATGAACCACCACACGCCGATCGGTTTGTGTGGGTGTGTGTACAGGCCAGGGAACGGCTATCTGGAGGCAACGGAAGGGACTGACAGGGCCTGATGTGGGCTAATCCCCCCCACCACCACCATAGCTAACGTTAGCATGCTAAATGGTCAACAAAACTTGATGCCATTTGCAATTCAATCGTTATACAACAACAGCCCGTGCAGATCAGTGTGAATATAGTCAGCATCTGCTTGTCCCGTTACAACTTATTTTAGCGGCCAATGCTCCCCCAAGTGTGGCGATGCACACTTCTTTACAGCGTTTCCTTATGTGACAGCATTCTGCGACCGCGGGTCCGTTATCTTTAAATCTATAATAGTGCAGCTAACGTTATAACTTTTAGGCCTTTGTGTGTTTTCAGCTGTTGTATTTGCAACACGGTTATTTCATTGATTGCGTCGCTTAAAGAAGCCCGAAAGCACTTAAAAACACCCAAACGGGCAATGTTTACAAAACTTGTGCAGTGTGTGTGTGTGCGTGTGTCCGCTGCCTTTCAAATCGTTAGTTCGTCGCTCGACAAAATGACCGGCTGGGGGGGGGGGGGGAGTGTGTAAATGCACTTTTCGTCCCATTTTGTCGAGCGACGAAGTAGGCTATTCATAAATAAAATTAGGCTATGATCAGGGGGCTGCCACTAGTGGGGACGAACGGGGCTTTGCCTTTGACAGCCCAGTAGTAGCAAGTAGCTATAGAGCTACACAAGCGCTTTTATTTGTGTAAAAAAGGGCCAATTCTATTGAATACAAGGCAGTATATTATCCCAACAACTCACCGCTCTCTATCTCGTTGCCTTTCTTGGCGGTGGCAGCGTTTCCCATGGTATGAAGACACGGCTATAAAGGCTGATGCGAGAGATGGCGGTATAGCTACAAACTACTAGCTGATGTTCTTGGACGTTTCCAAGCTTTCTTTTCCTTTTCTTCCAACCCCCCCCCTCTTCGTTGATCTTCTGGCTGGAAATCGGCCAAATGAAAAGGCGGGTCCAAATGTGAAAGATGGATTTAAATCCTTTCCACAAGCCGCCCCCTCTCTCGTACACAATGATCTCTCCCCGGTCTCTTCTCTATCCTAGTATACTGAGTACTCTACTAGTCTCCACTAATTCCTATCTCTCTGGTTGGCATGCAGCTCAGGCTAGCGGTGACTTGTGCACGCATCCGTGGCTGCTGTGTTATGTAGGCTATAGCCTTGTGGATTGACTCTTCTACACGACTGCAGTATACAGTGCTGTGGTCGAATGGACCCTTGTTTACAAGAGGGTCCACCATTGAACATGGTGTAATGCTTAATTGGGTCGTCTGACTCGTCCACTCACAGTTAACAGTCTTTGTATTGAGTTTGTGCTTGAAATGTACTGTAATTCTGCAAACTGTTAATACATATTTCAATCAATCCAGAAAAATCCCTATACAGTCTCTGGAATTGCCTGTAAAGTATTTGGATTGGCCTTACAGTGTCTGGATTGTCCTTAACTATTTGGATTGGATTGGCCCTATACTAGTATTATTTGGATTGGCCCTGTTGTATTTATTTGGATTGGCCCCAGCCTGTCTGTCTATCTGTCTATCTGCCTTCCTTCAACACAAACTTCAGCAGCTTCCTGGTTCTTGTGCATCACGGTGGTTAGATCATTGAACACACTGTCTGATATGAGCTTTTCACTCCCTCCTCTACATACCTAAAGCTTAAAATAGTTGTTGGTGGTTTTGGTATTTTGTACAGGACAGGGTTGGGTTGGGTATGGGTAGCTTGCCACCATCGGTAGTCGGTACCCAGGCTTTTATTTTTTCGTTTGCATTCGGCTCAAAAAGAAAGGGTTGGGTAACTGAATACATGTAATAGCTGTAGCATACTGTTACAAAACAAAATATAGACCTATCAGTAGATTATTATTATTATTATTGTTTATGAACTGTTAAATTCATATGGTTGGAATGGGAAGGCGGCCTATGATTTGGGAAGGCAACACACTAGACCTATACGCAACTGTTACACGAGCACCATTGTGTTATGCAATGTTCAATTAATTTATGAACTATTAATGATGATGATGATCCCACATGGAACCACCAGTGTGACCCATTTCAACTTGGGAGACCCTCGTCACTCTACCCTTGTTTATTCTGACCACCAGAGACTTCATCGTAGTCCTGGGACTTATGGGTCCCTCTTGAAAATTAGATGATGCATCTCAAGGGGCTGTCCCTTCAATACAAATTTGAAATCTGAAATCTGACTAATCATTGCAGGAAGCCTCGGAAGGCCATCAGTGGACGTTAGCAGGACTCCAAAGTAGTCCTGACAGACCTGGACAATTATATGCGGATGACATCAGCCTGCTCTCCGACGACAATGTGGAACAAGCACAGGAACTCCTGAACAGAGTGGAGTTGGAGTGTGCCAAGTTTGGCCTTGGGCTAAATGGCAAGTAAACTGAGGTTATCACCTATAGTCTTATAACATCTCACCGGAACATCCACCACTGACAACAACAGGAGGCACTGTGCTGAAGGAAGTCAAGGACTCATGGGTCAACTCAACCGAGCAAGACCTGAAGGTGAGGAAGGCACTTGCATGGAGGGCCCTGAACCTACCCGTCAAATCTAACTCGTCTTCTTCTACGCAACTGTGGAGTCTGTACTTCTATACGACAGCGAATGCTGGACCCTGAAGCCAACACTTCAGAAGTCTCTTGACGGGTGCTATACAACAGATTGTTGCGTGCAGTACTTAACATCAGCAAGAGTGAATCTGATATAGACATTATGGACATATCAGTTAGTTTTACAGACACAGCCTGAAGATCTAATCAGAGCGTAAGTTGAGACAGCTGTTTTACTATACAATGCAATCTGTGGTAACTGGCTCACGGTAAGATCCTTTGAGAAGATGCTTAGTTATTTACAACTAGGCTTGTAGAAACAGAGCTTTTGTTAGGGGGTAATTAAACCCCACAGGGGTCTGCGTGAACGTCTTACCATAGCTGCATCCATAGATAACAGCTGCATGGCATATCTTTGGGTCAAGCTCTGCTCTGCTCTGTCTGTCTGTCCTGTCTGTCATGAATGCAACGTATCTTTGTCAAATATGCATCTAGAGTTAAGAATACAGTCTAACTATTTCATTGCAGGTGTTAAATAATGTTCTGTACATTATGGTACATTCATTCTTATTGGTAAAATATAGTTACATGTTTCATCTGTTGCTAATTCTCATGGAAACCTTGTATGACAGTCCTTGCTCACTGATTGGCCAGTAAGTAAGGACACTTCTAAGTCCTACCCTCATGAGAGGGAGGGAGTTTTCAACTTTCATCAGTATATAGACAACATGCTTTCGTTCCTATGGTGTGCTCACATGTGTGTCTGCTGATTCGACCAAGTAGATCCTTGTGTGACTCCATCGTGGGCCATTTGTTCCCACGACTGCCTTGTAACTGAGTGTATTTTGGTCATTAAAACTTGATACAAAACTATAGACTGAATAACTGTTTTCGCCGAGACTTCTGTTTCCTGTCTGCTCCACACAGCCGTTCGCACAGTACAGACGCTGTTTTCAGATACATCATTACCAACAAGATTCTGAATGACGGAATACCCAAGGGTGAGCCAGAAAACAGCAGCCATGAGACTATAGCAGGACACTGCCAAAGACATCAAAAACTGCCAGCCAGCAAACTGGTGCTGAGGGAACCATCGACCACGAGGGCGGAAAGTGGTGGAAAGTAACTAAATACATTTACTTAAGTACTGTATTTAAGTCCAATTTTGAGGAATTTGTACTTTACTTGAGTATTTCCAGTTTCCAATACTTTTCACTTCTACTTCACTACATTTTGGATCAAAATATTGTACTTTTACTCCACTACATTTATTTGAACACTTTAGTTGCTAGTCACTTTGGAGATTGTAATTTTGATTAGAAAACATCCATTAACCACTCCAGCCCTATATACATTTTGGCCATTTGAAAATAGCCGATCTACAAGCTCACAATGCGTCGCGATGCGACGCATTGTGAGCTTGTAGATCTGCTATTTTCACAAGATTTTGTACATATTTTGAACTTGTGTGAAATGGGACATTCTGCAATATGAGTACTTTTACTCTTAGTACTTTAAGTAAATTTGTATGCCAATACTTTTGGACTTTACATTTTGAACACAGGACTTTTACTTGTAACGGAGTACATCTACATTGCAGTATTTATACTTTTACTTAAGTAAAACATTTGAGTACTTTTTCCACCACTGCCATACATACATACATACATACATACATACATACATACATACATACATACATACATACATACATACATACATACATACATACATACATACATACATACATGGAGGATGTACTCAAGAACGACGCAGGACTCGGGAGCGCAAAGCACCAACGAGCTGGCCAGATGTATGGAGAACCGACTGGAAGAGACGATGGAGGGCTCGTCTGAGGACGGACAGAGAGAGACCGATCGCCTCTCCTCTCTACTCCTCCTAGTACCCGCCTATGATGAGCACTCATCAATTCTAGATGGCTAAGGCCTCACTCAGACCTTTAAAACATTGATGCATGCTTGTTGTATGAATGTTGTGAGTGTCATGGTAAATGGTGCATTTATATAGCGCCTTTATCCAAGGCGCTTTACATAGATTGTGCATTACATTCACCCATTCACACACACATTCATACACCGATTGCGGCGGAAGCCATGCAAGGTATCAACCAGCACATCGGGAGCAATTTGGGGTTCAGTGTCTTGCCCAAGGACACTTCGACATGTAGCCAGGAGGAGCCGGGATTCGAACCGCCAACCCATGGATCATTGGACGACCTGCTCTACCTCTTGAGCCACAGTCGCCCCAATGCATTTCCAATGGAAGTCACATGGTTTGTAGTCCACATTTTGGACTACAAGCTGTTGTATGGCTTTCGGCTGTGTTTCGGCTGTGTTTCGACTGCGCCCCTCCCCCTCATACAACACAAATGTTGTGTCAAACCATGTGACTCCCATTGGAAATGCATTGGGGCAAGCTGTGTCACACCCTTTGTATACAACAAGCATACAGCAATCTGTTGCGACCGTGTGAGTGAGGCCTTAGAAGCCACCGAAAAAACAGATCTACAAGCCCACCATGTGTGGCACTTAACTTTGATTAAGAAATAATGACTTCACCATGTTTAATTAACAGGAATTTGGAATTAATGATGAATTCCATGATGAATGAATGCATGATATAATCATGAATTCATCATTAGTTAAGCGTTAATTATACATATGGATTTGCTGGCTATTGTGAAGTGTGAGCCAATTTTCTTTGAGGGGCGCTGGCCCCAGCTTTGAGGCTTTGTGTAAACACAAACATTGTGTTAACACAAACATTGAATGCCATTGACAATGAATGGACAGATTTGAGTGTTTGTGTAAACACCAACATTGAAGTCGAAGGTGAGGACGCAAATTGTGATTGGCCGGAATGGGATGATGATGATAAGAGCGCCCCTCACTTCACACAGGTGTGATTTTGATTGATTGATTGATTGATTGATTGATTGAATACCTTATTAGTTTGCAAACATACAGTGTTACTATTATACAATGATGCTGTAGGATCACACAAAAATCCCTAAGGGCTTGTTTCCATTGTGGTCCTGCCTGTATTCATGATAAATTGTCATTATTGCTGTATTAATGATAATCCAGTGAATGAATGATGATAGTCTAGGGCGGCTCTAGTGTACATTTTATCTTCACAATGGCATTGCTACTTTGAATATTATCATTGCAGTTTTGTGTTTTTGTATAAGCTGAAACCTTGTATGTCTATAATTATGTTTTAAAAACAGCATAAATACTTTACATACAGTCAGTGTGGAAAGGGAAAAAATCACATCCGTGTGAAGTGAGGGGCGTTCTTTTTTTTTTTAAAGATATTTTTTGCGGCTTACGCCTTTTATTGGTTTTTGAAGGGACAGACAGTAGGCTGACAGGAAACGGGGGAGAGATGGGGGAAGACATGCAGTAAAGGCCGTGTCGGGCTCGGGAGTCGAACCCGCGGCACACTGCGACTGGATTACCAGTCGGGTGCCCAGACGGTTACGCCACCGCCTGGGCCATGAGGGGCGTTCTTATCATTATACATCATCATACATCATGAACAACTGAATTTATGTGATTGGTTCGCCGATTTGCTCGTCTACATACAGTATGAAGTAAATTGTCCCCTTCATTGTCAACGGCATTTAATGTTTGTGTTGCCACAAATTTACGGCATATTTGGCGGACATTTGACCTAATTTCTCCTTTCATTGTTCATGGCAAATATGAGACGGGTGTGGACAAAAGCTTTTTTGTATATTGTATATATATTGTATATTATAGTAGGGGCTAGCGCCCCTCAAAAAAGAGGGGGGGGGGGCGACAGTTACGAATTGCAGCCATCTGTAGGTGCTCTTTGAGAGCGGTTTTAAAGGAGTCTAGGGATTCACATTTCTTAATGGCTGTTGGTAGGACATTCCACATTTTAGTGGCATAGGAGCGAAATTAATTTAAACCCTTGTTTGAACCGAATCTGGGTTGCACGTGGTTTCTTTAACTCCCTCTCGTGTTGTGATTGTGGACTTTGTTGACATTAAGAAAGAATTTTGACAGGTAGGCCTACATAGTGGTGCAGGGGTTAACACTGCCCGGGGCAGGTGAATAAAATGGTCAGGCAGGTGAAGTTTTTTACCCAGCAGCCCAACTGGGCAGGTGCACATTTTGGGGATGCAACCGTCTTTAGTTCGCTTTCGAGGACTAGGTCCTCAGTATGACTCATCATGTATGACTAGGTCGTCTACATTTCATGAGCTTTCACTAGTCAGGTTTCACCTGACAAAAAACACTATAAACATTATACAAGTTAAAATGAATGGTAATAATTAACAATATTTTTGGGGGGCAAGTGGCCATGACCTGGGGGCAAGTAGAACATGACCTGTACTAGCCCGACGGGCAAGTGCCTCTGAGACCTTAGTGTCAACCCCTGTGGTGTAGCAAACCTTGTAGACCAAGCCCATTGCAACTTGCTGTACTCTGTCGTCAACCCTAAGCCATTCCAGCCTATCAAAATGGGCAGGGGTGAGGTGGGTTCTGGGAGTAAGGCCAAGTAGTAGCCTGACCACTTTGTTTTGGGGGCCTTTGAGGTGCTGTGGTACCATCAAGGTACATCATGCATTGCATAGTCGAAGAAACCTTGTACGAGGGCTTCAAGGTCTTCAAGGTGTTAATTTGTTGACCAGTGAGGAGATCCTGTATAGGAATCTTGTTCTTTGGTTGACTTTTTTTGAGTGGTGTAAACCACTCCTACAACTGGCTTTGTTAGTTTACGTGTCTGTCTGTTTGTACCAAAAAATGAGCATGGTTGCTATGGTCACCCAGTTCACCCGGGTGTGATTTCAGCTTTGTTAGTTTACGTGTCTGTTCGTACCAAAAAATGAGAATGGTTGCTATGGTCACCCAGTTCACACGGGTGTGATTTCATTACGTCAGACATTACGTCAGACCACAGCTGATCAGTCTATATAAGACCTTACACCACTCAGTTCACACGGGTGTGATTTTTATTATATTGGTGGCCATTTAATCACAGGAACGATTTAAGTAATTTCATCTCTCCGTGTGATAATATTGTCACCCACTGTAACTGAGAAGCCGTCTGCCTTGCTGAGATAAGATCTATTTGATCCAAAGAGAATAGATTCAGTTTTTCCCAGGTGTAATGATAGTTTGTCTAGCGCAGGGGTTCTCAACGTTTTTGGCCGGGGACCCCCGGAAATGCTTTGGCAATGTCCCGGGACCCCCGCCCCGCCCCCTCCCGACCCCCAATATAAATTGACTGCTACAATAACCTTAATAATAGAGACAATACACCATAAATAAATACTGAAACCAGATATAATCATTAGGGAAGGTGTATGCATGTACTATGTAAACTCTTCATTTCCACTTTCCAGCCATTCAGTTGCAAAAAGAAAAAAAATTTTTTTTATTTTTTTAAATAATTTGGGGACCCCCCAAAATAATTTGGCGACCCCCCCGAGGGGTCGCGACCCACGGGTTGAGAACCCCTGGTCTAGCGAGCCAAGTGCAGATTCTACCGAGTTCAGAGCTGAGGGCCTTTTCAACCTGCAGTTTGTCTCTGTCTGAGACCAGCAGTGCTGAGTCATCTGCGAACAGGAACAAGTTGCAGTCACAAGCTGAAGTCATGTCGTTTACATAATATTAAGAATAGTAAACCTGTGGAATGCCACAGCTCACAGGGGGACCCCCCCCCTTTCTCTCCCCTCCAGGTAGGATTGCATCCAGCAATCTATTAAAACCAAGGACCCAAGGGTGTGGGAAGTTGGTCGGCTCAGCAGATCTCAGACAAATATCCATAGAACCGAAAAGTATGAGTATGATGATGTCATCAATATGACCAGTGATAGACTGCCCTAGACTCCATAGGCTATTTGGGCATGCCTGACACAGAACTCCATAAGGGACGTGGACAGATACAGAAACCTCCATGTACCCCGCCAGCCCGCCTATATGGAGGTTTCAGTATCATAAAAGAGTCAATTGGACAAAAGGTTCAAGGTTGGATGGTGTTTATTATTTTTGAGGGCCCTTCCTATATTCTTTTGGTGTGTGCACAAACTTTGTCCTATACACAAACATTAAATTCCCATTGACGATGATAAGAGTGCCCCTCACTTCACACGGGTGAGATTCTTTATACATAGCTACAAGACAGATGAGATGGTAGCAGAATTATAGGCAGTATAAACTTCTTGTAGGCCTACATAAAGCTTCCTTAACAGTGTAACAATAATCATTGTGATGTATCACTGAATTCACACTAGGGGGCAGCAATGCGCTATGTAGGAGTGCATGTATGTGGCGAAAACTTTGAATAGACCTGACTTCTATCTGAGCAGCAAACAAGGACCAATAGTTAACCCAGTCCCAGAACCTTCCAAAATATGAAACTTCCCGGAACCCGTCACGTCCTGTGATTGTTTTTTGTTTACATTTCTGTGATAATTCATTCCATTGAATATCGGTTGATAAGACATGATTATCCTGGTAAGTTTCTTTCCGTTATATTGCGTTGTTACACAAAATGCGAGTCCACATGCACATGGTCACTGCTGAAAATTCTAATGGAATTATCAATTATGGCAATTATAGTGTTATCTGTCCAGACAAATAGTGCAAATAGTATCTCTAACAAGTAACAATGTGGTAGGGTTATAAACAAATAAAACAAAATGTCATAGCCTAATTGTTCAGTGAAGAAAAATATAGCATTGATTGATTGATTGCTTGGTTGATTGATTGAACATTTTATTAACAGTTTGTAGAATGTGTACAGTTCAAGGAAGTACTGTAGTACAGGTCAATACCAAATCTGCTAACCAGAAAAAGAACTAAGACTTGTTTACATAAGGGTCCTCCATTTTCAATTCATCAAAACGTTCAAAGACATAGCCTACTAATATACACTTCTATGCAAAAAAGGGAAAAAAAGCCCAAAACATGTTGAATTGAGTTGCTATAGTAAACAGCTTGGATCCAAGTTTATTTAGGTGTAGATCAGTACACAGGGAATACACTTGGACCCATGTTTATTGTTGTTAAGTGTGAAAAGCTATACATTTTCTTTTTTTCATTCAAATGTGTGGAAAGACATTCATTTAGTATTCTGAAAGTGAACTTAATCTTTTTTCAGTCATTTCAGTAAAACAAACAAGTCTATTCCTCCAGTACACTACACAGTATATGTCATGTCATGTTCATCCCAAATGACCAGCTGCTGTCCATATTGACTTTCCTATGTTCTTCGCGAGCAAGGTCGGCCACGCTTCAAAGGGAATGATTGATGCCCTGAAATGAATGAATGAAAACCTGCATACTTCCTTGCTTTCTTTTTAGTCTGTTAAGACATAGGCCAGTAGGCTACTGTAACCGTGCCACATGCTGCATCATTTACCATGCATTCATTACATCTATTATGCACGCACACACGCACGCGCACACGCACACACACACACACACACACACACACACACACACACACACACACACACACACACACACACACACACACACACACACACACACACACACACACACACACACACACACAAATAATAATAACCATTGGCTAATATGTAGTTTAAACATGTACTAGTTATTGGGGTGGGGGTATATGGGACGTGTATGGTATGGCATCTAGGAAGAAGCTTCTACAACACATTCTCACACAGGGGGTGGCAAGTAGTATAAGCAGACATTTCTTCTGTTGGCTGCTGACCAACTCCTCTGGAGCAGTTGGGGGTTAAGTGCTTTCCTCAAGGGATATCAGCAGAAGAATTTATAGGGGGCGGGGACTGGGTGGATCATGACACCAGTAACTCACAGGCCTCCAATCGTCTTCATCATCTCGCATCCCACAGAGCTCTTTATCAGTCCGATGATTCTACCTGGCAACTCCTGTGCATGCTTGCTTGCTTGCTCCTCCTGAGGCCACTAGTACCGCTCATGGGCCTTTTTCATCAAACATTATACCCAAATCCTGTGCGGTTGTTTTTTGAGTGGTGCAACCACTCCAAGGAACAGCAATGTCTGTGTTAACCTATGTGACTTTAACCTATGTGACTATGTGACTATGAGTAGCAGTAGGGGCAAAAGTGGCGCTGTTGTGCCAGAAACAGAGAGAGATAGTGCTGCACTGTTGCCTGCTAATGAGAGACAGAGAGAGAGGGGGGGGGGGGGGGGGGGGGGGGGGAGCTGCACCACTCAGTTCACACGGGTGTGATTTTTTATTTAGAAAACAGGGAAGGCTTTGCACAGCAGTTTGCGCAGGCCTCTCTCTACTAGCAATGTGTCTTGATGGCCGCCATAGTGTTGCTGAAGGAAGGAATGCACACATTTCAATCAAACCCCAATGCTTGCACTAATCCAAGGTTGTGGGGTGATTAAAGAGAGAAGAAGAAGTGGATGGTTGCAGCAGAGCGATGATCTGGCAATGTCTTCATTATCAATCACCAGCTCCTATTAGGATGTTGCATGCGGTTCCAGGACATTACCCATTTCCTCCTCTGTATATCAAAGCCTGCAGCCCCCCCCCCCCCCCCCTCCCCTCCTTTCAGCCTAATTCACTCCAGATGAGCACAATGGGACATTTGATTTCTTGCGCAAAGACACATGTATACAGCTGCGTCTTCCCCTGCCTCAAACAGCTGGCGTGGAGCCCGTGATACAACAGCAACTCTTAATCACGCATTTGTTTATGTAATTAAGATCAAAAAACGCAGTCAGTGATCTCTTGCTCTGTACTCCCCTCTCTTCTGCTCTGGACCGATCATGTGTGTGTGTGTGTGTGTGTGTGTGTGTGTGTGTGTGTGTGTGTGTGTGTGTGTGTGTGTGTGTGTGTGTGTGTGTGATGTGATTCTTGGCTATGTTATCGCTCACACTGCTAAAGCTAGCAAACGCTACCTTGTGGTCTAATGACATGCAGGTGATACAAATCATGAGTGTGCTTGCAAAAAAAGGGTTTTCCAAGTGTGTGTCAACACGGATGACAGCTCACCCATAGTTCCAGTGACTATATACTTTGGCCCCTAGTCAAGAAGGCTCAGATGACCTGTTGTTACATAAGCCAATATAGTACTGTCTGGTTTGTTGGGTCACATTTTGGTAATTTTTTGTAACTATAGTATTTCAATCATCAATGTGTACATACAGGAGAAAGAAGAAACAGTAAGGTCATCACCCAATTAATTAAATGAAGACATGTTAAGGTCTGAGAGACGGCAAAAGAAAAAATAGGATCTTGTGCAATCTGGGAACAATGAGGTATTCGGTATGCAGTGCGGAGCTTGCCTTTGGATCTGTGATGATCCAAGTTCCTTAATCCATTCTGTACGGGAACCCCTTTTGGTGTTTTTAAGCATTATGTTTAAGCTTTAGATATTGAAAAATAGCAGATCTACAAGCTTGTAGGTCTGCTATTTTTGACAACGACTGACACAGAAACATAAGGGTTTTTCAGAAAACTGTCAGGATTTAGAAGACATTTTGTAGAATCTGTTGTCAGATCTAAATGGGTTAAAGCTTCACTCAGCCCCATGTTTGTAATATACCCCTTGTGAGTTCCAGGCAGTTGATCCAGGGATTTGCAGCTCGGTGCCCTCGTCCCTCTGACGGGAGCTTCAGACCTGCATGCTGCTCTATGGGCATCCAGAGGTATCATATAGTGTGTATACGTATGTGTGTCTGGGAATGTTGATCTGAAATCCATAAGGCTTTGTGTCTATTCGCTCCTCTTTCAATAGAGCCAGGTCTCCATTGTTGTGGCTTCATGTGGGCAAACTCCAAGTTGTTTTGTCCTCTTTGGCAGGCTGAGTGCAGCACTATACAACTTGAATGCCTGTGATTTAACAACCACAAGATAATGTGTTTTTTTTGCCAACAGTTGGTTGGCAAAAAAATGGTCTCAAAGTGACAGTTGCAGAAGCAGCTAATTTAGGCATAGATGGTGTTGCTTTGAAGTGGCACCCCTATAGTAGTTCCTGTGTTCTCATATTTACCTGTCTTTGAGCGCTGCCTAACTGCTCCAATTAACAACTTTGTGTGTCTGCCTTGCCTGCCTGCCTGCCTGCCTGCCTGCCTGCCTGCCTGCCTGCCTGTCTGTCTGTCTGTCTGTCTGTCTGTCTGTCTGTCTGTCTGTCTGCCTGCCTGCCTGCCTGCCTGCCTGCCTGCCAATTGGCTGAGTGACCTGACACCCAAGTATCACTGTTGAACAGCCTAACTCACACACACACGCACGCACGCGCGCGCGCGCGCGCGCATGCATTTAGTCGTTATGCCAACCAATAGATTCCTCCCCAACACACATTGTGTGTGTTGTCAATGCTGTTGTATGCTGACTTACTTGCCAGGGAGGAGCCCCCAGCGGGAGGACGTAGAGCCTTCAATCTACCCCTCCTCCTGCGCAACACTCCCTGCTGACAGGTGCCGCCCCATCCTGTAGGAATGCATGAAGTGACTAACCCTGATTTAGGCCTGACGTCGAAATAAAAAAAATGTATTCTGAAAGAATATTTATTCAAAGATTTGTGCCACATTTTCACGATTTTTCAAAAATAGCAGACCTACAAGCTCGTAGCGCGCCACTCGGTGGCGCGCTATGAGCTTGTAGATCTGCTATTTTTCAATAGCTAAAGTATAGCATAATGCTTAGTTAAAACACCAAAAGGGGTTCCCGCCCAGAATGGGCTAATATCCCTCCCAAGAACACGCACAGAATTGTGTGTGAACGTGTGAACGTAATGGACACTAAAGTGTTTTGAATAAAAGTGCACATTTACCATTCATAAGCTTTCAGCGTGAGCCTGTGAACACCTGTAACACACTGTAATTAGGGATTATCGTTACTTTGACTCTAGCACCATCTCCTGATATAAAAAGTGATTTTTCTTTTCATGACAGCTAGCTTTCGTCCGCTAAGTGAAAACTGACAGTCAAACTGTGCTCTTTAGCAGTGTTGTTTTTGGCAGCAAATTTCTATTTTTGTTTAGTCATAGTCTTTGGACTGAAACTTAATTTAGTTTTAGTCATATTTTAGTCATCTGGAATGTTTTAGTGTTAGTCTAGTTTTAGTCGACTAAGTGTCATGCGATTTTAGTCGACTAAATCTACAGTTGATTTAGTCGACTAAAATGTATTTTGGCGGGCCTTGATGCTGTTGTAATGACAGATTTTACACTTGCTGAAAATAGCCGATCTACAAGCCCACAACGCGTCGCAGCGCGACGCGTTGTGGGCTTGTAGATCGGCTATTTTCAGCATGCAACCAAGTGTAAAATGACTTATACTGGATATCTTGTCCACTAGTCCCTTCCTAACAATTTAGTCTAGTTTTTATTTGTTGACGAAATTGTCGATATATTTAGTCTTAGTTTTAGTCATCATAGATTAGTTTTTATTTACTTTCTATTTATTTTTTGTCAATGAAAAAAGGTAGTCGACGAACATTTTTTGTTTAGTTTTAGTCAACGAAAACAACACTGCTCTTTAGACACCTCAATAAAATGATATAGTGTGCACAATGAAAAACAAGAACTCTGAAACATGTGTTCATGTATTCTTTTATTTTCCTGAACCGCCAAAAGTCAAAAGGTACCCATAATTCAAAGTGTTTATACATGCACTTGTCCACCCGGCTCAAATTGACTTAAATGTATTCCCATCAAACTTCTGGCTCCAATTTGCCTCTCGGTGCCTATAGAACGTGTTATGTGTGACCTCTCCATCTTCAATACGTAGGCCTCTATACTCCGTGGTTAGAGTCTGACTTGACAAAATACAGCTAATTGCATTCAGGTTTGCCCTTGCAAGAGTTGTGTTCATTCATTGCACTTCAAAACATATACATTATTTATCTTTTATGGTACGGACTGAAAGATGTTTTTTAATTAAATAAATGGTCCCCTTCGCAACATCGAAGGTCATACATACTTAATGTGAGATGTTGAAAATACTTCACAAATCTAGGCACCCGACCGACACGCAGTCTGTCTTCCATACATACTGCAGCATTTTTTGGGAGACGGCAGATTATGGTAGGATAACAACTGCACAACATGGCAGCCCCAAACCAGATCAAAGCAGAGACAATCAAAGCCAGAGTGAAAAGCTACAGCCTCAATAAGCTCCTTTAAACCATTCTGGGCGGGAATCCCCTTTTGGTGTTTTAAAGCATTATGTTATGCTTTAGCTATTGAAAAATAGCAGATCTACAAGCTCATAGCGCGGCACCGAGTGCCGCGCTACGAGCTTGTAGGTCTGCTATTTTTTTTTTAATCGTGAAAATGTGCTTCTGGGAGGTCAACATATTTTCAGATGGGGGTCGGCGGCCAATTACATATGTTTTTGGGGGTCCTTGACATGAAAAAGGTTGAGCACCAGTGATATAGAAACATAAGGTATTTCAGAAAACTGTCAGGATTTAGAAGACATATTTAAAAATGTCGACGTCAGGCATAAATGGGTTAAATATCGGCCTCCCTCACCCCCATCTATACGGAGTGTTACATCACCACTCTCAAGTGTTTCCATACACCCATCTTTCCACTTCTGGGAGCGACATATAATAAAGGCCCATTTGCACGAACAGCCGGGCAGTGGACAGGGAGTAGTCTCGACATAAATCCTTCGAAACCAATGCAAACACCCATGGCAAAACGACCTGCGTTAATATTAAACCTGAACTGTCGTGGTATAAATCCCATGTAATGCCAGTCTGGATATATGACATGTGACACTGTTCATAATCGTTTATGATACTTGGCCCAGGCTGTATAATGCTGCCTGCAATGACAAGTGACTTGTCATGACTCATGCGTGGTTTCAGATAAAAGAGTCCCACCACCAGTGAGCTCATAATACTGCAGTCAGTATCTAGTTGTCTAGACTAGACTATAGAACAGTGGCGTGCACAGATAGACACTAGGGGGTGCTAGAGCACCCCCTGCCCTTTTGGCAATGTGCCCTTTTGAAAAAAAAAAAGAAAAAAAAACTTTTTTTTTTCTTTCTTTTTTTTGATTTTTCAAAAATAGCAGACCTACAAGTTCATAGCGCGCCACTCGGTGGCGCGCTATGAGCTTGTAGATCTGCTATTTTTCAATAGCTAAAGCATAACATAATGCTAACACCAAAAGGGGTTCCCGCCCAAAATAGATTAAGGCAACCGGCCGGTTCCACGCGCTGCACAAGGTGCCCTTTTTTAACTTGAGCACCTGCCCCTCTAAATGTCTGTGCACGCCACTGCTATAGACTATGTTTTGCCTGCTATAAGTCCTTATCTCCCTCCTCAGAATTCCACCTCTTTACCATTAATGTTAATGCACTTCTTCATTTGTCACTATAGGGTAAATGTTAGCTGAGAGCAGTTGAGACGAAATAACAGTCTAAAGTCCACACTAATTATCCATAATGTATAAATGATGGATAAGGGGTCAGGACAGCTAGGCATTTTCGGGGAGGTGTCAGACTAAATTATGGACTTAGACTGTTATTCGTCTCAACTGCTTTAATGACTGTGTCTGTGTGTATATAGCATGTGTGTGTGTGTGTGTGCGTGCGTGCGTGCGTGCGTGCGTGCGTGCGTGCGTGCGTGCGTGCGTGCGTGCGTGCGTGCGTGATATGCAAAGAGTCGTAACCATGTCAACCATTGGTTGGATCTGTAGGTGTTTGGGAGCCGAGTACAACACGCCGGTCGTAGTGAGATCCCGATCAGAGAGCAGACGTACAATGTGTTTCACATTGTTGTCCTGCACGGCTGACGCTTTGATTTATACCTCAGTGACTGAGATAAAATCACAAGGCTGACAGCACACAGGTATACAGTCAGTGTGTAGGAGCAGCAGCTTTCCTGGGATATACGGCCGGCTTAAGAGGGAAGTCGATCAAAACAGACCTGGTTGTGCGGCGTGTTAAGCACCGAAGTAGCGAGGGGGCACGGTGGCACAGTCGGTAGTGCTGTCGCCTCACAGCTAGAAGGTCCTGGGTTCGATTCCCACTGTGGGCACTGGGGGCCGTGTTCCCTCCTCTGTGCCATCAGTGCCCATACCCGAGGCGGGGGTTGGCGAAAGGGCCTTTCTGTGTGGAGTTTGCATGTTCTCCCCATGTCCCCTATAGGGTAGGCAGTAATCCTGGTCTCTTAACTGCCTCCCCCTGGCCAGCCGGGGTGCCTGATGGAGGTGAAAGGAACTGGTCGGAATAACGTGTTCCTTCCACGCGCTACGTCCAACCGGGGAAACTCCCTCCCTGTCAGGTGAAAAGAAGCGGCCGTGCAGAGAGTGTTACAGAGGCAGGGGCTGAAATCCTGTAAGAGGGCACTTTTGGATAAAAATAGCGAAAATATCAGATCTACAAGCTCTCAACGCGTCGCGCTGTGACACGCTGAGAGCTTGTAGATCAGCTATTTTCGGTGCACAACCCTGCACTCTTTATCTACTGGAGATGCGGCATGGATTTCGAAACAAATTAGTTCAGGAGACTTCGGGGAAAAAAAACAATAGAGGGTATGCGCGTGACATCATCATCAAACCCGGAAGTTATGCAGGAACGCCTACTGAGTGGCAAAACAATACTTTCTGGTCTTGACAGCCCATACATCCAAACAGAAAAGTCCAATCTGATTGCATTAAACAACGTTAAACAATGTTAAACTCACTTTGCATGTTGCTTTGCCACTTGATTTGCCACTCGATGTGCCATTCACTTTAAAGGACCACTTCACCACTTTTCAACCTATCTTCATATAATAGGTCCTCACTAATAATCATGATAAAATGGCACGATTCTTTTCTACTCAGTCTGTGTCTCATAGGAGGGCTGTGGGCAGTTTAGAAACCGTCTTCCAGTGACATCATCATTAGGCAGATTATTTTTTAAACAAGATTTTTTTACAAAAATGTTTAGATTTTCATTATCCTGAGAACGATGGCTTCCATTTTAGCATTGCAACTTTTCAGGACTAGAAAGCCTGCCGTTTTTATTAGCTTGTATTCCCCATCGATGATGTCACTGGAAGACGGTTTCTGAACTGCCCACAGCCCTCCTATGAGACACAGACCAAGTAGAAAAGAATTGCACCATTTTTTCATGATTATTAGTGAGGACCTATTATATGAAGATAGGTTGAAAAGTGGTGAAGTGGTCCTTTAAGCATGCGCATACCCTCTATTCTCCGGAACGCTGCCTTCCGGTATGGCATGGAAAGGAGAGGAGTGGCATTTAGCATTTCTTTCACCATAGTAGTAAATGCTGCATTCGTGGTCTGGAGAGGGCAGTTGTTTTAATAGACGGGTAAAAGGGGCAGGGTCTGAAGCTCCCTTTGACATCTATGTGTGCACGTCCCTGGTGCGCGACACCAACGTGCATCTTAAAACACAATTTGTTCCCAAGACGTCCACAGACGTCCTAGGAATGACCGCATGTAGTGCCCAGGACGTCTGTGGACGTCTTGGTAAAAAAAAAAACCCTGGGTCGCCATTTTGAAAGAATGAAAGGGCACATAATGTGTTAAGTATACAAATCCCATAGTTTATGCTCAGGCCAGCAGCGGTATAGGGCACATCACAGGGGGCTTTGTGATGATAATATCTCAGAATCAAACCGCATGACCTGGGCATCTCTTGTCACTTTCACAGACAAGCAGCTTTCAGAGCACTTATAATGTCTGCAGAAAGCAAGGATGAGCCCCCTCGGGGAGAACATTCACTTTGATGATGATACATTTCATCAAGCTGTTTGAAGTCTTCTATCCACCCCGCCTCGCCCCGCCCACCCCAACCCACCTCTATACCATCCATCCTTTCTGGCTATGCTCTTGCTTGGTTTAAGGACCAAAAAAAAAAGCTTCCGATTCAGATGACTCATACTAGCAATATTATCCCATTTTGACCTGAGAGAAAGATACATCTTTCTTTCTTAGCAAGAAAGATGTATTGGCGCTGCTCTGCGGCGACATGGGCATAAGGGCTACGCTTTGAACAAGGCTCTGGAGGACATTTCTTCCTCGAGAGACAAATAATAAAGAACCTTGAACCTTGATAAAAATGTCTTCTACATCCTGACAGTTTTCTGAAAAAGCTATGTTTCTATGTCAGTGGTTCTTCGATTTTTCAAAAATAGCAGACCTACAAGCTCGTAGCGCGCCACCGAGTGGCGCGCTACGAGCTTGTGGGTCTGCTATTTTTCAATAGCTAACACCAAAAGGGGTTCCCGCCCAAAATGGGTTATCCAGTCCTAAGTGTACTTGTGCAGTACTTATCCGCGTGGATGAAAACTCGAGAGCCAGCTTTTTTTTTACACTACTAAAACGTACGGTTAGATGCTATGGGGGATCTAACATGTACAATTCAATTAGATTTGGATAGAAGTTAAAGTGGTTTGTTGGCTGGATTGTGTGAAAGTTCCAGAAGTGTAGTCGTAATTTATAATGACTTGCCAAGATAATGCTAGGCTATCCTATCAGGTTAATCTAGAGTTAAGCTTATGTATTTATTTTCAGTGGTGTGTGTAAGCAGTTGCGTAGTCCACCACCTGCTCTTTTAATTTAGTCCTGATAAAGGTCTAGGGCAGGGTTCCCCAATAGGCGGCCCGCGGGCCCGCGGAGCGCCCCCTTGCGGCCCGCGGAAGAGGGGGGGGGGTCCCAGATATAAATGGCATTAAATGGGGGTCAGTAGCCTATGCATGTCAAACTGGGCATCCTTTTCAAATGGGGTCTTGCCCTGAAAATGAACTTTCAGGGCAAGACCTCGACCTCACACGTGCGGACTCGGCCCCCAGCCTGGTACCCTAGTCAAAATATGGCCCTTGAGGAAAGTTAATTGGGGAACCCTGGTCTAGGGCTTGACCCTATAGTGATTTTTAACTATCCGGTCCCATGGAGCCAAAAGGTCCCATGGAGCCAAAAGGTCCCAGGGAGCCAAAAGGACCCATGGAGCCAAAAGGTCCCATGGAACCAAAAGGTCCCAGGGAGCCAAAAGGTCCCATGGAGCCAAAAGGTCCCATGGAGCCAAAAGGTCCCATGGAGCCAAAAGGTCTCATGGAGCCAAAAGGTCCCATGGAGCCAAAAGGTCCCATGGAGCCAAAAGGTCCCATGGAGCCAAAAGGTCCCAGGGAGCCAAAAGGACCCATGGAGCCAAAAGGTCCCATGGAACCAAAAGGTCCCAGGGAGCCAAAAGGTCCCATGGAGCCAAAAGGTCCCATGGAGCCAAAAGGTCCCAGGGAGCCAAAAGGTCCCATGGAGCCAAAAGGTCCCAGGGAGCCAAAAGGTCCCATGGAGCCAAAAGGTCCCAGGGAGCCAAAAGGTCCCATGGAGCCAAAAGGTCCCAGGGAGCCAAAAGGTCTCATGGAGCCAAAAGGTCCCATGGAGCCAAAAGGTCCCATGGAGCCAAAAGGTCCCAGGGAGCCAAAAGGTCCCAGGGAGCCAAAAGGTCCCATGGAGCCAAAAGGTCCCAGGGAGCCAAAAGGTCTCATGGAGCCAAAAGGTCCCATGGAGCCAAAAGGTCCCAGGGAGCCAAAAGGTCCCATGGAGCCAAAAGGTCCCAGGGAGCCAAAAGGTCCCATGGAGCCAAAAGGTCCCAGGGAGCCAAAAGGTCCCATGGAGCCAAAAGGTCCCAGGGAGCCAAAAGGTCCCATGGAGCCAAAAGGTCCCATGGAGCCAAAAGGTCCCAGGGAGCCAAAAGGTCCCAGGGAGCCAAAAGGTCCCAGGGAGCCAAAAGGTCCCATGGAGCCAAAAGGTCCCATGGAGCCAAAAGGTCCCATGGAGCCAAAAGGTCCCAGGGAGCCAAAAGGTCCCAGGGAGCCAAAAGGTCCCATGGAGCCAAAAGGTCCCATGGAGCCAAAAGGTCCCATGGAGCCAAAAGGTCCCAGGGAGCCAAAAGGACCCATGGAGCCAAAAGGTCCCATGGAACCAAAAGGTCCCAGGGAGCCAAAAGGTCCCATGGAGCCAAAAGGTCCCAGGGAGCCAAAAGGTCCCATGGAGCCAAAAGGTCCCAGGGAGCCAAAAGGTCCCAGGGAGCCAAAAGGTCCCAGGAGCCAAAAGGTCCCATGGAGCCAAAAGGTCCCAGGGAGCCAAAAGGTCCCATGGAGCCAAAAGGTCCCAGGGAGCCAAAAGGTCTCATGGAGCCAAAAGGTCCCATGGAGCCAAAAGGTCCCAGGGAGCCAAAAGGTCCCATGGAGCCAAAAGGTCCCAGGGAGCCAAAAGGTCCCATGGAGCCAAAAGGTCCCATGGAGCCAAAAGGTCCCATGGAGCCAAAAGGTCCCAGGGAGCCAAAAGGTCCCAGGGAGCCAAAAGGTCCCAGGGAGCCAAAAGGTCCCATGGAGCCAAAAGGTCCCATGGAGCCAAAAGGTCCCAGGGAGCCAAAAGGTCCCAGGGAGCCAAAAGGTCCCAGGGAGCCAAAAGGTCCCATGGAGCCAAAAGGTCCCAGGGAGCCAAAAGGTCCCATGGAGCCAAAAGGTCCCATGGAGCCAAAAGGTCCCATGGAGCCAAAAGGTCCCAGGGAGCCAAAAGGTCCCAGGGAGCCAAAAGGTCCCAGGGAGCCAAAAGGTCCCATGGAGCCAAAAGGTCCCATGGAGCCAAAAGGTCCCATGGAGCCAAAAGGTCCCATGGAGCCAAAAGGTCCCATGGAGCCAAAAGGTCCCAGGGAGCCAAAAGGTCCCATGGAGCCAAAAGGTCCCATGGAGCCAAAAGGTCCCATGGAGCCAATGGAGCGATTGTTGCATTTGTATTTGTTCCATTAGACCACTTAGACCCGAGGAGGCCGATTCTAAAAATGTCTTCTACATTTAGACAGTTTTCTGAAAACCATGTTTCTATGTCAGTGGTGCTCAACCTTTTTCATGTCAAAGACCCCTAGAATTATCTGTATTTGGTCGTGGACCCCCATCTGAAAATATGTTGTTCCAGGAACCCCCCCCCCCCCCCCCCCCCAGAAGCAAATATTTGAGTTAAAAAGTTTGCTCTGGAAGAATTCAGAGCTATTCAAATTCAAAGATTTGCGCCACATTTTCATGATTTTTAAAAAATTGCAGACCTACAAGCTCGCTATGAGCTTGTAGATCTGCTATTTTCCGATAGCTAAAGTGTAACATAATGCTTAAGACACCAAAAGGGGTTCCCGCCCCAAAATGGATTAAACCATATCTGCTCCTTTTGCTCTTAAATCCAACACAGAGTTCAACCAACATTTCTTTTGCTGTGAATATTCCGATTTTTCTGCGTATAGTGGAGAAACCATTCATTGGCGCCGGGCTGGCGGAGTCAGGCGGTGAACTCCAGGCAAATAAAACTATATACCACTGCCTCTGTTCCCACTATACAATCTGACAGTTCCTGCCTTTCGTCTCCTGAAATAAGACGTGACTATGTGTGTGGATCTGAATACCATGCAGAATATCAGAGGTAAAAATCGTTTATATAATTTTAAATCATGCTTTTTGCCTTTGGCACGAGGAAGCAATATGCTGGCGTTTGTGCAGCAGTGTGGGCCAGGGGAAAAGGCTATTAAACAGGATAAGATCAGTGATGAGAAAAAAGGAGCTTCATTACCTAATACATATTACTTCATACAGCAGATTCCAGGACTCTCTCTTCTTCGGTATACCTCTTGTGTTCAGCATGATTCCAGCTGTCTTCACAGTGTGGTTATTCTCAGTTCATCTATTTTCGTTTCTATTTCAAGGGCAACCTTTGCTTCCTTTATGTCCAGGATTTTTATTTTATATATATATATACGTCCCTGCCTAATAGGTCTCCTTGTTACCGTCGCAGGAATAATTCCAAAATGTCTAATCACGAAAACCGATATTCTCTTTGTTCACGGACAATTTCAGCCAGTGCTTTGAGCCTCGAGGCGACGAGGGAAATGGTTGATCTGATGACAAAAGAACCAGATATTGTAAAGATGATTGCCACCAGGGTCCCCATGTGGTCATGTTAGGGCTGCAGAGGTTCACTGACTGTTATGTAAAACTACTGTATAGCTATTATATGCCTGACCTTTGTGTTCCATCCCCAATGTGTACTGTAAGGTCCACAACTATATGAAATGCTATCAGCACTAATGAAGTTTATCCCACTTAGGGCCTGACGTCGAAAAGTCTTCTGGAAGAATATTATATTCAAAGATTTGTTGCCGCAATTTTCACGATTTTTCGAAAATAGCAGATCTACAAGCTCGTAGCGCGCCACTCGGTGGCGCGCTATGAGCTTGTAGATCTGCTATTTTTCAATAGCTAAAGTTAGGGATACACCGAAAGGGAAATTCTTGGCCGAAACCGAATACCGCATATACTGTAGGAAACAGTTGGCCGAAAACCGAATACCGAATATCCAAATACCGCTACCTGATTTATGGCAAAAGAAATGGTTATGGCAAAAATTTACTTAAATAATAATCACTATTATGGGTCCATAAAACAGCTCTTTTGAATGCATTAAAAGCATACACTATTCGGTGATATATTTTCTTAGCCTGGCTAATAAGCCAGACTCAAATCACACTGTCGTGTGGTATTTGAGTCTGGAGATGCTGTGTATGGATCTTGTTTCCCGGGGGGCGGGTTCAAACATTTTCTCTTTGACGCAATTGGTCAGAGCTACTGTCAGTCAAAGGTCTCAAGCATTGAACGTCACTGTACCAAAGCCCGCCCATATTGCATACCGTGTCCCGATTGGCCACACCAGTTCTCTGGTGTAGGAAATGGGCGTACAATTGAGCCTCTCCAGACCGTAATCCGCCGGCAGGCAATTTTTTTTGCCAACGGCTGATTCGGTCTGGCTTATTAGCCAGGCTAATATTTTCTGCCTATTCAGGCCGAAACCGAAAATTTTAGCCATTTTCTGCCGAATATTTTCTGCCGAATATTTTCTGCCGAATATTTTCTGCGGCCGAATATTCGGTGCATCACTAGCTAAAGTATAACACAATGCTTAGTTAAAACACCAAAAGGGGTTCCCGCCCAGAATGGTTTATTCGAGCTGGAACAGCCACGCTCTGCATGGCCCCTGACTCCATATCCCCGCCACTGTTACTCTCTTCCCGCTGTGCCCCCAAAATAAGCTCACCATGGCACGCACATCACGTTCATGGAAACATAAAGAGTGTTTCATAGTTCTAGTTCCATTTTGGAATACTTAGAATTTATTTTCTTTTCTTTTTTTCTTGTCTTCAGTCAGTGACCCTCTCAGCTCTATTTCGAGACACATGTTTATAAGCCTATAGTTAGTAGTTGCAATGGTGCCGCTTTATAGGCCTATACCACAAATAACTGATCTTTATAGGCCTATACCACAAATAACTGATCTTCCAAGTGGAAAACGAGACAACGAGTCGTATGAGACGGTATAAATCAGGGCATTAACGCATTCAGGCCTGACGTCGAAATTAAAAAAAAAAAAAGTTTTCTAAATCATGACAATTTTCGGAAAGATTTGAGGCACATTTTAACGATTTTTCAAAAATAGCAGACCTACAAGTTCATAGCGCGCCACTCGGTGGCGCGCTATGAGCTTGTAGATCTGCTATTTTTCAATAGCTAAATTATAACAATGTTTAAAACACCAAAAGGGGTTCCCGCCCCAAAATGGGTTAATGGTTAATGTGGTTAAACGCTAACGTGACATGGATGCGTTCCAGGTCTCAATGGATTAACATGCTACTGTTCTTTTCAGTGCCTCCGACTGCGTGTGTGAGCTGTCGACTGTTTGGTATTCCGCTCGTCCTCAAGCCAAGACCATCTGGTGGCGCTGTTTGCACTCTCCCAGTGGAGCATTACTCTCGTATGTGATCTTGTTGCCCTATCACTTGCTACCTCATTAAAATGAGTGATGATAATAAGTCCCACAGAGCCCATGATCGTGCAATGAAGTCATATTGATTTGCAGATGCACATACATCACCCTCGTATGCATAATACGTGTCCCTCCACATGCACACCAGGGCCACACCAAGTCACTGACACTGACACACACAAGAATCTACTCTACTATTAATCCAATTTGGCCGGGAACCCCTTTTGGTGTTTTAAGCATTATGTTGTACTTTAGCTGTTGAAAAATAGCAGATCTACAAGCTCATAGCGCGGCACCGAGTGCCGCGCTATGAGCTTGTAGGTCTGCTATTTTTGAAGAATCGTGAAATTGTAGTGCAAATCTTTGAATATATATTCTTTCAGAGTGAATGTTTTGAACTCAAATCTTTGCTTCTGGGGGGGTCCCTGGAACTACATATTTTCAGATGGGGGTCGGCGGCCAATTACATATAATTTTGGGGGTCCTTGACATGAAAAAGGTTGAGAACGACTGACATAGAAACATGAGTTTTTCTGAAAACTGTCATGATTTAGAAGACATTTGATTTAGAAGACATTTGTAGAATCGAAGAGGTCTAAATGGGTTAAAATATTTCATTTCAAATCCCTTTCCACAGTCCAGCACTTTTAGCCAAGGTGCTGCACGGTGCACGGCCGTATATGTGCTATAGGCTACACGCTCAAGGCGAGGCTTTCTGAGTGCCGAGCAGAAAGGAATGTTTAATCAAGCAAGGTTACTGTGTGTTGCCTTGCAGGGATATGTTTGAGGAGGTTTAGCAAAGGAAAGAGAGACGACCTCTCATCTGTATTCTCTTCAGATGGCTTGTGTTAGTAGGATCATGCAGATATGGGCTTTTCTTCTCTCTCTCTCTCTCTCTCTCTCTCTCTGAGAATTAAAACCCAGATGTCAGGCTAACGGACACACACATCTCATCGCCGCAGTAAAATATTATTTATGACCCTGCAGTCAGCATAACTAATGCCTCACACGGAGCACTCAGTCACTGTGAACAATGTAAAAATAGTCTTCTATTTGAACTTGTTGGCGAGAAATCAATTCCACCCCTTTTACCCAAATTTATCTCTCCCCCCCCCGAACACTCACTATCTATCCCTCTCTGAGACACGCACGCACGCACGCACGCACGCACGCACGCACGCACGCACGCACGCACGCACGCACGCACTCTACTCTCTCTTAACTGTTAAACATAAACTGATTTCACGGCAAGCAAAACAAAATAGCACCATCTATTTGATTTTAATCTTAAACATTGGAGAGGCCACAGTCATGTGCAAAATGAGTTGTTCATTTCCTTGATGTCTATGTGGGGCAAGTCAATAACATTGAATAAAAGCACTCTAGTTTTCCTGCACCCGACATAAACGGATTTGCTTCTTTCTTTAATGATTCACTCAATTTAAAGATAAGAGAATGTTTCTTAAAATGAAATGATTTAGTATTCAGCCGGATGCATTCGAGGCCCTGCGCCTTTTTTTCCTTGATATGCGCCTTTGAAATAAATAACGCTTGATTGACGCGAAAAATTTATTATGAAATAGTTACTGTAACTGCAATCAAAAGATTAATATTTTCATTTCTCGTTGGGAAAATAAGATCCCCTTTTCACATTTTGTGTCCGTTTGCATTTCCATTGTGCATGCAGGAAACGTGATTACATTAAGATGACAGGTTGGATATCAGCATCTCTCCTTACTACATGACTTTTCTCCATTGGACCCTAATCACGTTATGTTAAATTCAAGTATGCACAGCATTGCAGTATGGATATCAACCGATACATTTGACAATATGACATCGTCCTATACATTTTGCTGCCGTGGAAAAGCCCATATCCAGTCTGAAGTGGCAATTGACTGAGTTACAGATATGAAGCAGCAGTGAGCTTTCCCCTGTTTTGCATAGAGAACAGTGGCGTTGATGTCCCCTAGTGAATTGAGTGCCAATAACTCTGTCTCAACAGAAGTGATAACATCAACACATGGCAGGTACAAGAAATACACCAACGTGACGGCTGCATTTCAGACAACAATGTTTGATTATGCTAATAAACTACGCAATGTGGGGTATGAATATATAGCTATATAGGCTTACTGCATAATACATGCCTGTGATGTAGCTCGGTATTAGAAACAAAGGACCAGTATTCATTTCTACAGGCTACTACATAGTTATTTCTATTCTGCCACAAGAAAAGGGCAAACTACTACATTAACCTGATTCTGTTTTCTTATTGTATCATATCTCAACAACCCAAATGCCATAAATATATAGATGGGATATGTTGCAGAATATATGTTTTGATTGATTGATTGAAAAATGTATTAACAGTTTGCAGAATTACAGCACAAACTCAATACAAAGGCTGTTAACTGTGAGTGGACGACCCAATTAAGCATTACACTTGTTTCCAATAGGGTCCACAATGTTCAATTCATCAAAAACATTTAGAGACGTACAAATAGACACTTCTATATAGACAAAGGACAGAACTGTAGTGTACTGTAGTGTAGGACTGTTTGACCTATACTGTATGTGGTGCAAGGATGTATGCATAGTCCTCTCAAACTATTCCATAATCTCTGAATGCTACATATACTGCACATGTTTAGGTGGAAGAATTTGGAAACGGTGTGAGCCAACAGCCTGGCCCAAGAGACTAATATTCCAGGGATCGATTCAAAAAAATAAAATAAAAATAAAATAAAAATAAATAAAGAGAGAGCAAGAGAGAGAAGAAATAGTGGCGGAGGGGACATTTTCTTAACAATTTAATTTAAAAAAACACACATTAACCCTGGTGCTCCAAGTTTTGGAAGATATTCCAATTTGTAAAAAAAATAAAAAATAAAAATCAATACAAATATATATTAACACATTAAAACGTTAAAATAGCCAACATAGTGAGCATGTACATCAGCTATTTTCATTATTTGTTGTACGAATAAGTATATGTAGTTAAATTGGGATATACAGTCTTCATTTACCAAGAGGCAATGCATGTATTTAACTCAGTCTGCAGAAGCAGGAATAAAACACATCCTCACCAGCATTAAAAATGGATGACCAGACACAAACACGCACGCACGCACGCACGCGCGCACACGCACACGCACACGCACACGCACACGCACACGCACACGCACACGCA